>NC_083728.1:39525559-39866836 GCF_028564815.1 Eubalaena glacialis | reverse complement strand
AGACAAATGATCTTGTACACCATACCCATTCATCCCTTCTACTTTTGATGACTTCCAAACTTTGTAATCTTACCCTCTGGGCAAACGCAGGGGAAAAGAGAAACCAGATTTCTGGTGAGAGGCCAAACTTTTTGGAAGGGTGGAAGAGAGGAGACCCTGAGAGGCATTGGACTACCTGGTTTCATCTCCCTCAGGGGTGCTCTCAGTAACTCTCCTCCTCATCTACTCCCTTTTTTTCAGCCAGCTTCTGACATACAAACTCACTGATAAGCACAGGGGAAGCCAGCCAAATTTTCTTTTTATCCACGTCAGTGACTATGAGGCATTCATCATTTACAGCAGTTCTCTTGAGACCTGAGAGCTGACCTCACGCTTGTAATCTACTGGGAGCCTCCTGACCTCATCTTGCTCTTCATTCCAGCATGGTTTCCCCAGTGATAACCAGCAGTGGCTGAGATAACTCTTTTATTCTATAGCTGATAAAGTCTGAGTTGTAAACTCAATGGCTTTCTCTTCTCTAATCTTTCTTCTCTCCCCAGTGCCCAAACTATCTAGCTTTTTCTCTTAGTTAAGGGTCCCAAACAGGCACTAGTGTAAACAGCCCTCATTGCCCATTCAGAGATCACTTGCAGAAGGTGTTTTGGGAACCAAGAGCAAGAATGACCCACCTTTACTAGGAGATGGTAGAGCAGGAGGATGTGGAACTCACCTCCCGCCATGAACACATCAAAAACACATCTATATATGGAGCAATTTTCACTGAAAACTAATTGGAGACTGGCAGAAAAACACTTGTACAACCAAGGCTGTAAGAAAGATCCACACAGAATCAAGTAGCAAGGGAAGAGAAGTGATCAGGTTGGGACGTTTGCCCTTGGGAGAGGACTCAGAAGAGGAGGGAGATTACATTGGTGGATATCTCACCTGGGGAGTGAGCAGTTCAAGCCACCTATGGTCACCTAAGCCCTGAAGTCCAACACCAGGAAGATGGGTACCCTTAGCTGGTTGGACAGCCAAGAGGACTAACAGGAAGGTTGTGGGAAGCCTGAACACAACTCATGAGGAGTGCACACTCGTTTGCTTACTCCCAAAACAGGGCAGAGAGGGCAGATTGAAACTGAATGGGATGCTGGCTTGTTTCCTGCAATTGTTCCAACACGTGCTTCAGCCTGAGCCAATTGCCCACTAGAGACCCACTTGCTTCATGACAAAGCTCCACACTAAGGCAAGGGCTGCCTTAGCTTTTCAAGGGAAAGCTCAGTAGAGAGGGACAAAGGCAGAACCAGAGCAACATCTGAGGAGAGAAGGAGCAGCCATTACTGGGGATTATGGAGGCAGCACTGGGAAAGAGTCTGGGAATCTGACTGCAGCTGGGGCCACCACAGCCCACACCCAGATCCATACCAAGTGCCCACACCAGCCCCTTGTGCCCCAGCACTGTTCCCCTCTGGGGCCAGGGTGCTGATGCTGGGATGGGGGGAGAGCTTAAAGGGAATAGAGCCAGCTCAGACCTGACCCTCTGAGCTTCTGCTCCAGCAACTTGGGACTCATCCTCATCCCCAGTAGGCTGGTGCTGGCCACTGAGCAGAGGAGAAGCCCTGGCTTGCACCTGACTCTGGCTCTAGCACTGCCTCCCCAATCTCCAACCCCATCTCTTACTAAAGTGATAGTTGCTAGCACAACCTGGGGAAAGACCTGACTTATGCTCACTTCAGATCCAGCTCTCCCATCAAAGCCACTGGGCACTCACAGACTGTATAGGGATGCTGTCACACAAGGACACCACTTCAAGACTACAATAGGTAACTGTTTCACCTAATTTCATAGAGACAGAGAAAGTTGAGCCAAATGAGTTGACAGAGGAATTTGTTTCAATCGAAAAAAACAAGAGAAAGCCCCTGAAAAAAACAACTAATTAAACAGAAATAAATAATTTACCAGATAAAGAGTTCAAAGCTAGAGGAGCTTCAAGACATGGCGGTCACCTTCCTCCCCACAAATACATCAGAAATACATCTACATGTGGAACAACTCCTACAGAACACCTACTGAACGCTGGCAGAAGACCTCAGACCTCCCAAAAGGCAAGAAACTCCCCACGTACCTGGGTAGGGCAAGAGAAAAAAGAAAAAACAGAGACAAAGGAATAGGGATGGGACCTGCACCAATGGGAGGGAGCTGTGAAGGAGGAAAGGTTTCCACACACTAGGAAGCCCCTTTGCGGGCAGAGACGGTGGGTGACGGAGGGGGGAAGCTTCAGAGCCACGGAGGAGAGTGCAGCAACAGGGGTGCAGAGGGCAAAGCAGAGAGATTCCCGCACAGAGGATCGGTGCTGACCAGCACTCACCAGCCCTAGAGGCTTGTCTGCTCACCCGCCGGGATGGGTCGGGGATGGGAGCTGAGGCTCTGGTTTCAGAGGTCAGATCCCAGGGAGAGGACTGGGGTTGGCAGTGTGAACACAGCCTGAAGGGGGCTAGTGCGCCACAGCTAACTGGGAGGGAGTCCGGGAAAAAGTCTGCAGCTGCCGAAGAGGCAAGAGACTTTTTCTTGCCTCTTTGTTTCCTGGTGCGTGAGGAGAGGGGATTAAGCGCGCTGCTTAAAGGAGCTCCAGAGATGGGCGCGAGCTGCAGCTATCAGCGCGGACCACAGAGACAGGCATGAGATGCTAAGGCTGCTGCTGCGGCCACCAAGAAGCCTGTGTGCAAGCACAGGTCACTATCCACAGCTCCCCTCCCGGGAGGCTGTGCAGCCCGCCACTACAGGGACGGTGCAGGGACAACGTTCCCGGGAGAACACATGGCACCTCAGGCTGTTGCAACGTCATGCTGGGCTCTGCTGCTGCAGGCTTGCCCCGCACTCTGTACCCCTCCCTACCCCTGGCCTGAGTGAGCCAGAGCCCCCGAATCAGCTGTTCCTTTAAACCCACCGTGTCTGAGCAAAGAACAGACGCCCTCAGGCGACCTACACGCAGAGGCGGGGCCAGATACAAAGCTGAACCCCAGGAGCTGTGCGAACAAAGAAGAGAAAGGGAAATTTCTCCCAGCAGCCTCAGGAGCAGCGGATTAAATCTCCACAATCAACTTGATGTACCCTGCATCTGTGGAATATGTGAATAGACAACGAATCATCGCAAATTAAGGAGGTGGACTTTGGGAGCAAAGATATATATATATTTTTCCCTTTTTCTCTTTATGTGAGTGTGTATGTATATGCTTCTGTGTGTGATTTTGTCTGTATAGCTTTGCTTTTAGCATTTGTCCTAGGGTTCAGTCAGTACGTTTTTTTTGTTGTTGTTTGTTTTTTGTTAGTTTGTTTTGTATAGTTTTTGGCGCTTGTTATCATTGGTGGGTTTGTTTCTTGGTTAGGTTGCTCTATTCTTTCTTCATGTCTTTTTCTATTTTTTTACTACTTAAAAATTTTTTTAATAATTATTTTTTATTTTAATAACTTTTTAATTTAATTTAATTTAATTTTTTCTTCTTTCTTTCTTTCTTTTTTTTCTCCCTTTTATTCTGACCCATATGGATGACAGGCTCTTGGTGCTCCAGCCAGGCATCAGGGCTGTGCCTCTGAGGTGGGAGAGCCAAGTTCAGGACATTGGTCCACCAGAGGCCTCCCAGCTCCATGTAATATCAAATGGTGAAAATCTCCCATAGATCTCCATCTCAACACAAAGACACAGCTCCACTCACCGACCAGCAAGCTACAGAGCTGGACACCCTATGCCAAACTAGCAAGACAGGAACATAACCCCACCCATTAGCAGAGAGGATCCCTAAAATAATAATAAGGCCACAGACACCCCAAAACACACCACCAGACGTGGACCTGCCTACCAGAAGTACAATATCCAGGCTCATCCACCAGAGCACAGGGACTAGTCCCCTCCAACAGGAAGCCTACACAACCCACTGAGCCAAACTTAGCCACTGGGGACAGACACCAAAAACAACGGGAACTACGAACCTGCAGCTTGCAAAAAGCAGACCCCAAACACACTAAGATACGCAAAATGAGAAGACAGAGAAACACACAGCAGATGAAGGAGCAAGGTAAAAACCCACCAGCCCTAACAACTGAAGAGGAAATAGGCAGTCAACCTGAAAAAGAATTCAGAATAATGATAGTAAAGATGATCCAAAATCTTGGAAATAGAATAGAGAAAATACAAGAAACATATAACAAGGACCTAGAAGAACTAAAGAGCAAACAAACAGTAATGAACAACACAATAAATGAAATTAAAAATTCTCTAGAAGGGAACAATAGCAGAATAACTGAGGTAGAAGAACGGATAAGTGACCTGGAAGAGAAAGTAGTGGAAATAATTACTGCAGAGGAGAAAAGAGAAAAAACGAATGAAAAGAACTGAAGAGAGTCTCAGAGACCCCTGGGACAACAGTAAATGCACCAACATTCGAATTATAGGGGTCCCAGAAGAAAAGAGAAAAAGAAAGGGACTGAGAAAATATTTGAAGAGATTATAGTTGAAAACTTCTCTAATATGGGAAAGGAAATAGTTCATCAAGTCCAGGAAGCACAGAGAGTCCCATACAGGATAAATCCAAGGAGAAACACGCCAAGACACATATTAATCAAACTATCAAAAATTAAATACAAAGAAAAAATATTAAAAGCAGCAAGGGAAAAACAACAAATAACATACAAGGGAATCCCCATAAGGTTAACAGCTGATCTTTCAGCAGAAACTCTGCAAACCAGAAGGGAGTGGCAAGACATATTTAAAGTGATGAAGGGGAAAAACCTACAACCAAGATTACTCTACCCAGCAAGGATCTCATTCAGATTTGATGGAGAAATTAAAACCTTTACAGACAAGCAAAAGCTAAGAGAATTCAGCTCCACCAAACCAGCTTTACAACAAATGCTAAAGGAAATAGTCTAGGAAGGAAACACAAGAGAAGGAAAAGACCTACGACAACAAACCCAAAACAATTAAGAAAATGGTAATAGGAATATACATATAGATAATTACCTTAAATGTAAATGGATTAAATGCTCCAACCAAAAGACATAGAATGGCTGAATGGATACAAAAACAAGACCTATATATATGCTGTCTACAAGAGACCCACTTCAGACCTAGGGACACATACAGACTGAAAGTGAGGGGATGGAAAAAGATACTCCATGCAAATGGAAATCAAAAGAAAGCTGGATTAGCAATTCTCATATCAGACAAAATAGACTTTAAAACAAAGACTATTACAAGAGACAAAGAAGGACACTACATAATGATCAAGGGATCCATCCAAGAAGAAGATATAACAATTGTAAATATTTATGCACCCAACATAGGAGCACCTCAATACATAAGGCAAATACTAACAGCCATAAAAGGGGAAATCGACAGTAACACAATCATAGTAGGAGACTTTAACACCCTACTTTCACCAATGGACAAATCAACCAAAATGAAAATAAATAAGGAAACACAAGGTTTAAATGATACATGAAAAAAGATGAACTTAATTGGAATTTATAGGACATGCCATCCAAAAACATCAGAATACACTTTCATCTCAAGTGCTCATGGAACATTCTCCAGGATAGATCACATCTTGGGTCAGAAGTCAAGCCTTGGTAAATTTAAGAAAATTGAAATCGTATCAAGTATCTTTTGCGACCACAACGCTATGAGATGAGATATCAATTACAGGAAAAAATTTGTAAAAACTACAAACACATGGAGGCTAAACAATACACTACTTAGTAACCAAGAGATCACTGAAGTAATCAAAGAGGAAATCAAAAAATACCTGGAAACAAATGACAATGAAAACACGATGACCCAAAACCTATGGGATGCAGCAAAAGCAGTTCTAAGAGGGAAGTTTATAGCTATAAAATCCTACCTTAAGAAACAAGAAACATCTCAAATAAACAACCTAACTTTACACCTAAAGCAATTAGAGAAAGAAGAACAAAAAAACCCCAAAGTTAGCAGAAGGAAAGAAATCAGAATGATCAGATCAGAAAAAAATGAAAAAGAAATGAAGAAAACGATAGCAAAAAACAATAAAACTAAAAGCTGGTTCTTTGAGAAGATAAAAAAAAATTGATAAACCATTAACCAGACTCATCAAGAAAAAAAGGGAGAAGACGCAAATGAGTAGAATTAGAAATGAAAAAGGAGAAGTAACAACTGACACTGCAGAAATACAAACGCTCATGAGAGATTACTACAAGCAACTCTATGCCAATAAAATGGACAACCTGGAAGAAATGGACAAATTCTTAGAAATGCACAACCTTCCAAGACTGAACCAGGAAGAAATAGAAAATATGAACAGACCAATCACAAGCACTGAAATTGAAACTGTGATTAAAAATCTTCCAACAAACAAAAGCCCAGGACCAGATGGCTTCACAGGCGAATTCTATCAAACATTTAGAAAAGAGCTCACACTCATCATTCTCAAACTCTTCCAAAATACAGCAGAGGGAGGAACACTCCCCAACTCATTCTACGAGGCCACCATCACCCTGATACCAAAACCAGACAAAGATGTCACAAAGAAAGAAAACTACAGGCCAATATCGCTGATGAACATAGATGCAAAAATCCTCAACAAAATACTAGCAAACAGAATCCAACAGCACATTAAAAGAATTATACACCATGATCAAGTGCGGTTTATCCCGGGGATGCAAGGATTCTTCAATATACGCAAATCAATCAGTGTGATACACCATATAAACAAATTGAAGGAGAAAAACTATATGATCATCTCAATAGATACAGAGAAATCTTTCAACAAAATTCAACACCCATTTATGATAAAAGTCCTGCAGAAAGTAGGCATAGAGGGAACTTACATCAACATAATAAAGGCCATATATGACAAACCCAGAGCCAACATTGTCCTCAATGGTGAAAAAGTGACACCATTTCCTCTAAGATCAGGAACAAGACAAGGTTGCCCACTCTCACCACTATTATTCAACACAGTTTTGGAAGTTTTAGCCACAGCAATCAGAGAAGAAAAAGAAATAAAAGGAATCCAAATTGGAAAAGAAATAAAGTTGTCACTGTCTGCAGATGACATGATATTATACATAGGGAATCCTAAAGATGCTACCAGAAAACTACTAGAGCTATTCAATGAATTTGTAAAGTGGCAGGATAGAAAATTAATGCACAGAAATCTCTTGCATTCCTATACACTAATGATGAGAAATCTGAAAGTGAAATTAAGAAAACACCCATTTACCATTGCAACAAAAAGAATAAAATATCTAGGAATAAACCTACCTAAGGAGACAAAAGACCTGTATGCAGAAAATTATAAGACACTGATGAAAGAAATTAAAGATGATACAAATAGATGGAGAGATATACCATGTTCTTGGATTGGAAGAATCAACATTGTGAAAATGACTCTACTACCCAAAGCAATCTACAGATTCAATGCAATCCTTATCAAACTACCACTGGCATTTTTCACAGAACTAGAACAAACAATTTCACAATTTGTATGGAAACACAAAAGACCCCGAATAGCCAAAGCAATCTTGAGAAAGAAAAACGGAGCTGGAGGAATCAGGCTCCTGGACTTCAGATTATACTACAATGCTACATTAATTAAGACAGTATGGTACTGGCACAAAAACAGAAATATAGATCAATGGAAAAGGATAGAAAGCCCAGAGATAAACCCACACACATATGGTTACCTCATCTTTGATAAAGGAAGCAAGAATATATAATGGAGAAAAGACAGCCTCTTCAATAAGTGGTGTTGGTAAAACTGGACAGCTACATGTGAAAGAATAAAATTAGAACACTCCTTAACACCATACACAAAAATAAGCTCAAAGTGGATTAAAGACCTAAATGTAAGGCCAGACACTATAAAACTGTTAGAGGAAAACATAGGCAGAACATTCTATGACATACATCACAGCAAGATCCTTTTTGACCCACCTCCTAGAGAAATGGAAATAAAAACAAAAATAAACAAATAGGACCTAATGAAACTTGAAAGCTTTTGCACAGCAAAGGAAAACATAAACAAGACGAAAAGACAGCCCTCAGAATGGGGGAAAATATTTGCAAATGAAGCAAGTGACAGAGGATTAATCTCCAACATTTACAAGCAGCTCATGCAGCTCAATATAAAAAAAAACAAACAACCCAATCCAAAAATGGGCAGAAGACTTAAATAGACATTTCTCCAGAGAAGATATACAGATTGCCAACAAACACATGAAAGGATGCTCAACATCATTAATCATTAGAGAAATGCAAATCAAAACCACAATGAGATATCATCTCACACCGGTCAGAATGGCCATCATCAAAAAATCTAGAAACAATAAATGCTGGAGAGGGTGTGGAGAAAAGGGAACCCTCTTTGCACTGTTGGTGGGAATGTAAATTGATACAGTCACTATGGAGAACAGTATGGAGGTTCCTTAAAAAACTAAAAATAAAACTACCATATGACCCAGCAATCCCACTACTGGGCATATACCCTGAGAAAACCATAATTCAGAAAGAGTCATGTACCAAAATGTTCATTGCAGCTCTATTTCCAATAGCCAGGACATGGAAGCAACCTAAGTGTCCATCAACAGATGAATGGATAAAGAAGATGTTGCACATATATACAATAGAATATTACTCAGTCATAAAAAGAAACGAAATTGAGTTATTTGTAGTGAGGTGGATGGACCTAGAGTCTGTCATACAAAGTGAAGTGAGTCAGAAAGAGAAAATCAAATACCGTATGCTAACACATATATATGGAATCTAAAAAACAAAAAAAAAAACGGTCATGAAGAACCTAGGGGCAAGATGGGAATAAAGATGCAGACCTACTAGGGAATGGACTTGAGGATACAGGGAGGTGGAAGGGTAAGCTGGGAGAAAGTGAGAGAGAGGCATGGACATATATACACTGCCAAATGTAAAGTAGAGAGCTAGTGGGAAGAAGCCGCAGAGCACAGGGAGATCAGCTCGGTGCTTTGTGACCACATTGGGGGGGGGATAGGGAGGGTGGGAGGGAGGGAGATGCAAGAGGGAAGAGATATGGGGATATATGTATACGTATAACTGATTCACTTTGTTATAAAGCAGAAACTATCACACCATTGTAAAGCAATTATACTCCAATAAAGATGTTAAAAAAAAGGAAAAACAAAAAGAGTTCAAAGCATTACTAATATGAATGCTGACTGAATTAAGGAAAAGAATAGATAAAGACAGTAAGAATTTTAACAAAAACTCAGGAAATATAAAAAAGAACACCTCAGAACTGAAGAATCCAGTAACTAAAATGAAAAAAAAAATACACTAGAAGAATCTAACAGCAGACTAGGTGATGCAGAAGAATGCATAAGTGATCTGGAAGATAGAATAATGAAATCAACCAATCAGAACAGCAAAAAGGAAAACAAAATTTTTAAAAAATGAGAACAGTTTTAGGGACTTCTATGACAACATTAAGTGAACCAACATTCGCATTATAACGTTACCAGAAGAAGGAGAGCGAGAGAAGAAGGGGTCAAAACTGTACTTGATGAAATTATGGCTGAAAACTTTCCGAACCTGAAGAAGGAAACAGATATCCAGGCACAGGAAGCACAAAGGATACCAAACAAGATGAACCAACAGAGACCCACACTAAGTCATAATTAAAACAGCAAAAGTTAAAGATAAAGAGAGGATTTTAAAGGCAGCCAGAGAAAAACAAAGAATCATATACAAGGTGACCCCCATAAAGCTATCAGCTGATTTTTCTGCAGAAACTTTGAAAGCCAAAAGGAAATGTCATGATATATCCAAAGTGCCAAATGGGAAATACCTGCAACCTAGGATACTCTTCCCAGCAAGATTATCATTCAGAATTGAAGGAAAGATAAAGAACATCTCAGACAGCAAAAACTAAGTGTTCATCAATACTAAACCTACCCTAAAAAATGTTAAAGAGTCTTTTCTAAGTGAAAAAGGAAAGGCTATAACAAAAAGGAAGCATCTCTAAGAAAGAAAACATACCACTAGTAAGGGCAAATATATAGTAAAAGTTGAGGATCAACCTCTTAAATAAGCTAGTACAAAGATTAAGAGACAAAAATGTGTAAAATCAACTAAAACCACAATAATCAGTAAAGAAATAAACAGGAATATGTAAAATATGACATCAAAAACACAAAATGTAGGGGAGAGGCGTAAAAAAAAATTAGATTTTTTTGGAGTGTGTGTGAATTTAAATGACTACATATTTAAAACAAGTAGATATAATTATAGGTCAACATATATTAACCCCATGGTAACCACAAATCAAAAACCTACAATAGATACACAAAGACTATAGAGAAAAGAACACAAGCATACCACTAAAGAAAACATCAAACCACAGGGAAGAAACTAAAAGAAAGGGAAAAGAATAGAGAACTACAAAAACAACAAGAAAACAAGTAACAAAATGGTAATAAGTACCTATCTATCAATAATCACTTCAGATGTCAATGGACTAAATGCTCCAATCAAAAGACATAGGGTGACTGATTGGATAAAAAAGCAAGACCCATCTACATGTTGCCTATAGGAGACTCACTTCAGAGCTAAAGACACACACAAACTGAAAGTGAGGGGATGGAAAAAGATATTTCATGAAAATGAAAATGACAAGAAAATGGGGTTAGCAATACATATATCAGACAAAATAGACTTTAAAACAAAGTCTATAATAAAAGACAAAGAAAGGCATTACATACTGATAACGGGATCAATACAAGAAGATATAACACTTCTTTATACATATACACCTAATATAGGAGCACCTAAATATGTAAAATATTAAAAGACAGAAAGAGAGAAATTAACAATAACACAAAAATAGTAGGGGACTTTAACACCCCATTTACATCAATGGACAGATCATACAGACAAAAAAAAAAATCATTAAGGAAGCAGTGCTGTTAAATGGCACATTAGACCAGTGGGACTTAACAGAGATCTACAGGATAGTCCATCCAAAAAACATCAGAATACACATTCTTTTCAAGTACACATGGAACATTCTTCAGGATAGATGACTTGCTAGGCCAAAAGACAAATGTCAACAAATTTAAGAGGAAAGAAGTTATATCAAGATTTTTTTTTTTCCAACAACAATGGTATGAACCTAGAAATCAATTAAGAGAAGAAAAACAGGAAAAACACAAATACGTGGAGACTAAATAACACATTACTCAAAAACCAAAAGGTCAACGAAGAAATCAAAGAGGAAATCAGAAAATACCTTCAGACAAATGAAAATGGAAACAAAACTTTCCAAAATCTGTGGGATGCTGCAAAAGCATTTCTAAGAGGGATGTTTTTAGCAATACAAGCTTTCTTCAAAAAACAAGAAAAATCTCAAGTAAAAACCTAACCTCCCATCTGAATAAATTAGAAAAAGAAGAGCAAACAAAGCTCAAAGTCAGCAGAAGGAAGGAAAAAATAAAGATTAGAGAGAAAATAAATAAAATAGAGACCCACAAAACAGTAGAAGAGCTCAATGGAACAAAGAACTGTTTTTTTGAAAACATAAACAAAGTTAATAAACCTTTAGCCAGTCTCAAGGGAAAAAGAGAGAGGACACAGAGAAGCAAAATAAGAACTGTAAGAAGGGAACTAACAACTGATATCACAGAACTGATACAAAAAATCATATGCCAAAAAATTGGACAACCTTGAAGAAATGGACAAATTTCTAAAAACACACAACCTTCCAAGACTGAACCAGGAAGAAACAGACAGTCTGACCAGACCAAACACTAGTAGTGAAATTTAATTTATAATTTAAAAATTCCCAAAAAATAAAAGTCCAGTACCAGATAGCTTCACAGGTCAATTCTACCAAACATATACAGAAGAGATAATACCTACACTTCTCAAACCATTCCAAAAATTTGAAGAGGAGGGAACACTCCCAAATTCATTCTATGAAGCCAACATTACCAAAACCAAAGACACTTCAAAACAGACATTTATAGGCCAATATCTCTAAAGAATGGAGATGCAAAAATCCTCAACAAAATATTAGCAAACAGATTTCAGAAATATATACACAGGATCATGCACCATGATCAAGTTGGATTTATTCCAGGGTTGCAAGATGCAGACGTTCAATATCTGCAAATCAATCAATGTGATATACCACATTAATAAGAAGAAGGATAAAAGTCACATGATCATCTCATAGATGCAGAAAGGCATTTGACAAAATTCAATATCAATTCATGATAAAAACTCTCATCAGAGTTGGTGTAGAGGGAACATATCTCAACATAATAAAGGCCATTTATGACAAAACCACAGCTAGCACCATACTTAATGGTGAAAGGCTGAAAGCCTTTCCTCTAAAATTGGAGAAGACAAGAATGCCCAGTCTCATCACTTCTCTTTAGCATGGAATCAGAGGTCCTAGCCACAGCAATCAGATAAGAAAAAAACACATCGAAATTGAAAGGGAAGAAGTAAAACTGTCACTAGTTGCAGATGACATGATACTATATATAGAAAATCCTAAAGTCACCACCAAAAAATTATTAGAACTAATAAATGAATTCATTAAAGTTGCAGGATGCAAGATTAACATACAGAAATTGGTTGCTTTTCTATACACTAATAATGAACCATAAGAAAGAGAAAGCAAGAAACAATCCTGTTTAAAAATCACATCAAAAAGAATAAAGTACCTTGGAATAAACTTAACCAAGGAGGTGAAAGACCTATACTCTGAAAACTATAAAACATTGATGAAGGAAGTTGAAGATGATACAAAGAAATGGAAAGATATCTCATACTCTTGGACTGGAAGAATTAATATTCTTAAGATGTCCATAGTACTCAAAGTAATCTACAGATTTATTGTAATCTCTATCCAAATACCCATGACATTTTTCATAGAACTAGAACAAATAATCCTAAAATTTATATGGAACCACAAAACACCTCAAATTGCCAAAGCAATCTTGAGGAAAAAGAACAAAGGTGGAGGTATCATGCTCCCTGGCCTTAGACTGTACTACAAAGCGACAATAATCAAAACAGCATGGTACTGACACAAAAACAGACACATAAATCGTTGAAACAGAATAGAGAGCTGAGAAATAAACTCACACACTTATGGTCAATTAATCTATAACAAAGTAGGCAAGAATACACAATAAAGAAAAGACAGTCTCTCCAATAAGTAGAGCCAGGAAAATTGGGCAGCTACATGTAAAAGAAGAAAATTAGAACATTTTCTTACATGATAAACAAAAATAAACTCAAAATGGATTAAAGAAATAAAAGGAATACCTGAAACCATAAAACTCCAAGAAGAGAACAGAGGCAGAACTCTCTTTGACATAAATCAAAGCAATATTTTTTTTGGATTTATCTCCTATGGCAAAAGAAACAAAAGCAAAAATAAACAAATGGGACCTAATTAAAACTTAAAAGCTTTTGTACAGCAAAGAAAACCATGGACAAAAAAAGGTAACCTACTGAATGGGAGAAAATATTTACCAATCATATAACCAATAAAGATTAATATCCAAAATATATAAACAGCTCATATAACTCTATATAAAAAAACTAAAAAACAAACAACCTGATTAAAAAATGAGCAGAGAACCTGAATAGACATTTTTCCAATGAAGATATACAGATGACTGACAGACACATGAAAAGATGCTCAACATCGCTAATCATCAGAGAAATGCAAATCAAACCACAATGAGATATCACTTCACACCTGTCACAATGGCTATCGTTAAAAAGTCTACTAATAACAGTGGAAATGTAAATCAGTTCAGCCACTATGGGAAACAGGATGGAGTTTCCTCAAAAAAGTAAAGATAGAACTACCATATGATTCAGCAATCCCACTCCTAGGTATATATCTGAAAAAAACAAAACAATAATTTGAAAATATACGTGCACCCCAATGTTCATAGCAGCATTATTTACAATTGCCAAGATATGGAAGCAACCTACATGTCCATCAACATATGAATGGATAAAGAAGATGTTATATGTATGTGTATATATATATGTATATATATATATATATATATATATATACACATATATATATACACAATACATATATACAATGGAATATAACTCAGCCATTAAAAAAAGAATGAAATTCTGCCATTTGAAACAACATGGATGAACCCAGAGGGTATTATGCTTAGTGAAATAAGTCAGACAGAGAAAGACAAATCCTCTACGTTATCACTTGTATGTGGAATTTAAAAGATAAAACAAAGGAATGCATATAACAAAACAGAAACAGACTCACAGATATAGAGAACAAACTAGTTGTTACCAGTGGGGAGAGGGTAGGGAATTAAGAGATACAAATTACTATGTATAAAATAAATTAAAATGTTATGTTGTACAGCATAGGAAAATATAACCATTATTTTGTAATAACTTAAAGGGAGTATAATTTATAAAAATATTGAATCACTATGTTGTACCCCTGAAATTAATATAATATTGTAAATCAACTATACTTCAATTTGAAAAAATAAAAAGAATGACCCAACCTCTCTTTCTGTTCTGGTTCCAAGCAAACACACCATCTAGTGTGTGTTAAGAGTCCTGTAATTGTGACATGGGGCTTGGATTCCAGGCCAGACTCTGCCACTTATTTGCTGTATAGCTATGACATGGTCACTTAACTTTTCTAGATTTAGATTCCTAATGTTAAAAATAACAAATAAGAGTAGAAGACTTATAAAGAACTGACCAGGGCCACAAGTATTAACAGCACTTGCATCTATTACTTATACAACTCCCTGTACAGTGAATCAGAGCCATTCGTTATCACAAGCAGTGGGAAGCACCTAAATAGTCTCAAGTCCAAATTAGAATAAATAACTATGATTCACCAGAAAACTCCACTAAACCCTCAAAGCCCTCAGCCATGGACAACTGGAAAGACTGTTGGACTTCTGATATGAAATGAAATGGTTTATTGATTCTCTGTGACTTTACTCACACTGTGAATCACTGAACCATGTTTCACTTGGGCTCAGGAGTTTGGCAAAGAATGGCAGGGCAAGGAAGGATGTTTTTCCCTCTCTGCCCCAGGATTCTGAATCATCAGGTGTCTTTCCAGGTCCATTTGTCTCCTGGGAATGACTGTGCTCTCTGGTGTATGAAGCCCTATTCTTTGGGGCATGTTAATAAAATTGGTCTTTCAAAGACCAATTATTTAACCCATCTGAAAAGTTCAGGATGAGCTAGGTTATGCTGCAGTAACAAAAACAAAGAACACTCAGTGGCCTAAAACATCAAAGTTTTAAATTTATTGTTCATGCTGCATGTCCATCATGGGTCAACTGGGGGCTATGTTCAGCACTGTCCTCATGCTGGGAACCAGGCTGACAAAAGAGCCTCTATTTGGAATATTACTGATCACCATGGCAAATGGAAAGAGAGAGCATGTGAATTACACACTGACTCTTACAGCTTTCCCCAAGAGGTAATAATGCAATCACTTCTCCTCATATCATTGGCAAAAGTAAATCACAGTACTGTGCCTAACATCAGGACCTGGAAGGAAAATGAGAAAAATTTACAAATAGCATTAATGATGACCTCAGGGTTTTTTTTTTTTTTTTTTCTTTTTCTTCATACTCAAGAACCTTGATCTTGACAAGGTTTGTGGTGACAAACTGGTGTAGGCAGTGGCCACATATGTCCATGTCACCCTGCTGAAAAGACCCAAGAGATCTTCCATATCCTTGCGTATTCTTCCGTAGCCCTCAGTAGACCTAGAGACCATGCCTCCTGACAAACGGTAAGAAAAAGCTAAGGGATCACTCTCGAGTTTCTAAAAAGGTATACCTGGAAACAGCTTGAGGAAAATGAAGCTGACAAATTTGCTTAGCCAGACAAAGAGAGACAATCACGAATCTCAAATAAAACTTTCTACTACCTTTGAAAATCAAGTTCCTAGAACACTATGCTTAAAGATTGAGGATTTCACCTAGTAGAAATACACCAGACACTAATGGGTTCTACTTTTATTATTTATCAGCAAGTACATTTTGGTTTTTACTTAATGAACCATAAATATAATTGGAAGTAGGTGAGAAGGGATGTAACATAAATAAATAATTAAGACCAAAATATTGGAATTATTTTATTCTGAATTAAGGTGAATTAAAAAGTAGATACATATACACCTATAAATGAAAAACAATTTAAAAAAGGAGCAGGAGTTTATAGGCATTCCAGTTGCTTCATATCATTGGCACCATAGTGCTGTCAGACTTTTACATTTTAGTCATTCTCATTTTTTCTTGCATTTCTTTGGTGGCTAAAAAATTTCAGTAATCTTTTGTTGAATGAACTAAAGAAGACTAGAGCAAAAGATTCCTAGAGAGTGAAAGGGCCAGAAAAGTCTTCTCAAAGGTGGGGGATGATGTTTGAATCTGGGACTCTCAGAGCTGCCTTCAGTTTTCATTTCAGAGTATGGCAGCTCTTTTTGTGCTGAAGCTTTTCTTAATCCAGAAAGAGGTAGAGAGCAGTGGGGAGTATGTGATTGTCCCAAGTCCCATACGTAGACTCCTGGGAATGGCTTGATTCCTGCCACCATCATGAAAATGTAGAAAGCTTGATAAGAAGTAAAGTTTATGTCAGCAGCTGAAACAGAGCTGATGGTGCCAGCATCTTCCTTTTGGCCCTCTCTCACCCCTGGTCTGCCTCCCCACCTGGTCACAGCTGAAGCCCGACAGGCTAGTTCATTTGGAGGATCAGAATTTATTTAGGAAGCCTGGGCTATGAGAATATCATGATTTTCAGAATTTTGAAGTCAAAGGAGTTCTTATAAAGCAATAGCAGAGAATCTTCTGTTTTTAGAGTAGTGATTCCTCCCAGAAATGATAGCGTTGGGGAGATTTAACAAACAAAATTGATACTCAATTTTTTAGGAGTAATACATATGAAATTTTTAAATAGAGACTGAAATGTATGTGGATAATTTATTATCATGAATATTTGGGGCATAGCAAATCAAGAATGATATAAAGAAAATTGTGGGTACCATTTTATAGATGTTCTAATGAATGCCTGCTTATTTCCATTTTTTTTATATCTTTATTGGAGTATAATTACTTTACAAAGTTGTGTTAATTTCTTCTGTACAACAAAGTGAATCAGCTATATGTATACATGTATCCCCATATCCCCTCCCTCTTGCGTCTCCCTCTCACCCTCCCTATCCCACCCCTCTAGATTGTTGCAAAGCATCAAGCTGATCTCCCTGTGTTATGCAGCAGCTTCCCACTAGCCATCCATTTTACATTTGGTAGTGTTTATATGTCAATGCTACTCTCTCACTTCATCCCAGCTTCCCCTTTCCCACTGTGTCCTCAAGTCCGTTCTCTATGTCTTTGTCTTTATTCCTGCCCCACCGCTAGGTTCATCAGTACCATTTTTTTTTAGATTCCATATATGTGCATTAGCAGACAGTATTTGTTTTTCTCTTTCTGACTCACTTCACTCTGTATGACAGACTCTAGGTCCATCCACATCATTAGAAATAACTCAATTTCGTTTCTTTTTATGGCTGAGTAATATTCCATTGTATATATGTGCCACATCTTCTTTATCTATTCATCTGTCGATGGACATTTAGGTCGCTTCCACGTCCTGGCTATTGTAAATAGTGCTGCAATGAACATTGTGATACATGTACCTTTTTGAATTATGGTTTTCTCAGGGTATATGCCGAGTAGTGGGATTGCTGGGTCATATGGTAGTTATATTTTTAGTTTTTTAAGGTTGTTTCCATTCTTAATGACTCCAAAATTTATAGAATTTGGGCAACTTAAAGAAAAAATTTCCTTGTTATGCAAATTTCAAAGATTCCCAAAATTCTTTTTTTGTAATTTTAGTAACAAGGTTAACATAAAAAAAGAAGTCACATCTCTGTAAGCTTAATGTAGGAAAAGTTATCTCTCTTCATTTTGAAACAAATGCAAATTTGTCATTCCTGTGAATACAGGCTTTAGGGACAATAAGTTGGAACAACATTTAAGCATTTCCAAAAGCCAAGACTAGCCCTACTTTCAGTTGACAACTAAAGAATTCTCCAACATAGATCTAACTAACTCACCTACAAAAATCAAATATTCAAGGAAGAGGACATTGTATTACAAAACTAATAACTGAGCAAGCATTTATATTTTAAAATAAAAGTAATCTAATGCAAATATAGACACAGGCATAACTCTGGTTGTGGCTATAGATGCATTAAAACATAAGAAAAATCAAACTGAGAAATCTATGTTTTAATTGAAGGTGCATTACATTTATGAAATTAGAAAAGTGTCTAATACAAATTTAATGTAAAAGAGCTACTACTAAATTACACTTTATTTTAGTTAAAAGGCTTTTAATTAAAATTCATAAATAAAGGTTTGAATGTTATAAAAGAGTAATTTTTATATCCCCCATCCATTCTGGCCTCTGATTAAGTTCTAAAGTATTTTATTAGTTTTGCATTTTCTAATAATTGTTGGTGGACAAGGTGTCTCATTATTTAATGATCCACAAATGTAAGGTAGTAGACAAATATCAAGGTCAACTAAAACTGAAATAAGTAATAATGGTGGGAGAGGAAGGCAGAGGGTAGAAGAAGACAATGAGCCCTTGAGAAGGTCAGGTGTCTCTGCCCATATCCAGGAACAACTCCCAGAGGGCAGAGAAAGGCCAAGTGATCCTTCAAACACTCTTTAAAGTGCCACTTTCTAGGTTGACCCATCCATCCAAAGGGCAAGGTACTGCTGAGCATTATCTGCTGAGATGCCCTCCTCAAGAAGCTGTGTGTCAGGAAATATCATCAGGCAGTTTCTAAACTAGTCCATAATCGCTATTCCTTTTAACTCTGAGACCCAAGTAATCTACATCATTGAACAACATTAAGCATCACCATAAGATACCGAACAAACAAACACAACATACTGGGTGAGTTAGTGTCCTCTGGAATTGCGAATATGTAAGCGAGGCATAGTAGGGAATTCTCTTGGTTTTGACCTTGATGGCTACCCAAAAGATGTTTTAATATTTGGGGAAATTTAGGATTCATAGTTTCAGTTTGTATAAATGATTATCACTAGTAGTAGGAGTGAGACAGAACAGGCGGCAAAAGCAGAGGAGAAGAAATGGGATGAAATGGGGGTCTCAAGTGAGCAGGGTGAGGGTCAAGATATCAGCACTTAGCAAATTGAGTGAATCTAACTTTTCTTCACTATCCTGTAGAGTATAGAAAAATGAAGAGTAGCTCTTCTTGGTATGAAGTAGGAACAATGAAACATATATCTTCTTAATGACTGGCTTAGCACCTCATAGTAAGGCCATAGTTCATTTAAGGTATTTTCAGTCATTTTAAATGTGCTGTAATACCAGTGATTTTCTGGACCTTATTGATTTCTATAATGGAGAAAGGGGTAAAGGGAATAGAAAGCCAGGTCTGACCAAACTTCTTTCCAAGATGGAAAAGTAGGTGCCAGAGGAGTTTTGATTTACATATATGTATATGGGAATCCAAATAAAAAAGATTGGTAGTAATCACCTTGGGGAATGGAGGTTTCAGGTACAAGTGGATGGATAAAGGGGATCTTGAGAGCACAGCTCAAATAACATGCATTGTAATACTGTTCAGAGCCTCTTCTAGGGAATCACGTAAATATTTTGTGTTGTCGGGGTTATATTAAACTTTAAACACATTTGGAAACCTATCTTGGTCACTTACTAACAAGATTACTTTGATTAAGTCACCTATCCTTTTTAAGCCTCCGTTTCATTATCTGTACATTGTAGTAATAATAGGGTCAATTCCATACAGTTTTTCTGGGGATTATGTGTGATAATGTGTTAAAGGCTTTGCATATGTGAAAAATTATTCCTATTTCTTCACCCCTATCTGTATCCAGACCTTTTCCCATGCGACTTGGCAATTCTTCCCACTAAAGGCAAATTTATTTCCCTGTACTATTGATGTTGGCCATGTGGTTTATTTGACCAGTGGAATGTGGGTAGAAGTTTCCAGCATATGTCTTCAGAGGAATCCCCTATGGGAACTTGCAGCCTCTGCCATGAGAAGAATATGCACCCAGTGGCTTCTGCCTCTTTGGTCTGGGTCTCAGAATAAACACACATGGGGCACAATTGAGCCAAACCTGCATAACTTTGATTGTGGGAATAAATGTCATTGTCATATGCCATTGAGTTCCGAGCTGGTTTGTCGTCATGCAGCAATAGGTGACTGACGCAACACAGTCCTGGGGCATGACCTGGGAATCTGCATTTCTCGGGTTGTGCATAATAATAGGACTTATGAATAACTGCAATAACGCCTTTGCCCACAGTTTAAAGTGCATGGAGATAAGCAGAAAGATGTATAGCTGATTCTGATTCATACACAACTTCTATCTTCTTTATAGTTATCTTTCTTTGAATCAGATGGACAACTATTTATGAAACATGGCATTCAGTAATCATCTAATTTGCTAACCATGATTTTTGAGATTGCTTGGGAATAAATATCAATCGAGTGGAATTTTCTTCTCATCTGACACTGTGGATAATCTAAATGTTTTAAATTGATTATTTCTTATGTCTAGATTAAATTTACATAATAACTTCTTAAAAGAATACTGAACTGATAGACAATATCTCCTAAAGCTGAACAAATGTGCCTATCTTACAGTTCAGTACTTCTGAAACTCCTGGGTACATCCAATGGAAAGGATAGTGCATATTCACCAAAAGACTTGTATAAGAATTGCCAACTCAAACTGTAAACTGGAAATGATCCAATGTCTTTCAACAGTAGAATGGATCCATAAATTGTAGTAAGGTAGTATATTCATTCAACAAAATATTACACAACCATAACAAAGAATGCAATAGCAAGGATGAATGTCATAGATGTGATTATGAATTTTAAAAAAATAGACCCAGAGTAATAAATTCTGTATTATTCCATTTGTGCAAAGTTCGAGAAGAGGCAAAACTTATCTATGGGAATTGAAGTTAGAATAGTGTTTCTTGAGGCAGGGGTAGGTATTGCCTGGGAAGGGCCAGAAGGAAGCCTTTTGGACTGCTAGAAATGTTCTACATCTTAATCTGCTTGGTGGTTGTGTTATCAGTCTTTTGGAGTTGAACTCCGACAAGGGTCCTCCTGCCCGGTGTCACTTGCACCAATAGAAATAGACTGAGTTGGGTTCAGAAGCAAAGGAAAGGCTTATTCTTTGATTAGAGAGTGGAGAGGTAGGAGCTGGGGATCTAGAGCACATGCTCTCCCAACAGGCTGTGTGTGGGGCTGCTTTATAGGGGTCCGGTCAGCAGGCAGGGGGCAGGCACTGCTGCTCATGTTCCAGATCTCAGTGACTGGCGCAGCATCTCTGCACATGACCCACCAAACTGAATTGTCTGCACAGCAATTTTGCACCAGGAACTCTAGTCTAAAGTGCCAAGTGCAAGGCCTTTGCATGCAGCACCCTATGAGAAGTGAAACTAGACTAAGCACAAAAGGCAAGAATAAAAGACAAGGTTAGACTTTATTACCCATATTCAGTTTTGTTTTTTTGGAGTCTGAAAAAACTTTTTTTTTACATATCTATTTTCTTTTTTTAAATTTTATTTTTTATTGATGTATAGTTGATTTACAATGTGTTAGTTTCAGATGTACAGCAAAGTGGTTCAGTTATACATACATACATATATACATACACACACACATATATATATATATATATATATATATTCTTCTTCAGATTTTTTTTCCTTATAGGTTATTACAAAATACTGAGTATAGTAGGTTCTTGTTGGTTATCTATTTTATATCTAGTTCTTGTTGGTTATCTATTTTATATCTAGTAGTGTGTATATGTTAATCCTAAACTCCTAATTTACCCCTCCCCCCACCATTTCCCGTTTGGTAACCATAAATTTGTTTTCTATGTCTGTGGGTCTATTTCTGTTTTGTATATAAGTTCATTTGTATCATATTTTTTCTTTTTTAGATTCTTTTCCATTATAGGTTATTATAAGATATTGAGTATAGTTCCCTGTGCTATACAGTAGGTTCTTGTTGTTTACCAATTTTATATATAGTAGTGTGTATATGTTAATCCCAAACTCCCAACTTATCTCTCCCCACCCACACCTCTAGATTCTATTTTTATTTCCCAGGAATTGTTCATGGGCTTTGCCAGTGCTAGTTAATTGGCTGTATATACTACAAAAATTCATCAAGCTATAGACTATAAATATATGCATTATGTATATCATACCTCAATTTTTTAAAAAGATAAAAAAGAAAATCTCATCTGGAATTAGAGAAAAATGAATATTTTAAATGCCAGTGTTTATAACTTACCAAGTTTAATCTGTCAAGCCTCTAGGTTTCAGCATAGCCTGATAGTAAGGAAAAGAGGTATAACTAGTTGATGAAGAGTTAAACTGGACATCATGAAACATGTACCTGGTGAAAGTTTCAGTTACTTATATGCCTAGTTCAAGAGTGGACAAAGGTACATACATATACCAACAAGGACAAGCCATTTGGTACACTGACTGGCTAAATACCCATCAGTAGTTATGCCCTATGCCAACCTGTCTCCAGATTGACAAGATAGTGTTGATGCTGCAGCAAGGGAAACAGAAACAAAGGCAGGGCTGATGCTGCCTTAACAATGAGGGCCTATTCTCCACCATGCACCTGAGAACACCAGTGAACTTGGTCATTGTTCACCAGCAGAAACCTCAGGGTTTCTCTCATCCTTAACTCTTTGTCATGTGACCACATTATTTCCTTAGGAGGTGATCCTGCCCTGTGTCCCTTGACAACGGAATCCTCCAAATGTATAAACTGTGTCATCGTGATTGACCAACCAGAGGTCACTGCTCCTCACCACCCCCCTTCATCCCAAGCTGTTTGCTCTTATTGTTCATTAAAAAAAAGAATGAAAGGGAGGAAAGACAGCAATCCAAGTCCAGTAATAAGCAGCACAAAAGATTCATTCGTGAAGGGCAAAGATTAACAGGACTAATAGCTCCAGGGGTTTGGGGAAAGCCTGTCTGATTCAGGGAACCAACTGGGAAAAACTGAGTGCAGACAAATTGCTTGCTACAAAGGGAATACTATGTGGGAGAGTATGGAAATAACTATGCTCTGCGAGCATATTTTACTTTCTGTGTTGTTTCGCCAGCAAGAGCTACAAGGACAGCCAGAGTAGCAGAATAATACACCTGTGATAAAAGCAGCTGCCTCCTTTTCTCTAGACACTGAAAGTTTACCTTTGGTTCAGAACTACATATGGGGAAGCTTCAATTTACCAGACTTATTAGTTATTAAGTTTTTATCAAATTGTTTTTCATGGTGTACTTTCATCTAAATGGGAAGGAAAAAAAGCTTTCTCAAGAGGTTACACAGACCTTTCCTTCAGCTATAACTTGAGCCCTAGCATTTTATGAGAATTTATTCTCCAAAAGGTGACCTAGAGGCATTATAAGTTCCTTCCTAAAGTTTTCTAGATTAATGCTTTGGAGAAATGCTTAAGAGCAAGGGTTAAAACAAGAAGAGTTTGCTGATTAATGTTTAGTTAATTTTAATATCTTCACTGACACAGCCCTCTGGATAAAAAAAAGGAAATTATTCTTTTCACCATTTTTTTGTTGTTGCTATATTTAAAATACTAAATGAACAGAATTGCATGGAGATAAAAGTAAACAACACATGAAATGAGAACATGGTCAACTGGTCTTTTCAAACTTGTTTGGGAGAGAAAAGCTTCCCCGAAAAAAATCTTTTCATTATATTCCTCCAGGTAAACTATTCTCATAGATAAGCATGGTTATCCTTCCTTGCATAGTTAAAACAATACATTTTTCTGATCAAGACAGAAGGAAATGTTTGATCTCTGCTGATCCCACTCAGAATTACCATTTGGCCTCTAGAAGAGCTATTTGCAAACTTTGGTGTGAGTTAGAATAGTTGGAAGAGTTTATTAAACTTGCAGATCTGGAGGACTTTGTTGTGATATTGTGAATCAGTCAGCCTTGGATGGGCCTTGGAAATTTCATTTCTGTGAAACATCCCAGGTAATTCTGAGGCTCACAGATTGCACTTTGGGTCTCCATAATGCTTTCCCACATTCCGCTGGTGCCGAACTGCTAAGTCTTCGTTTGAAAACTGCAAGACACATAAGCCTTGTCCTATTTTTCTAAAACTAAGCTAAGGAATGTTCTAGCACACAAACAGGAGCATCCTCAACTTGTCATCGGAAACAAACTCACATAAATCACCCACCGTCCTGCCTGCTGTCTGGAGTCAATTCAAACCTTAAAGAGCTCCTCTACAGTAAGCATCTGATCAAGAACAAGCAAGTAACTTAAGTGCATAGGGATAGAGAAAGGGTTTAAGAATTATCAAGACAAGGTGAAAATCTATTTTTTTTTTCAGTGCCTATTGCTCCAGGGTTAGGAACAGCCCACAAGTACCCACATGTTTAACAGAAGTTTAAGAGGGCACCATCATCTTATTTAGAACATTTCATCTTCCCTTCAAACAACAGGTTTCTACAATTCACCTTTGCTTTGAACCAAAGAAAGTCCACTTCTACAGTGAGTGCTATCAAAATAGGAATGTGAAATTATGTCCCAGGGAAGAACCTCATATCAGTACGAGCCCGATCAAGGTATCAATTAAAATGTACTGAACTGAACACAATGGTTCGGTTTTTCCTCCTGCTCTCCTACTTGTCCTGTGCAAATTGTTCAACAGCCTTTCCCAGTGAAAGGACTTCAGAAAGAGGAGCTGTCTTCAGGAGAGGAAGAGTGAGGTGTTGATATGCTGACCCACAGGGCACAAAAGCCCATTGACAGATGGGAAGGAAAAAAAGGAAAGTGCCGGGAGGATTAAACACAAAAGGATTTTATAAGCAGTAAAGGCAATAACGAGCCCTCTGGAAGGAGGCACCACATATTAATAGGGGCCATTCGATCTGCTAGAGGGCACAATGGACAATGTGAGGGGTAAACAACAATGCCCAGAACACATTTGGGTAAACAGGGGAGATGGTGGTCTTTGAACAGCCAAGTGCATGCACTGCCAGCTCATCTGGGCCTCTGGAGGTCAGATTTTGAAAGCCTAGGAGGGTTATGCTGATTTCAACATACACTCTTATCCTTGGGATCTGGAAGGCAATTATAAAGTCATCTGTCATGAGCGGGCTATCCCACAAACATTACTCGGCTGCTATTACGCCTGACAGTTGGGCCACTTCTGGTTCAAAGATAGTCCATTTGTCAGTTTCCTCTACTCCCTGCTATTGTGAAAGAAGCAGAATTAGAAGGTACTGCTGGGATGCCAGTTGAATCACTTTGGAATTGTGGCACTGGTTTGCCACAGGAAAGGGGAGACTTGGGGCTTAGGGGCCCAGAAACGATAGTGAGTTGTGCGAGAGGAAATGTCCACTTTGGGAAGCTGTCTGTGGAATTCCCTGAGCTGAGCTGCATGTGGGAGCGACGCAAACACTTCCGAGATCTTTTACCGTCATCACCCCACACTCTGTCTGGTTTTGCCAGTCCTCACTGCCAGACAGGAATCTGCACCACGGCCCTCAGGAGAAGCACAATGGCCATGGACAGGTGTTCACAGAACCTTCACGTGGCCTGTTATGAGCACACCATGTGCCTTTACTGATGACTTACAACAGCCTCTGAATCACTCCCCATAAAGAAAACTCAAGCTTCCCTTTCCCCTTTTAGACTAAGAGAACCCAGCCCAAAATGCACTCAGGTAACCAAAGACAGACCAACAGCTGCCTTTCTGAGAGACAGCAACTCTACACTAAAACATCATGACAGCCCCGTAGCAGCAGCAATTGTAAGGGGCCTCAAATCCTTAAAGGAACTACTCCAAAGGTCTGGGTTTCCTTTCCTAATCTAGATATGGAGGAGTCTTTAAACCAGGCCTTCATTTCTGGAACATGCTCACTGTGGACCCTGAAGAATCATCAGGTCATGATCAAGGCAGCAGGATGATGAATCAATGATGTACCAATGAAGGGAAAACACTGCAGCAGTAAAAGGCATTATGCAAAAACATGCCAGCATAATACCATAGATGCTCAGGATAACTGCCCCTTATTGATAGGCTGGGAATACCTATATCTATATATATACATTCTACCTCATTCAGAGAATGGCACCAGCTTCATCTGACATAAGTGAGTGTATAAATACCTCCCTCTCCTTTAAATATCTGTTTGATTATATGTGTATGTATCTATATATGTTTATAAGGTGTGAAAATTTATAAACACATGAAATATATTTGAATTATATGCAGTATAACGTGTATATGCTCGTATTAGTTTGAAGCATATGAAATTGCATATTTTGTAGATTAAAAATTATGTTAGTTGAACATCAGCAATTTCACATTGTTCAATCCAATACGGACACATGGTTGTCATTAAGCCTCTGTCATTTCCTCTCCAAGCTCACTTTCTAAACACTGATTGGATGCTGGGACTGGGACGCTGCAGCCCATATTTCTGTGTTGCCACTTGCTAAATGCTAAACTGGGCCAGTAAAGGGCACTAGAGGGAGTGCCCTTTTCCTGTTGGCTTGCTGTTCCAGTGAACGTTTCTCTAGCCTTGTTTCTTCACCAGGTACTGGCTTTTGAGTCCAACCTCCAATCCTATGGTTTTATGTATTTATTTTTGCCCCACGCTCTAAGAACTAGTCACAGTGCTTCCCCTCAGATGCTGCTTTCCAGGGTCCCTTCTCCAAGCTTCCTATAACCCCAGCTCCTTCTCTTTGTTCCTGCAGCCTAAGAGGTAGTAGCTGCTTACAATATCTATTTCTTTGGCAAATTTTAGTCTTCTAAATTTGTTGAACAAATTCCATATATTAAAGTTTCTCTGTTAAAATAACTGACATGGTTTCTGCTTTCCTGATTGGATCTTGACTGAATCGGTATGTATACATATTTAAAATGTATATTTTATGTATATATGCTTATTTTATATATATGGAAAGAAACATAGGGACAGAGAAATGGAAAATCTTGAAATGACAATGATACCACACACATTTTAATATACTCAGACAATACTGGGCTATTAGAACTATATATTTCTTCAAGACTAATGTCCCCCCAAGCTCACAGAAAATGCATCGAGTGTCAAGAAAACCATGTGCAGCCTATGTACCAACACAGTTTAAAAATCATTATGCTGTCAACCTGCCAAACCAGAAAGACTTTGGTGACAAATAGTGGAAAATGATGAGCCCATCTTTTGTCTATGTGTCATTTGAAAAAATGGGTTTGATGGCTGATTCATTCTGATATTTCACCCATATTTTTTTAAAAATCTGCCCATTTTGACACAAATGGCTTTCTAAGATGCCCACCCTGATTAGTGGGCCTGTTACATTCAACATTATGTTCTCTGGGGTGTCTGCCCTTCTTTCAAGGTCACGTGGAGAAGAGGAGTAGACTTTAACACCATGGTCCATGTCAGTTCTGACTGTTACGAGGACCGCAGATTCCCACCATGCAGGGAGGCCTTTGGTGTGGTCAACCTTTCTGTTCCTAATTTTAACACATAGACCACTCAGGAAGAAATAGAGTTTTTAAAAAGGCCCAAGAAAAGCGCATGGTTTCCATCCAGCAGTTACTGACCTCAGATCCATTTTAAAAAATAATTTCATATTACACATATCACATTAGGTAGAAGGGAAATTTTCTAATCAAGATGTTTTGTCATTTCCTCTTAAGTTCACATGCTCACAATAAGCATGGTGTTTTATATCACATATGCACTGACACGTACAACTGATCCTCCTGCAGTAACTAAGACTTATGCATCCTCTCAAGTATGTGAGCACACACACACCCACACACAACACACACACTATAGCCTCCCAACATGCACACTAACTTTAAAGTATTAAATAAGCTTAAGGGTTTTTTAAAAATTAACATACAAAAAAATTTTCCAATGTCACAATCATCTGTTGATAATGACAGACATCAGCAATGTACAAATATTTGGGCAGGTTGGGTAACCCACCATCCTCAACTCTGCAATGAGCAAAGTAGCTAAGCAGTCTGCCTGGCATATCACAGGCACATCTGGGATTAGAGTCTATACCCTGAGGACTCTGCAATGACATCCTTAGCAGATGCCTTCAGCCCACCCTGGAAGGCACCTGAAGCTCCCACAGTTCTTTTTTTTTTTTAATGTATTACTTTAATCTTGAGACTTTTTTTTTTCTTTTGGCCTTACCGCATGGCATGCGGGATCTTAGTTCCCTCACCAGGGATCAAACCCACACCCCCTACAGTGGAAGCATGGAGTCTTAACCACCGGTCTGCCAGGGAAGTCCCTACTCCCACAGTTCTTATAAGGGCATCTCTCTGTCTGAGGATGAATAAGGGATGAGATTTGGGAGGTAAGGAACTCAACTTCTTTGCCCCTTGTTTGAGCAATTCAGAGGGTCCGCAGTGGGAGTGAACCCTGTTGCTCAGCCTAATAACCCACTCGTGAATATGCCCTTTATTGGTTTTCCTCTTATACCCCACTCCCACACCGTTCTTCCTGACATCACATCCCAAGTAAATATTCCGACCTAAATTCTTGTCTCAGACTCTGCTTTCGGGAACTGTGAACTGAGAGAGCCACTTAACCTCTGTGCGCTGTCTTTGGCCCAAACACAGCAGCATCACACATTAACTGCGGTCCTCCTCAGGCCAGGACAGCAAAATCTTGAAGGTCTCCTCCTCTTTCCTGAGAGGATGGTTTCTTGATTCCCTCACAACCACCTCATCTTTTGTGTGAAAGAGATTAGGTTTCTAGTGTGCTCCTTGCCTCTAAGTTCTGGGGTATAAGTACAATGTGGTGACGATAGTTAACAATACTATATTGTATATATGAAAGTTGCTAAGAGAGTAGATCTTAAAAGTTTTCATCACAAGGAAAAGAAAACTGTAACTATGTAAATGTGAGGTGATGGTTGTTAACTAATCTTACTGTGGTAGACATTTTGCAATGTATACATATATCAAATCATTATGTTGCACACTTTAAACTTATATAATGTTATATGTAAATTATATCTCAATAAAACTGGGAAATTTTTTTAAATTATTTTTTAAAAATACATAGCTATGAGAAAAAAAAAAGAAATAGGTGATGGTAACCCATGAAAGAACATTTGCTTCCCTACTGTAGTGAGAATTAAATATAAGAACCACATCCCCAGCACAAGGAAAATACCCACATGACAGATGGAAACACGATACCATCTTTCTCAAAAAATGAACAAAATACCCACAAAATATTATACATTGTGTATACACACCACTCAAGAACTGCAAGTGTTAACCAGACTTTGAGCTACCTACTTATTTCCAAATTGTGGAATAAAATAATATAGCTGGAGTCCAGAGAGTGTTGATATGTTTTCTACACTTTGTAACAAGTTCATTAAACATAAGGAGTGACAGACAGTGGGTACTATAATCTCAATCTGAAACAAGCCAAGGACCTCTATCTCATGCTGGTATTCAGACATATTTCCTAGAAGAGCTACCAACTTAAAGTGTCATTTTTTTGTCACCTCCAAATATATCAAAGAGTGTCAGGGTCCTCCTGTTTCCTTGGCAGGTGACAGTTAACATCTGCTTCTCACAAGACCGATTTTAAACTCGATCTTCCGGGATCATTCTTATCTGTGTGACCAAGCTGGTGTTGTGCTCTTAAGAAGGTGAATTTGACAATGTGCTGCCCCGTTGTGATAAATGAAGCCCAGTCAATGGGATATGCTTTGGGGAGGGGGTTCTCAAACCTGAGTGCACATGAGAAAATCCCAGTTGCCCAAATTTTTCTCAGGGCTCAACATCAGAGAATCTCTGGGTGTCAGGCTGACCCTGTGATTTTAAGATTTTGAAAACTCTTCATGGAAAATTCTTCACACATCACAACCTCCATGCACTGCAGAGAACTATGAAAAAAAGACCAGTTAACTGTACTGCAATTTCGATTCTCATAGAAACCACTCACATGTCTTTAGATAAATCTTTGTCTCTATCTCGTAGATTCTTTATCTGTAGAATGGATTTAATACCACCCTACTGCATGGCAAAGGAGGGGAAATCTTACACAACCTTGTTTAAAAAATAGGAAAAAAAATTAAAAAGAAAGAAATCATTACTGGTGGTACAAGGATCCTGAGGTGCAGAAATGCAAAATAGCTTAAATAAAACATTTTAGAGGCCCTTTCCAGAAGAACAAACATTTAAGAAAAAAAAGATAAAGAAGGAAGAAAGACAGAAACAGAAGAATAAGAAGGATAATCTGAGTGTTTTTTGTTTATGGGAAAAAGAAAAGATTGCATAGGAAGTTTTGAATATTTTTCTGTAATTAGAAAATAATTGAAATTTTGAAAAACTCAGTGAAATAGAAAGAGAATAATAGCCATAATGCTGTAGTACACTTAGAAACATGAAAAATACTGCAACAATATCACATCACACTACCAAACTGATACTATTTGACATTTGCTGGTGTTTCTGTTAAGTTATTCTTGGGAATACTGGAATATTTATGGGACAATATCAATAGAATCCAAAATACCAGTTGAACACATTTATTTTATTCTAATTGTGTTTTTATATTGATTTCTAACATTAATCAATTAAATAGGTGAGCACTAGGATTTAATTTCGTGTAAATTGATGACTGCAATTTCTCAGCTGTGTCACACAACCCATCTTCAAGTTGAGCCCCTCTGCTAGTGCCCAGGCCAAGTCGTGGTTGTGGGCTTTTTGAGAATGAGAAGCCTTAGTCCTACAATAAGTATCTTTAGTCTGCTACTTGGCTTTTACTTATTCTACAAGCACCTGCCACTGTTTTACTTCCAGTAGTGCTGGGGTCAGGAGCCCAGCCTTAGCTTTCTGTCCAATCCCTTCCCAGCAACTGGAATTCCAAGCTTGAAATTCAGTCCTCACAGCGTGCCCCTCATCACCTGACCCAGGTCTTTCTGGTGAGGGCAGGCTTTCCACCAGCCCCTGCTGCTGGCACAAGCTTCGCTGCTCTGCTCTCATTCTGACCCATGCCTCCCTCTGCCACTGGCTCTACCTGCTGACCTCCCATCAAGCCACCTGCATACCAACCACTGCCTTGATTTCCTCTGTCACCTTTCTGCACAATTATCTGGAATATTAAGCCCAGTCATGTTCAGAAGAAGCCTCTTAGTGTTGACTTTGAAAACACAGTGGGCCCCAAAATAACCAGATTTCTACAGGGGGCATCAGCAAAGCCTTTATAAAGCCACTAACCTCTATGTTCCCAATCCAGACACAGCAAGATAAAAGCCAAACCTATATTCCAGGGTCTTTAAATATTCAGTGACAGAGGATTTTGCCAGAGCACACGAGCCAGGTTCCTTTGTTCCTTGGTGGGATTCATGTAAACCTTGGAGTATAACCACAGACACGAGTTCATATGTGAATGTCTTCTGACATATATTCTCTTATTTAAAAAAAAAAAATTGAGAAAAATTACACTAGCTAACTGGTAGCCCTTGAAATTTAAAGCTGAGCAACAGCAAAAAAAATCATCTTCTCCCTCCAAGGCTTTCCTACCCAGACCTTAAATGACATTGCTTCAGTAAGTCCTGAAGCCAAAACTCACTTATATGATCAAGATCTACTTCAAGCATTTTAATATTCATAAAGTTCCAGAGGAACCAGATTTCCCTTTCTGGTCTACCTGGACACTTAATTTGGGGGATCAGTCCTAGATCACCATGTGTGGCAATCTTATGTTTCCCCTAAAATAATTCAATGGGCTATTAATAAGTAGGTAAAGAACAAAAAACTCTTTTGTGGCCAAATATCTTGGGGGATCTCAGGTTAAACAATGTTAAACCAATTTATTTCTTGCAAACTTTCAATACATTTTCAGATGATAACATGACTTTCCATGAAGAGAATAAAATGGAACTCTTTATTTTTGGAGGGGCTGTTCACAAGATTAATCCACCCATGAAACATATTTTGTGAAACTTCTTCTGAGTCAATAGTTTGTCTATTCATCTTTGGACCCCTCCACTAGCACAGTTGTAGCCCTGAATAGAAACTAAATAAATTAAAATAAAATGACATGGAGTGGAATCAAATTGAATGAAGTGGAGTGAAACGCCTCAGAACTCTGGTACTTCCCAGAAGAATACAACAGAAACCCAGCTGTGACATTTTCTGATGTTATCTTCTAAGGGTAGTTTTAAACTGCTTTTTCTAAAATTTAAATGTCCCATATTATGGACCCTTAAGTTAATGTAAATCACTTCTCTAGGGCAGGAGTCTAAAACTCCTGAATCACAACATTCAACACTGGAATTTTGGAGACCTTCAAGATGGCGGAGGAGTAAGACATGGAGATCAGGTTCCTCCTCACAAATACATCAGAAATATATCTACATGTGGAACAACTCCTACAGAAGACATACTAAACGCTGACAGAAGACCTCAGACTTCCCAAAAGATAATTTTTTTTTCCTTTTTCTCTTTTTGGGAGTGTGTATGTGTATGCTTCTTCGTGTGATTTTGTCTGTATAGCTTTGCTTTTACGATTTGTCCTAGGGTTCTTTCTGTCCTTTTTTTTTTTTTTAATAGTATAGCTTTGTTATCATTTGTGGATTTGTTTTTTGGTTTAGTTGCTCTCCACTTTCTTTCTTCCTTTTTTTTTTTCTTTTTTATTACTTTTAAATTTTTTATTTTTAATAATTTTTTATTTTAATAATTATTTTTTTCTTTCTTTCTTTCTTCTTTCTTTCTTTCTTTCTTTCTTTCTTTCTTTCTTTCTTTCTTTCTTTCTTTCTTTCTTTCTTTCTTTCTTTCTTTCTTTCTTTCTTTCTTTCTTTCTTTCTTTCTTTCTTTCTTTCTTTCTTTCTTTCTTTCTTTCTTTCTTTCTTTCTTTCTTCTTTCCATTATTCCCCCTTTTATTCTGAGCCATGTGGCTGACAGGGTCTTGGTGCTCCGGCTCGCTATCAGGGCTGTGCCTCTGAGGTTGGAGAGCTGAGTTCAGGACATTGGTCCACCAGAGACCTCCCAGCTCCACATAATATCAAAGGGTGAAAACTCTCCCAGAGATCTCCATCTCAACACTAAGACCCAGCACCAAACAACAATCAACAAGCTACAGTGCTGGACATCCTATGCCAAACAACTAGCAAGACAGGAACACAATCCCACCCATTAGCAGAGAGGCTGCCTAAAATCATAATAAGGTCAAGTACACCCCAAAACACAACACTGGATGTGGCACTGCCCACCAGAAAGAAAACATCCAGCTTCACCCACCAGAAAACAGGCACCAGTGCCCTCCACCAGGAACCCTACACAACCCACTAAATCAACATTACCCATTGGGGGCAGACACCAAAAACAATGGGAACTACAAACGTGCAGCCTGTGAAAAGGAGACCCAAAACACAGTAAGTATAGCAAAATGAGAAGACAGAGAAATACACAGCAGATGAAGGAGCAAGGTAAAAACCCACGAGACCAAACAAATGAAGAGGAAATAGGCAGTCTACCTGAAAAAGAATTCATAGTAATGATAGTAAGGATTATCCAAAATCTTGGAAATAGAATGGAGAAAATACAAGAAATGTTTAACAAGGACCTAGAAGAAGTAAAGAGCAAAGAAACAATGATGAACAGCAAAATAAATGAAATCAAAAATTCTCTAGAAGGAATCAGTAGCAGAATAGCTGAGGCAGAAGAATGGATAAGTGACCTGGAAGATAAAATAGTGGAAATAACTACCACAGAGCAGAATAAAGAAAAAAGAATGAAAAGAATTGAGGACAGTCTCAGAGACCTCTGGGACAACATTAAATGCACCAACATTCGAATTATAGGGGGCCAGAAGAAGAAGAGAAGAAGAAAGGGACTGAGAAAATATTTGAAAAGATTATAGTTGAAAACTTCCCTAATATGGGAAAGGAAATAGTCAATCAAGTCCAGGAAGTGCAGAGAGTCCCATACAGGGTAAATCAAAGGAGAAACACGCCAAGACACATATTACTCAAACTATCAAAACTTAAATACAAAGAAAAAATATTAAAAGGAGCAAGGGAAAAACAACAAATAACATACAAGGGAAGCCCCATAAGGTTAACAGCTGATCTTTCAGCAGAAACTCTGCAAACCAGAAGGGACTGGCAGGACATATTTAAAGTGATGAAAGGGAAAAACCTACAACCAAGATTACTCTACCCAGCAACAATCTCATTCAGATTTGACAGAGAAATTAAAACCTTTACAGCCAAGCAAAAGCTAAGAGAATTCAGCACCACCAAACCAGCTGTACAACAAATGCTAAAGGAACTTCTCTAGGCAGGAAACACAAGAGAAAGAAAACACCTACAATAACAAACCCAAAACAATTAAGAAAATGGTAACAAGAACATATACATCGATAACTACCTTAAACGTAAAGGGATGAAATGCTCCAACCAAAAGGCATAGACTGCCTTAATAGATAAAAAAACAAGATCGTATATATGCTGTCTACAAGAGACCACTTCAGACCTAGGGACACATACAGACTGAAAGTGAGGGGATGGAAAAAGATATTCCATGCAAATGGAAATCAAAAGAAAGCTGGATTAGCAATTCCCATATCAGACAAAATAGACTTTAAAATAAAGACTATTACTAGAGACAAAGAAGGACACTACATAATGATCAAAGGATCCATACGAGAAGAAGTTATAACAATTGTAAATATTTATGCACCCAACATAGGAGCACCTCAATATATAACATAAATGTAACAACCATAAAAGGGGAAATTGACAGTGATACAATCATAGTAGGGGACTTTAACACCCCACTTTCACCAATGGACACATCATCCAAAATGAAAATAAATAAGGAAACACAAGCTTTAAAGGAACTAAACAAGATAGACTTAATTGATATTTATAGGGCATTCCATCCAAAAACAGCACATTACACTTTCTTCTCAAGTGCTCATGGAACATTCTCCAGCATAGATCATATCTTAGGTCACAAATCAAGTCCTGGTAAACTTTAAAAAACTGAAATCCTGTCAAATATCTTGTCCAACCACAATGTTATGATACTAGATATCAATTAAAGGAAAAAATCTATAAAAAATACAAACACATGGAAACTAAGCAATATACCATGAAATATCCAAGAGATCACTGAAGAAATCAAAGAGGAAAAAAAAAATACCTAGAAAAAAATGACAATGAAAACCCGACGACCCAAAACCTATGGGATGAAGCAAAAGCAGTTCTAATAGGGAAGTTTATAGCAATAAAATCCTACCATAAGAAACAAGAAAACTCTCAAATAAACAACCTAAACTTACACCTAAGGCAATTAGAGAAACAAGAACCAAAACACCCTAAAGTAAGCAGAAGGAAAAATATCATAAAGATCAGATCAGAAATAAATGAAAAAGAAATGAAGGAAACAATAGCAAAGATCAATAAAACTAAAAGCTGGTTCTTTGAGAAGATAAACAAAATTGATAAACCATTAACCAGACTCATCAAGAAAAAAAGGGAGAAGACTCAAATCAACAGAAAAAAGGAGAAGTAACAACTGACACTGCAGAAATACAAAGGATCATTAGAGAGTACTACAAGCAACTATATGTCAATAAAATGGACAACCTGGAAGAAATGGACAAATTCTTAGAAAACCACAACCCTCCGAGACTGAACCAGGAAGAAAGAGAATATATAAACAGACCAATCACAAGCACTGAATTTGAGGCTGTGATTAAAAATCTTCAAACAAACAAAAGCCCAGGACCAGATGGCTTCACAGGTGAATTCTATCAAACATTTAGAGAACAGCTAATACCTATCCTTCTCAAACTCTTCCAAAATATAGCAGAGGGAGGAACACTCCCAAAATCATTCTACAAGGTCACCATCACCCTGATACCAAAACCAAAGATGTCACAAAGAAAAGAATCTACAGGCCAATAGCACTGATGAACATAGATGTAAAAATCCTCAACAAAATAGTAGGAAACAGAATCCAGCAGCACATTAAAAGGATCATACACCATGATCAAGTGCAGTTTATCCCAGGAATGCAAGGATTCTTCAATATAGGCAAATCATTCAATGTGATAAACCATATTAACAAATTGAAGGAGAAAAACCATGTGATCATCTCAATAGATGCCGAAAAAGCTTTTGACAAAATTCAACACTGATTTATGATAAAAACCCTCCAGAAAGTAGGCATAGAGGGAACCTACCTCAACATAATAAAGGACATATATGACAAATCCACAGCCAACTTCATTCTCAATGGTGAAAAACTGAAACCATTTCCTCTAAGATCAGGCACAAGATAAGGTTGTCCACTCTCACCACTATTATCCAACATAGTTTTGGAAGTTTTAGCCACAGCAATCAGAGAAGAAAAAGAAATTAAAGGAACCCAAATTGGAAAAGAAAAAGTAAAGCTGTCACTGTTTGCAGATGACAAGATACTATACACAGAGAAATCTAAAGATGCTACCAGAAAACTACTAGAGCTAATCAATGAATTTGGTAAAGTAGCAGGATACAAAATTAATGCACAGAAATCTCTTGCATTCCTATATACTAATCATGAAAAATCTGAAATAGAAATTAGAGAAACACTCCCATTTACCATTGCAACAAAAAGAATAAAGTACCTAGGAATAAACTTACCTAAGGAGACAAAAGACCTGTATGCAGAAAACTATAAGTCACTGATTAAAGAAATTAAAGATGAAACAAACAGATGGAGAGATATACCATGTTCTTGGATTGGAAGAATCAACATTGTGAAAATGACTCTACTACCCAAAGCAATCTACAGATTCAATGCAATCCCTATCAAACTACCAATGGCATTTTTCACAGAGCTAGAACAAAAAATTTCACAATTTGTATGGAAACACAAAAGACCTCAAATAGCCAAAGCAAACTTGAGAAAGAAAAACGGAGCTGGAGGAATCAGGTTCCCGTACCTCAGACTATACTACAAAGCTACAGTAATCAAGACAGTGTGGTACTGGCACAAAAACAGAAATATAGATCAATGGAACAGGATAGAAAACCCAGAGGTAAACCCACATACTTATCATCACCTTATATTTGATAAAGGAGGCAAGAATATGCAATGGAGAAAAGACAACCTCTTCAATAAGTGGTGCTGGGAAAACTGGACCGCTACATGTAAAAGAATGAAATTAGAACAGTCTAACACCATACACAAAAGTAAACTCAAAATGGATTAAAGACCAAAATGTAAAGCCAGACACTATCAAACTCTTAGAGGAAAACATAGGCAGAACACTCTATGACATACATCACAGCAATATACTTTTTGACCCACATCCTAGAGTAATGGAAATAAAAACAAAAATAGAGAAAAGAGACCTAATAAGACTTAAAGGTTTTTGCACAGCAATGGAAACCATAAACAAGATGAAAAGACAACCCTCAGAATGGGAGAAAATATTTGAAAATGAAGCAACTGACAAAGGATTAATCTCCAAAATTTACAAGCAGCTCATGCAGCACAATAGCAAAAAAACAAACAACCCAACCCAAAAATGGGCAGAAGACCTAAATAGACATTTCTCCAAAGAATATATACAGATTGCCAACAAACACATGAAAGGATGTTCAACATCACTAATCATTAGAGAAATGCAAATCAAAACTACAATGAGGTATTATTTCACACCAGTCAAAATGACCATCATCAAAAAATCTACAAAGAATAAATGCTGGAGAGGGTGTGGAGAAAAGGGAGCTCTCTTGCACTGTTGGTGGGAATGTAAATTGATACAGCCAGTATGGACAACAGTATGGAGGTTCCTTAAAAAACTAAAAATAGAACTACCATATGACCCAGCAATCCCACTACTGGGCACATACTGTGAGAAAACCATAATTCAAAAAGAATCATGTACCACAATGTTTATTGCAGCTCTATTTAAAATAGCCAGGACATGGAAGCAACCTATGTGTCCATCGACAGACGAATGGATAAAGAAGGTGTGGCACATATATACAATGGAATATTACTCAGCCATAAAAAGAAACGAAATTGAGTTATTTTTAATGATGTGGATGGACTTAGAATCTGTCATACAGAGTGAAGTAAGTCAGAAAGAGAAAAACAAATGCCGTATGCTAACACATATATATGGAATCTTAAAAAAAAAAAAAAGGTTCTGAAGAACCTAGGGGCAGGACAGGAATTAAGATGCAGACATAGAGAATGGACTTGAGGACACAGGGAGGTAGACGGGTAAGCTGGGACTAAGTGAGAGAGTGGCATGGACATATGTACACTCCCTAATGTAAAATAGATAGCTAGTGGGAAGCAGCCACATAGCACAGGGAGATCAGCTCGTTGCTTTGTGACCACCTAGATTGGTTGGATAGGGAGGGTGGGAGGGAGATGCAAGAGGAAGGAGATATGGGGATATATATATATGTATAGCTGATTTATTTGTTATAAAGCAGAAACTAACACACCATTGTAAAGTAATTATACTCCAATAAAAATGTTAAAAAAAAAGAAAGAATCCCAGCTGTAATCTAGTTCCAAAAAAAATTTTACAAAATCCTATCTGTTCCCTGTCCTTGCTATCAAAGAATTCTATATCCTCCCTGGCTGAACAGATAAACGTTTGACAAACATATGCGCTAATATAACAGATACCCAACAAATGCAATACTGTGTGCTGGACACCCAGCAGGTTGATATTGCTAGAATCAGGAAGCCTTCTGAGATCAGCTTCCTTAGAAAACGGAGACTTAGCCTTGCTTTGTTCTCAGTTTCTCCAGGTTTCCTTCAGTTTCCCCTGAGGGTTGAAATCCAGTGCCACTCCCCTCTGAAGCCTGACCATCTCCTCCAAACCAGTCAATACTTGCTCTGCTCCAATCGGTCCTCTTCACCCTTGGATTCCTATTCTTTTGTTCTCACTGGGACTACACTAAGATGCCCTTATTGAAGCCCAAGTTCTAGAAACTTCTTCTTCTCCAGTTGTGTCTAATTTCAGCCAATCCTCTGACTTGTTCAGGGTTAGATGCAGCTATCCCTTCTAGACAAGGCTTACAGTCAACCATACCACTCTATTAAATGAACTTTTGCTTGTTTATTCTAGAAAACAGGAGGCCAGGAGAAGAGACAAGTCTTCCTAATCCAAGATAGTTCTTCACTAAGGTAAGTCTCCCAGAGGTTACTTACCCCATGACCTTGCAACTTATCAAGATAGTAGGTCTAAACCAATTTGTTTCCAATGCCTTGGAAATAGACACACTTACTACAATCCAAAAATCAAGGTTGTCTGGCAAGAATCCATGATTGGATCTAGCTGCATACTCCAAGTTCAAGAGGTCTTTTTTAGCAGTTCCGTCTTGCCTGTTAAAAAAATAGTATCTGCCACATACCTGGTTACTCAGAAGACCACCTGAAATAACATTGCTCTCAGACCTAAGGATGTAAGAACTCTTATATTGAGATCCTTGGGTTCCTAACTGCAATCAATTCTGGTCACTGGGCTTTATTCCTTTCTGATCTAACGCCTCTCATCTTATTTCACAGTTGTAGCAAATAGAATTTTCTCAAGCACCCCTACCTGGGTCCCTGAGCTGATTGGTGTCTCTCGTATTTTACCAACTCCCAGGGTTTCTCAGAAACATAGTTTCAACCACATACTCCATCCAGTCCTGTGGAAAGTAACCTACCACATCTCCTTATTCCAGGCTCTGTCTATCGTCTGAGACTTCAGACTTCACCTCTTGCCAGGTGCCCTGGTTCTCACATCGTCAATTTTCTTGAACCCACTAGTACTTCCAGGTGCTGGTAGACTGTCCCCAGACAGTCTCTTGAGGCTGCTGTTCAGCCTGGACCCAAGCCTCTGTCTACTGAACTTTTGATTAAGTCCTGCTTTTCCCACATCTAACTCCATTCTGTGCATATGTGCAGCAAAGCAGGTAGGTTTTGAAAGGGAAGATTCTAGAAAATCCCACTTACATTCTATATGAGCACAATTTCTAAAGTGGTCAATTCTTCAAAATTAGAGACATACCTACCAACTAGCCAACAGATTCCAGCTCCAGAGAATTTGGTTTCACAACAAGAAAGCCTTTTCGGGGGAATGATTTATGTTCACATGGCACGAACACTCTCTGTTGAGATACGACTTTCCAGGATGAAATGTATCTCTTGGCTCTTAGAAGTCTCCATGTCTCTAATTGTGCTCCTAGTTTGGAAGCTGCTGGGGTGCTTGGACCAGAAGAGAATTCCTGATGTGTGATGCTTCCATGGGAAGTACTATTTCAATAGCAGAATGCTAACACATCTGATGGGCGGGCTGCCCACTGGTCCATCTTGTCTGCCAACACTCCCACATTTATTAAAGTTCTTTTGTGAGATAAAGAGGTTGGACACCTGGATCCTTCCAAAAACAAAACAAAATTAAAGCTGCAATTACCTGTCTGCCCTGTGCAAGGCAATCTACCCTGCTATCCTTTTGGTTTTACTGGTGACAGGCAGATGTCACCCAGAGCAATTTGGAAACCTGAGCAAAGAAAATTCAGATAAAATTCAAAAGAAAAACTTAATCCAAAAGTACAACCTACCTGCCAGATAGTGAATATAGGAGCTAATAAGGAACTGGAAACAAGAGACTCATTATAATGACACTGTCAGGCCCTGCTCTCCAGCACTCCTTCTCCTTCTGGCTGAGACTGACTGGATCCCAAGCTGCAGGCTTAGTAATGCTGCATATTTGGGGGCCTTCATGAGAATTTAAGATACTCTATAAATTACTGGAATTAAATTCCAGGTAAAATTTGCTGCTTCAGGTTTAACAATTGATTTTCTGTTTTGTGCCAACAATCAAGCCATCTTCTTGGGTCCCTGTCTTGGGACCCATGCTTGATTTTCATGTTTTTCTCATGACACAGAGACCTGAAACCAATCTGTGGATAGCTCTTTTAAAGAAGTACCACTACATCTCCTTGATGTAAGCAGATACTTTGCCTGCTTAGACCTCCATATAATGACCTTCTCCTTGTCAACCAATCTCTATGCTCTGCTTACTTGATACATCCTGTATCTCTAGAGACTTCATTAAATTTAACCATAGAAAATCAGTTATTGCACATTATCTGGACATTCTTTCAGACATGGCTGATGATTCCCTGTCACCTACATATGATTTTGCTCCCAAAGGTCTCCCCAGTTCTTGGTTCAATCTTCTCCCAGATTGCTCCTTCTATTTCCAACTTTTATAGCTTTTATCTTCCTGAGAGAGCTACAGTACTCCATTCTACCTTGCATTCCAGTGAGTTATCTACAAGGTTATCTTCTCCATTCTTTTTTAAGATCCTTGAAGGAGGGGGCAAAATCTTACTCTTCATTATAGTTCCTATATTGTTTTAAAGTTTTTGTTTGTTTGTCATTTTGTTTGTTTTTTAACGTAGTATATGCTTAATAAGAGTTTGTTGAATGAATGAAAATGTGAATCAGAACCTCTCATCTTTATAAAAAAGAGGTACCCAGCCATGGTTTTTGATATGCTCAAGAATATTATAAAATATGGAATAGATGTAGTATATAGATACACACCCAACAAGGTAGGGGGTCATCAACACTGGCTCAAGTAAACAAAGAAATGTTGGTCATCCACTATGGCCTAGACTCTTAACCAACTTTCTAAAGGATCCTAGTGGGTTCAAACATACTTTGTAAAGAAAGAGTGAGTACTAACTTGGAGAGAAAGTGATTTAAGTCCAAGAAGTATAAAATTTGATAGATTGTTCTGATAATGATTCCATTGTAACACTTGGCCACACCTCATATACAATATTGGTCATCTATAACAGAGAAAGTAAAATGGTTAACAGTGCCAGGCACTGTTGTTAAGTGATTTACTTGGGATAACTCATTTTACCCTCATGAATTTCTGTATGAGGTTTGTATTATTCTAAAGCCAATTTACAGCCTATGAATTTGAGGCATAACAATAGCAACAAAAAAAGTGGGGTGGAAAATTAGTTAAAGAGTAGAAGATTAATGTTATAAAACTTGACCTAAAAAATGACATAATTCACCAGAATCTGGAGGAGAAAGGGGAGTGGAATTAGAAGAAGTACAATTATGATAATTTTTAAAAAATATTTCATGGTAGGTATGGGTAGAATTTCAAATTGAAAAATTAGATTAAAATTTTTTTAAAAAAATTAATTAATTTGTCTACTTTTGGCTGAGTTGGGTCTTCATTGCTACGTGTGGGCTTTTCTCTGGTTGCGGCGAGCGGGGGTCACCCCCTGCCGTGGCGCGCAGGCCCCTCAGCACGGCAGCCACCCCCCGTCGCGGAGCACGGGCTCCAGGCACGCGGGCCTCAGCAGCCGCGGCACACAGGCTCAGTAGTTGTGGCTCACAGGCTCCAGAGCCCAGGCTCAGTACCTGTGGCACACGGGCCCAGCCGCTCCGCGGCACGCGGGATCCTCCCGGACCAGGGCCCAAACCCACGCCCCCCGCATTGACAGGCAGACTCCCAAACACCGTGCCACCAGGGAAGCCCTTAGATTAAAATTTTTAAAAACTTCATCCCCTGAATTATTTTCATATTTATTTCTTCTATTATTTTAGGAATGACTATGTGTTATTTAAAATGTTTTTCTGAGGTTCAGTAACTTTTTCAGTAACATCCAAGTTTCACCTTAATTACTATTTTTCTTATGATAAACACTTTTAGTTCAAATAACATATATTACATTAACTCCTCTCTCTCTCTCTGTCTCTCTGTCTGTCTCTGTCTCTCTCTCTCCCTCTCCTTCCCTCTCCAACTGTCCTCCTGAAACTAAGTACAATTAGTATTTTTCTATTTCTACCACTATACATATTTCACCCTAGCTGAGGTAGGGGATTCAAAAGAAATATAAGATAGATGAACTTATAGATAAGACCTATATCTGGATTAAAAGTGATGCCTCATATTTTATTATCTAATGATGGCAGCTATAGAGATAGTCTCGGAGGTGTTAACATGACAAAGTAGAAAAACTCTGAGCTCACCTCCTACCATGGGCACACCAAAATTACAACCATTTACAGAGCATCTATGAGAACAACTCGAAGACTAGCAGAAAAGATTTTCCACAGCTAAAGATATAAAGAATATGTATGAGAGAGCTGAAGAGCTGTAGGAAACAGAGGCTTTGCTCTTAAAGGGCATGCACAAAATCTCACACACTCAGACCCAATGCAAAGGCAATAATTGGAGAGGAGCCTAGGGCAGATGCACTTGCTGGTCTTAGATAGCCTCCTGGAGAGGCAGGAGCAACTGGGACTCCCCCTGGGGACACAAATGCTGGCAGCACACATTTTTCAGAGCTCATTTTACCACAGGGACACTGGTGCTGGCAAGTACCACTTCAGAGCCCTCCCTCTAGCTTATTAGTTCTGGGGGTTTACCTGTCTACCAATGGGCTGGCACTAGGCTTGGGCCTCCACCTACCCCAGCCTTATAACCAGCCACCCTGGGACCCCTGGAAGCCATCACACAAGGCAGGTACTGGCAGCCAACTGCACTGAGGGCCAGCCCCACTTACCAATCTGCCCACAGTAGTTAGTCCCACCACAATAGAAGGACTCACACAGCTCACATAGGGAGCAATCTAGAACAAATAGCTCTGGTGACCTGAGAGGAGTTATGCAGAGCCCCATAGAAAGTCTCCTACATAAGGCCACTTCTCCAAGATCAGAAAACATAACCAATCTTCCTAATACCTAGAATTAAACACAAAGGATTAAGCAAAATGAGCAGACATATGAATATGTTCCAAAAAACTAAGCAAAATGGAGAAAAGTAATCTACCCAATAAAGAGTCAAATCAAGATGTATAAAGATGCTCAACAAACTTAGGAGATGAATGAACACAGTAAGAAGATTAACAAAGAGTTAGAAAATATAAAGAAGAATCAAACAGAGCTGAAAAACACAATAAATGAAATATGAAATACTCCAGAAGGAATTAACTGTAGATTAGATGATACAGAAGAACATATGAGTAAACTGGAAGACAGAGTAGTAGAAATCACCCAAGCTGAATAGAGAAAAAAAGAATTAAAAAAAATAAAGATAGTTTAAGAGACATCTGGGACAACATCAAGCATACTAACATTCTCAATATAGGGTCCCAAAAGGAGAAAAGAGAGAGAAAGTATTAGAGAACTTATTTGAAGAAATAAAAGCTGAAAAGTTCCCTAAAAGAAACAGATATCCAGGTCCAGGAAGTGCAGGGAGTCCCAAACAAGATGAACCAAAAGAGGTCCATGCCAAGACACACTGTAATTAAAACATCAAAAATTAAAGATGAAAAGAGAATCTTAAAAGCAACAAAAGGAAACAACTAATTACCTACAAAGGAACTTCCATAAGACTAAGCTGTCTTTTCAGCAGGAACTTTACAGGCCAGACAGGAGTAACATGATATATTCAAAGTGATGAAAGGGAAAAAACCTACAACCAAGAATACTCTATCTGGCAAGGCTATCATTCAGATGTGAAAGAGAGTTAAAGAGCTTTATAGACAAGTAAAAGCTAAAAGAGTTCAGCTCCACTAAACAGGCTTTTTGAGAAGTGTTAAAGGGACTTCTCTAAGCAGAAAAGACCACAACTAGAAATATGAAAATTACAAAAAAAAAAAATCCCAATGGTAAAGGCAAACATACAGTAAAGATGGTAGATTTACCACTTACAAAGCTAATAAGAAGGTTAAAAGACAAAAGTAGTAAAATCATCTATAGCCTCAATAAGTAACTAAGGGATATACAAAACTAAAAGATGTAAAATATTATGTCAAAAACATTAAACGTTGGGGGGGTATAAAAAATGTTATTAGATGAGTTCAAACTTAAGAGATCATTGACCTACAAATAATTATATATGGTAAACACAAACCAAAAATCTATAATAGATACACACACAAAGACTTATAATAGATACACACACAAAAAAAATAGAGAAAGGAATCCAAACAAATCTAAAGATAGTCATAAAATCACAAGGGAAGAAAGCAAAAGAAGAAGAAAGGAACAAAAAAGAACTACAAAACAACCTGAAAACAGTGAACAAAATGGCAATAAGTACATACCTATCAGTAATCACTTTAAATGTAACTGGAATAATGATCCAGTAAAGATACATAGAGCTGCTGAATGGATGTAAAAAAAAGACCCATATGTATGCTGCCTACAAGAGGCTCATTTCAAATCTAAAGACATACACAGTTGAATGAGGGGATGAAAAAAGGTATTCCATGCAAACGGAAACAAAAAGAAAACTGAGATAGCAATACTTATATCAGACAAAAAAGACTTTAAAACAAAGACTATGACAAGAAATAAAGAAGGATATTACATAATGATAAAAGGATCAATTCACCAAGAAGATATAACAATTGAAAATATGCATGCAACCAACATAGGAACACCTAAATACGTAAAGCAAATATTAAAATTATAAAGTGGCAAGTAGACAGTAACACAATAATAGGTTCCAACATAATAAAGGCCATACGAGACAAGCCCACAGTTAACATCATACTCAATGGTGAAAAGCTGAAAGATTTTGAAAACTGTTTCTAAAATCAGGAAAAAGATAAGAGTACCTGCTGTCACCACTTCTATTCTATTCAATTCCTAGCAAAAGTAATCAGGCAAGAAAAATAAATACAAGGCGTCCAAGTCAGAAAGGAAGAAGTAACTTGTCTTTGTTTGCAAATGACATAATCTTACATATGGAAAACCCTAAAAACAACACCAAAAATCTATTAGAACCAATAAATGAATTCCATAAAATTGCAGAACATAAAATCAACGTTCATACTTTTTAAATGACCAGTAGGAACCACAACTGATAGCATGGATAACATTCTCTTAAGAGAGACAAGAGACAGAATAAATACCAAATTATATTTCCTGTGTATGTTTTAGGAAGGAAGAGGTGGAACTGTTGTAGGCTGCAGACTATAGGGTGACTAAAGAGCATTAAGGAGAGGCAGTATACCAAAATAATTAAGCACTGAGGCTCTGCAACCAGGAAAAACTGCACTCAAATTCTGCTTTTACCAATAGACAACACAGATTTACTGTATAGCACTGAGAACTATATTCAGTATCTTGCAATAACTTATAATGGAAAATAATCTGAAAAAATAATATATCTATATCTATATATATCTGAATCACTTTGCTGTACACCTGAAACTAACACAATATTGTAAATCAACTATCCTTTTTTTAAAAATTCTGATTTTACCACTTAATAGCTGTCTTTGGGCAAATTACTTCATCTCTCTGATATGAACTTGCCCAACACCTAGCATATGGTAGGCTCTCAACAAATATCTAAGAAATTGACCTTAACCAAAAATAGTTGTGCCTTTCTCTGTCTTCCAAAAAATCCACAGTTAGTTTCTCCCCTTAGATAGGAAAATTGAAGGCTTCTATGGAAATTAAAATATTATTGACAAAAATTTTAAATTTTGCCATTAATTATGGCAAAATCACTTTATGATGAATAAAGATGTACCTCGAAAATGTCAGACACCTAAGAGGAAGAGAAGGATAAAAGTATAAGGAAAAGATATGAAAAGTAAGCTTCATTCATTTCATAAGTTTTCCTAGAACCAGCCAGTTCTCACATAAGTCCCACCAAGCATCCAGTAAAAACTTGGTCCAAGACAAATGAAAGAGAAACAGAAGGAATGTGTGTGTTTCTAAGTTGATAAACAAAAGCTTGATGCAGCTCAGATTTTGGGTCATGCATACTTCTATAATCTAACATCTTCCTTAGCCAAAGTTTATTTTTTCTATTTCAAGGATATGTAGAATGAAAATGAAATTTAGTGCAGTTTTAAAACACTGTGCTAAATGAAAAAAATCCAGTCACAAAGGACCACATGTTGTATGACCCCATTCATATTAAACATCCAGGATAAGCAAATCTATAGCGTTAAGAAGCAGAGTAGTGATTGCCAAGGCTGGAGTAAAGGGTTAGGGAATTGGGGAGGGGTAGGGTGTGAAAGCTAAGAGGTATGGGGTTTCTTTGGGGGGTAATGAAAAGATTTTAAAATTAATTGTAGTGATAGATGCACAACTCTGAATATACCAAAAATCATACTTTAAATGAGTTAATTGTATGGTATGTGTATTGTATCTCAATAAAGGTGTTTTAAAAGTTCAGTTAATTTGACTTCATGTATATTGTCTCTAGAGAAAGACATTCTACATATTATAGGAAATGAATCAAGCATGTTGTTTCCTATAATATTTCTTTTACATTCTCCTTCCCTGGGCAGAGAGCTTATGTAAATGTGGAAGTAAGCAGTGGGCATATCATTCAACAAATATTAGTCCCTGCAAACAAGGGGCTTTCAATGCAAAAGGGTAGACACATGTCTACAAATAAACACTCAAATAAAAATGTGAATACAATATTATGATGAATGATTGTGATGCAGATGAATTATTGGGCATTTGGCAAACTCTGCCTCTTCATACTGAATTTCCACTCAACGATATGCCTCTGGCAACCCTTGTTTTATTTTGCCATTTAGATATCAAGTGCATTGAGGATGAAACTGTGCCTTATCCATTCCTGGGTACAGTGTTCAGGATAGCAGCATGCGTATAACAGATTCTTAATATACATAATCGACTGAATAATCCAATAAAAAATCTATCATTACAGGAAATACACAGACTTTTGCTAAAAATAGTGAAAAGATATGCCTTACTTAACTGTATTCCTCAACTAATTAACTGTATATACCAAAACAGAGAATATATACTTCTTCGACATGCCACTTTAACATTTTTTTGCTAGCTATTACTGTTGTAGGTGTCTATTTGACTTCTGCAATATACTTTTTCCTCTCCATATAAGTAGACTTAAATCAGAGCTGTATTTAGTCTGATTTTTTTTCTTCCACAAAAGGCAAACTCAAGCAATGCATCTCAAATATTAATGTGCATATGAATCACCTAGGGAACTTTTTATAAAGCAGGTCCTGACTTAGTGGGTCTGGGTGGGGCCTAGGAAGGAGCTCCAAGGCGATGTTGATACAGCTGGCCAGAGACTACCCTTTATATACCAAGGCTATGACGCATGGGGTCAGCAGAAGATTTCTGATGGTGCTTCCGTTATAAAGTAGTCCTTTCTTATGATGTCAAAGTAGATATGAGTCTCTAAAATAGAGGTTGGAAACTAGTGACCAAAGTGTGAAACTGAGCTCCAGGATGGAGGTTTTTTATTTCTCACACAAAGATTTTAAAATACTGCAATTAGCCGCATTAAATATGGGGGAATTTCACACGAAAATCTAGATTCTTGGTTTCTCTTAAAAAGTCAGAAACCCTTCTTCCTTGCTCTTACACACCTACAAGGCACTAGGAACATACACACTCTTGTCCAGTCCACCTCTGGCCCACTGTCCACTGCAGATATTGGCTTTTTAGCCACCCCTCTAAACATGAAGGAAATAAGAGACTGACTCAAAAGACCCCACAGCCTTCTCTGTCTTGGAGACAAAATGCTGGAGATCATTTATAGCCCAGGTGTTGGTCATGCTAATAATAGAACAGCAGGTGACTTTATAGAAAGTTGGCTCTGAAGTTTAAATCTGAGTTCTTGGAAATTCGATTTGATATTATACAATCTCAAAAAGAAAATATTTTGGCTGCCATGTCCTGCCTGCAGTCCACCGCACAAAGTGGGGTGTTGCTCCAGGACCTTGCTTCAGACAGAGAGGCAGGGGAAGCCGGATTCCACGATGGCAGCAGCAGGGTTCGTGGCAAGAATCACGGCTTGCAGTCCTCCCTGGGTGGTCTCATCTTCATGCAGGTTGTAGACCCTCAGGCTTGGAAGCTGTTTCAAGGACACAACCTTGAGAGAGTAAGGTGTTCTTGAGACCATCTGTACCGAATCCATGACTGAACCCAGTGAAGACCTCTATATAAAATTTTAAGATTCTGGCAGCACATGCAGAGACCTATTCTTTCAGCCACCGGCTGCTGGAGACAGCCTCGTAGACAAAGTGCTCCCAAGTCAGCCTGTTCTAGCTGAACTGCTATTGGGACCATCATAATCTGACTTCATAATGGAAACCGCCATATTCACTGCCATCTTCCATTTAATATTATCAGACCTTGGTTGACTGTGGGTAACTGAAACCTCAGAAAGCAAAACCACGGGTCAGGGGGTCTACTGTATACTAAGGAGTACACAGGCTACAGCTGGTCCTAAGGCACTTGGACTACCCATCCGGAACACTGCCATCCAGAAAGCTAGGGCTAGTCAGTTTAGTGTACTCCACGAAGTGAGATTTGGAAAAGAAAGAAACACATGAAAACATACATACAAACCCACACTCACAAAAAGACCCAGACACTCACCCACATCCCCCAGGTCAGGTATTTCTCTCAGCAGCTTTGAAGTGTCTCGAACTTGTCCTTGAGACCATCGTTGCCTGCTCCTGGAGCCTTTCCCCTGAAGAACAGCCTCAGCACATTGTTCTCTCCTTTGATGCATCCCAGCTGCCAGCACCCAGCCATAGGAGAGCTGGCCCCTTCACCCAAACCCCTCCATCAGAGAATCTCCTCTTTGAACACAGGACTGCCAGGTCCAGGTCCAGGCCTGATGTGTGTGTAGGTAAAGTGGAGCTTCCCAAGAAGGCAAACAGGAGCCCATAGGGTGCGCAACTCTGGCTTTGGCCATGTGTGGGGTGTAAGCGTGGGTCCTGATGGAGGTCAGGGAAAGGGTGGGTTGGGATGCACTGAGCATCAGGGGTGGGGGGTTTCAGGCCCAAAGAGCTGCTGCCATGACAACTCTTCCCAGAAGAAACCAGTCCCACAGTATCTTAGGAGATCTATAGGGACCTGCAGGGGAGTTGTGGGGTGAGAAACACCTGTTGCCCCGGGTGCCAGAGGCGCCTTATCCCATACTCCTCCTTAAAGAGTCTGACTCATGCCATCTATCAACCAAACCCCAATTCGTGAAAACACGTCAACCCCACCCCACTCAGAATCACAGTGCAGCGATGCCTCAACACAGGGGCTTAGCCAGGTGCAAGCAAAGGGCTTGGGCCAAAATATCTGCAGGGGCAGGACTGTTGGAGGCCAGAACAGAGGAGTCACCTGTGCATGTGCAGTTGCAAATATAGAGCCTTGCAGGAGGGTTAAGGCCCAGGGGCAACAATGTGAGCTTCCAGGACAGAACCTTAGGACTCCACTCTGACATCTACCAAGGTCCAAGGCCCAACCACCCCAGTGTGCATTTCCATTCCAAAGTCAGAAAATAAGGTGTGTCAGACCAGCAGAGAACCTGAATGGGAGCCCACCTGATAGTAGCCGGTGCTGTCCACAGCCGTCCTTCTCTTTCTTCTCTTCCTGCAGATCTCAATATGGAAGCCTCCAAACAACATTCTCCCATGTCCTCACCTGTCCATGTGAAGAGGACATCCATTATGGCTTCAACAGTTTATTCTAATTCATTGCTGGCTGTTGCTTGAATGGCATAATGTATGTTCCTCTGAAAGCAGAGCCTGAGATAAGGATCCCTTAAAGAGGAATAAGGAAGTACGGAGGGTGAAACAGAAGGAAGACACACCAATATATGGGTAATGGGTAATGGAGGCTTGATTTTGACTCTCCAAGTAGGTGCTTAGTAAACCTGTTTAGTGAATGAATGACCCCACAGAATTGGCAATGGAGATAGAAGTTCTCTGAGCTTCCTAATCCAGTCCCTGCTTAAGTTTGGATATCACAGGACGACAGGTAAAGTCAACAGAAGAGAGTGAGACCAACTAGACTGCATATTAGAGAGTTTATGTGGAAAGGGAAACACAAGTGTGAGTGGCATCTGGTGGGTCAGAATCCTGCCATCTGAGACAGATGTTATCAGGTCCCAGCTTCCAGGGATTAACCACCGATGAACATTGAGGTGATGAAAAGAAACACCTACAACAGCTGTTGTTTGTTGAGCCTCCTGCTGAAAGTAACGTCTCCACTTGGATGTTTTTCAGACATCTTAAACTTATATCCAAAACCAAACTCCTAATTTCAACCCCACACTTCAAAAATTCTTCCTTCAGTCTTTCCCATCTCAGCTAGTGAAGATCTCCTTGACTCCCCTCTCACGTACATCAGTGAATCCTGTCATCTCTTCCCTCAAACTGTTGCTGAAGTCAAACCACTTCTCCCCACAGAGGCCCTTGGTTCTCAATCTCAGGACACCATCATCACTACCCTAGATTCTTGCAATAGCTTTCTGCTATTCCCATCAGAATAATTATATCCCACCAAGATCACTTTCCTGTAAGCCTTCTCTGTCCTGTACATTTATGACAGTATCAAAGGTCATGATTCCACATGGCTGCTCTCCAATGAAAGCACAAACTCATTTTGGGTCTTTCTTCATTTTACTCCCAGATTTGTTCCTAGCTTTTTGGCTTCCGCTTGGCTCTGAGTTTCACCTCCTAATTCCAGATTTGCTCCCGCCTCTTAGATGTGTTGACTGAGCCTGGTTTCCTTGGGTAGATCTTTGTCTTTTTTGAATACTAAATTTAGCTCATACTAATTCTCCTGGGCCATCATTCCTAAGTACTCTAGAGTAAACTAGTCCATCTTTGCTCTTGTTCTCTGTATATAAACCAGATACCACCCAGAAGAACAAATATCCAGGTACATCCTAATTTCCTAGGAAAAAAGCATGTGCAAAGAATAAGAACTAGGTGAGGGTTTTCTTGAGACAAAAGGGGATCAGGGACTGGGCGGTTCTGCCATTCACAACTTTAAATGGGAATTCTAGTATGTCAGGAACCAAATACTGAGGCATTAAATACCTCTCTAGTCACCAAGATTTTTTAGAATTACCAATGTTTTTGAAGGAGGTCTGTAGAAAGACTATCACCACAAAAATTGGGAAATCAAGCATCAACAATTAGAATATCTTAAACATTCTAGATATTCATATTCTGAGGGACCTGCTGTTACAACATTGCATTATTCTCAGTTGGAAGAACCTAAATTTCCTGACATGAGATGTTGGGCTCTAGAAACTAGCAATAGGGCACGTAGTTCTACTTTTTAAAATGTTTGCATACAGGTAACCCAAAATTTAGGTAGGAAGAACTAGATATTTTCGTATCGATACCTGACAGTACCCACAGTCCAGTATGGAGAACTATATTCCAAACTTTTCAATATCCAGAGCTCTTTGTAATGCTAAAGGGAATCATAAGTCCTTGCATATTCAAAACCATTTTTTCATTTTTATACTCAAAATGAGTATAAATAGGCATATAAAATTCTTTGTCAAACTTTTCTTTGAAGACTTTGTAGGCTTTATTCTCATGAATTATCCTGTATTCCTCATGATTTACTTCTTTATTCAATATTGTGTTCGAAAGGTTTATCCATTTTGTTCTAAGTAGCTAGAATTTATTCACTTTAATGTTCTAGAGTTTTCCAGTACATCAATAAAGTTGATTTATCCACTTTACTATTAATGGACATTTGGGATATTTTTCTTTGGTGGCAAGTGCAATTCAAACATTGCTGTCGTGAATATTTATATTATCCTCTGAGGTAAACATACAAAATTTCTCTAGCATGAATGCCTAAGCAACAGAATGGCTAGGTCACAGGGTGTGCCAACTTTGGGCTACTCTAGATGATGCCCAACTGTTTTTAAAGTGAGTATAAAAATTTATATTCTCACCAGTGGTGGAAAAGAGTTTTCATTGCCCCTTTTTTTAAAAAGTATAGTTGATTTACAATATTATATTTGTATCAGGTGTACAACATATGATTCAAAATTTTTATAGATTATACTCCATTTAAAGTTATTACAGAAGATGGCGGAAGAGTAAGACGTGGAGATCAGCTTCCTCCCCACAGATACATTAGAAATACATCTACACGTGGAACTGCTCCTACAGAACACCCACTGAACGCTGGCAGAAGACCTCAGACCTCCCAAAAGGCAAGAAACTCCCCTCGTACTTGGGTAGGGCAAAAGAAAAAAGAAATAACAGAGACAAAAGAATAGGGACGGGACCTGCACCAGTGGGAGGGAGCTGTGAAGGAGGAAAGGTTTCCACACACTAGGAAGCCCCTTCGCGGGCGGAGACTGCGGGTGGCAGAGGGGGGAAGCTTCGGAGCCACGGAGGAGAGCACAGCCACAGCGGTGCAGAGGGCAAAGTGGAGACATTCCCGCATAGAGGATCGGTGCCTAGCAGCACTCACCAGCCCGAGAGGCTTGTCTGCTCATCCGCTGGGGCGGGCGGGGGCTGGGAGCTGAGGCTCGGGCTTCAGTCGGATCGCAGGGATAGGACTGGGGTTGGCTGCGTCAACACAGCCTGAAGGGGGCTAGTGCACCACAGCTAGCTGGGAGGGAGTCCGGGAAAAAGTCTGCAGCTGCCGAAGAAGCAAGAGACTTTTTCTTGCCTCTTTGTTTCGCGGTGCGCAAGGAGAGGGGATTCAGAGCGCTGCCTAAACGAACTCCAGAGACGGGCGTGAGCCGCGACTATCAGCGCGGACCCCAGAGACGGGCATGAGACGCTAAGGCTGCTGCTGCCACCACCAAGAAGCCTGTGTGCGAGCAAAGGTCACTATCCACACCGCCCCTCCCGGGAGCCTGTGCAGCCCGCCACGGCCAGGCTCCCGTGATCTAGGGACAACTTCCCCGGGAGAACACACAACACACCTCAGGCTGCTGCAACGTCACGCCGGCCTCTGCCGCCGCAGGCTCGCTGCGCATCCATACCCCTTCCTCACTCCCGCCTGAGTGAGCCAGAGCCCCCGAAGCAGCTGCTCCTTTAACCCTGTCCTGTGTGAGTGAAGAACAGACGCCCTAAGGCGACCTACACGCAGAGGCGTGTCCTAATCCAGAGCTGAACCCCGGGAGCTGTACGAACAAAGAAGAGAAAGGGAAATTTCTCCCAGCAGCCTCAGAAGCCGCGGATTAAAGCTCCACAAACAACTTGATGTACCTGCATCTGTTGAATACCTGAATAGAAAACGAATCTTCGCAAATTCAGGAGGTGGACTTTGGGAGTAGGATATATTAATTTTTCCCCTTTTCCTTTTTTGGTGAGTGTATATGTGTATGCTTCTGGGTGAGATTTTGTCTGTATAGTTTTGCTTTCACCATTTGTCCTAGGGTTCGGTCCGTCCGTTTTTTTGTTTTTATTTTTACTTAAAAATTTTTTTTCTTAATACTTTTTTCTTTATTTTCTATTTTTAAAAATTAAAAAAAAATTTTTCTCAATACGTTTTTCATATTTTTTATTTTAAAAAATTAAAAATTTTTTTCATAATAAATTTTGTTCTAAATAATTTTTTTCTTTTTTTATTATAAAAAATTAATAAATTTATTTTAAAAAATTAAAAAAATTTTTTTTCTTAATAAATTTTTTCTTAATAATTTTTTTTCTTATTTTTTATTATAATAGCTTTATTTTATTTTGTTTTGTTTTATTTTATCCTCTTTCTTTCTTTCTTTCTATTTTTTCTCCCTTTTATTCTGAGCCGTGTGGATGAAAGGCTCTTGGTGCTCCAGCCAGGCATCAGGGCTGTGCCTCTGAGGTGGGAGAGCCAACTTCAGGACACTGGTCCACAAGAGACCTCCCAGCTCTACGTAATACCAAATGATGAAAATCTCTCAGAGATCTCCATCTCAACATCAAGACCCAGCTTCACTCAACGACCAGCAAGCTACAGTGCTGGACACCCTATGCCAAACAACTAGCAAGACAGGAACACAGCCCCATCCATTAGCAGAGAGGCTGCCTAAAATCATAATAAGGCCACAGACACCCCAAAACACACCACCAGACGTGGACGTGCCCACCAGAAAGACAACATCCAGCCTCATCCACCAGAACACAGGCACTAGTTCCCTCCACCAGGAAGCCTACACAACCCACTGAGCCAACCTTAGCCACTGGGGACAGATACCAAAAACAACGGGAACTACAACCTGCAGCCTGTGAAAAGGAGACCCCAAACACAGTAAGACAAGCAAAATGAGGAGAGAGAAAAACACACAGCAGATGAAGGAGCAGGGTCAAAACACACCAGACCTAACAAATGAAGAGGAAATAGGCAGTCAACCTGAAAAAGAATTCAGAATAATGATAGTAAAGATGATCCAAAATCTTGGAAAAAGAATAGAGAAAATACAAGAAACATACAACAAGGACCTAGAAGAACTAAAGAGCAAACAAACAGTAATGAACAACACAATAAATGAAATTAAAAATACTCTAGACAGGATCAATAGCAGAATAACTGAGGCAGAAGAACGGGTAAGTGACCTGGAAGATAAAAGAGTGGAAATAACTACTGCAGAGCAGAATAAAGAAAACAGAATGAAAAGAACTGAGGACAGTCTCAGAGACCTCTGGGACAACATTAAACGCACCAACATTCGAATTATAGGAGTCCCAGAGGAGGAAGAAAAAAAGGAAGGGACTGAGAAAATATTTGAAGAGATTATAGTTGAAAACTTCCCTAATATGGGAAAGGAAATAGTTAATCAAGTCCTGGAAACACAGAGTCCCATACAGGATAAATCCAAGGAGAAACACGCCAAGACACATATTAATCAAACTATCAAAAATTAAATATAAAGAAAACATATTAAAAGCAGCAAGGGAAAAACAACAAATAACACACAAGGGCATCCCCATAAGGTTAACAGCTGATCTTTCAGCAGAAACTCTGCAAGCCAGAAGGGAGTGGCAGGATATACTTAAAGTGATGAAGGAGAAAAACCTACAACCAAGATTACTCTACCCAGCAAGGATCTCATTCAGATTTGATGGAGAAATTAGAACCTTTACAGACAAGCAAAAGCTGAGAGAGTTCAGCACCACCAAACCAGCTTTACAGCAAATGCTAAAGGAACTTCTCTAGGCAAGAAACACAAGAGAAGGAAAACACCTACAATAACAAACCCAAAACATTTAAGAAAATGGGAATAGGAACATACATATCGATAATTACCTTAAATGTAAATGGATTAAATGCTCCCACCAAAAGACACAGACTGGCTGAATGGATACAAAAACAAGACCCATATATATGCTGTCTACAAGAGACCCACTTCAGACCTAGAGACACATACAGACTGAAAGTGAGGGGATGGAAAAAGATATGCCATGCAAATGGAAATCAAAAGAAAGCTGGAGTAGCAATTCTCATATCAGACAAAATAGACTTTAAAATAAAGACTATTACAAGAGACAAAGAAGGACACTATATAATGATCAAGGGATTGCTCCAAGGGGAAAGTATAACAATTGTAAATATTTATGCACCCAACATAGGAGCACCTCAATACATAAGGCAAATACTAACAGCCTTAAAGGGGGAAATTGACAGTAACAATCATAGTAGGGGACATTAACACCCCACTTTCACCAATGGACAGATCATCCAAAAAGAAAATAAATAAGGAAACACAAGCTTTAAATGATACATTAAACAAGATGGACTTAATTGATATTTATAGGACATTCCACCCAAAAACAACAGAATACACATTTTCCTCAAGTGCTCATGGAACATTCTCCAGGATAGATCATATCTTGGGTCACAAATCAAGCCTTGGTAAATTTAAGAAAATTGAAATCGTATCAAGTATCTTTTCCGACCACAATGCTATGAGACTAGATATCAATTACAGGAAAAGATCTGTAAAAAATACAAACACATGGACGCTACACAATACACTACTTAATAACGAAGTGATCACTGAAGAAATCAAAGGGGAAATCAAAAAATACCTAGAAACAAATGACAATGGAGACACGAAAAACCAAAACCTATGGGAGGCAGCAAAAGCAGTTTTAAGAGGGAAGTTTATAGCGATACAAGCCTACATCAAGAAACAGGAAACATCTCAAATAAACAACCTAACCTTGCACCTAAAGCAATTAGAGAAAGAAGAACAAAAAACCCCAAAGCTAGCAGGAGGAAAGAAATCATAAAGATCAGATCAGAAATAAATGAAAAAGAAATGAAGGAGACAATAGCAAAGATCAATAAAACTAAAAGCTGGTTCTTTGAGAAGATAAACAAAATTGATAAACCATTAGCCAGACTCATCAAGAGAAAAAGGGAGAAGGCTCAAATCAATAGAATTAGAAATGAAAAAGGAGAAGTAACCACTGACACTGCAGAAATACAAACGATCATGAGAGATTACTACAAGAAACTCTATGCCAATAAAATGGACAACCTGGAAGAAATGGACAGATTCTTAGAAATGCACAACCTGCCGAGACTGAACCAGGAAGAAATAGAAAACATGAACAGACCAATCACAAGCACTGAAATTGAAACTGATTAAACATCTTCCAACAAACAAAAGCCCAGGACCCGATGGCTTCACAGGCGAATTCTATCAAACATTTAGAGAAGAACTAACACCTATCCTTCTCAAACGCTTCCAAAATATTGCAGAGGGAGGAACACTCCCCAACTCATTCTACGAGGCCACCATCACCCTGATACCAAAACCAGACAAAGATGTCACAAAGAAAGAAAACTACAGGCCAATATCACTGATGAACATAGATGCAAAAATCCTCAACAAAATACTAGCAAACAGAATCCAACAGCACATTAAAAGGATCATACACCATGATCAAGTGGGGTTTATTCCAGAAATGCAAGGATTCTTCAATATACGCAAAGCAATCAACGTGATACATCATATTAACAAATTGAAGGAGAAAAACCATATGATCATCTCAATAGATGCAGAGAAAGCTTTTGACAAAATTCAACACCCATTTATGATAAAAGCCCTGCAGAAAGTAGGCGTAGAGGGAACTTTCCTCAACATAATAAAGGCCATATATGACAAACCCACAGCCAACATTGTCCTCAATAGTGAAAAACTGAAACCATTTCCACTAAGATGAGGAACAAGACGAGGTTGCCCACTCTCACCACTATTATTCAACATAGTTTTGGAAGTGTTAGCCACAGCAATCAGAGAAGAAAAAGAAATAAAAGGAATCCAAATCGGAAAAGAAGAAGTAAAGCTGTCACTGTTTGCAGATGACATGATACTATACATAGAGAATCCTAAAGATGTTACCAGAAAACTACTAGAGCTAATCAATGAATTTGGTAAAGTAGCAGGATACAAAATTAATGCACAGAAATCTCTTGCATTCCTATATACTAATGATGAAAAATCTGAAAGTGAAATTAAGAAAACACTCCCGTTTACCATTGCAACAAAAAGAATAAAATATCTAGGAATAAACCTACCTAAGGAGACAAAAGACCTGTATGCAGAAAATTATAAGACACTGATGAAAGAAATTAAAGATGATTCAAATAGATGGAGAGATATACCATGTTCTTGGATTGGAAGAATCAACATTGTGAAAATGACTCTACTACCCAAAGCAATCTACAGATTCAATGCAATCCCTATCAAACTACCACTGGCATTTTTCACAGAGCTAGAACAAAAAATTTCACAATTTGTATGGAAACACAAAAGACTCCGAATAGCCAAAGCAATCTTGAGAAGGAAAAATGGAGCTGGAGAAATCAGGCTCCCTGACTTCAGACTATATTACAAAGCTACAGTAATCAAGACAGTTTGGTACTGGCACAAAAGCAGAAACATAGATCAATGGAACAGGATAGAAAGCCCAGAGATAAACCCACGCACATATGGTCACTTTATCTTTGATAAAGGAGGCAAGCATATACAGTGGAGAAAAGATAGCATCTTCAATAAGTGGTGCTGGGAAAACTGGATAGGTACATGTAAAAGTATGAAATTAGAACACTCCCTGACACCATACACAAAAATAAATTCAAAATGGATTAAAGACCTAAGTGTAAGGCCAGACACTATCAAACTCTTAGAGGAAAACATAGGCAGAACACTCTATGACATAAATCACAGCAAGATCCTTTTTGACCTATCTCCTAGAGAAATGGAAATAAAAACACAAATGAACAAATGGGACCTAATGAAACTTAAAAGCTTTTGCACAGCAAAGGAAACCATAAACAAGACCAAAAGACAACCCTCAGAATGGGAGAAAATATTTGCAAACGAATCAATGGACAAAGGATTAATCTCCAAGATTTACAAGCAGCTCATGCAACTCAATAACAAAAAAACAAACAACCCAATCCAAAAATGGGCAGAAGACCTAAATAGACATTTCTCCAAAGAAGATATACAGATTGCCAACAAAAACGTGAAAGAATGCTCAACATCATTAATCATTAGAGAAATGCAAATCAAAACTACAATGAGATATCATCTCACACCAGTCAGAATGGCCATCATCAAAAAATCTAGAGACAATAAATGCTGGAGAGGGTGTGGAGAAAAGGGAACACTCTTGCACTGTTGGTGGGAATGTAAATTGATACAGCCACTATGGAGAACAGTATGGAGGTTCCTTAAAAAACTACAAATAGAACTACCATACGACCCAGCAATCCCACTACTGGGCATATACCCTGAGAAAACCATAATTCAAAAAGAGTCATGTACCAAAATGTTCATTGCAGCTCTATTTACAATAGCCAGGACACGGAAGCAACCTAAGTGTCCATCATCGGATGAATGGATAAAGAAGATGTGGCACATATATACAATGGAATATTACTCAGCCATAAAAAGAAATGAAATGGAGGTATTTGTAGTGAGGTGGATGGAGTTAGAGTCTGTCATACAGAGTGAAGTAAGTCAGAAAGAGAAAAACAAATACAGTATGCTAACACATATATATGGAATCTAAGAAAAAAAAAAAAAAAGGTCATGAAGAACCTAGTGGCAAGATGGGAATAAAGACACAGACCTACTAGAGAATGGACTTGAGGATATGGGGAGGGGGAGGTGTAAGATGTGACAGGATGAGAGAGTGGCATGGACATATATACACTACCAAATGTAAAATAGATAGCTAGTGGGAAGCAACCGCATAGCACAGGGAGATCAGCTCGGTGCTTTGTGACCACCTAGAGGGGTGGGATAGGGAGGGTGGGAGGGAGGGAGATGCAAGAGGGAAGAGATATGGGAACATATGTATATGTATAACTGATTCACTTTGTTATAAAGCAGAAACTAACACACCATTGTAAAGCAATTATACTCCAATAAAGATGTTTAAAAAAAAATAAAAAATAAATACATAAAGTTATTACAAAATATTGGCTATATTTCCCTGTGTTGTATAATACATCTTGTTTCTTATTTATTTCATACTTAGTAGTTTGTGTATCTTAATCCCATACCCCTATCTCACCTCTCCCCACCTCCCTCTCCCCTCTGGTAACCACATGTTTTCTTTCTCTATATCTGTAAGTCTATTTCTGTTTTGTTATAGTCATTCATTTTATTTTTTAGATTCCACATATAAGTGATAACATACAGTATTTGTCTTTCTTTGTCTGACTCATTTCACTAAACACAATACTCCTTAGGTCCATCCACACTGTTGCAAATGGCAGAATTTCAAAAGACTGAGTAATATTCCATTGTGTATATATATATACCACAACTTCTTTATCCATTCATTGTTCATGATCACTTAGGTTGCTTCCATATCTTGGCTATTGTAAACAGTGCCACTATGTATGTTAGGGTGCAAGTATCTTTTCAAATTAGTGTTTTCATTTTCTTCAGATATATACCCATCAGTGGAATTTCTGGATTACATGGTAGTTCTATTTTTAGCTTTTTGAGGAACTTCCATACTGTTTTCCACAGTGGCTGCACCAATTTACAATCCCACAAACAGTGCACGAGTGTTCCCTTTTATCCACATCCTTGCCAACATTTGTTATTTGTAGACATTTTGATGATAGCCATTTTGACAGATGTGAGGTGATATCTATTCTGGTTTTGATCTGCATTTCTCTGATAATTAGCAATATTGAGCATTTTTTCATGTGCTTGTTGGCCATCTGTATATCTTTGGGAAAAGGTCTATTCCGTTCTTCTGCTCATTTTTTAATTAGTTTCTTTGTTTTTTTTGAAATTGAGTTGTATGAGCTGTTCATAAATTTTGGATATTAGCCCCTTATCAGTCGTATCATTTGCAGATATTTTGTCCTGTTTAGTAGGTTGTCTTCCATTGCCCCACATGCTGGCTAGCTCTCTTTATCTTTTGGTCATTTTAATTTGGCATATTATCTGCTTTATGATTAGTATGGCATAGATCACTGGTGATCACTTTCTCCTTCTTCTTGAGAGCAGACCTAGATTACAATTTCCCAGACTACCTTGCCATTAGGTCAAGTGACTACGTTCTCTCCAGTGGCATATGAATGGAAGTGATTGTGCCTTTCTCAGGCTTGAACCATAGAACCTACTGTATGGACTCCACTGTACTTTTTTTCTTTCTGGTGCCCTGTGGTGGCCACATCCAAAGTATCCTTGGAAAACCACTGGTGAAGACAGAAGTATGACCTTCAGTTTATATCCATGAATAAGTATGTAATGGAAAGCTCTCTTGTTAATCCAAACAAACACTACACTTCATTGCTTCAAGAAAAGAAATGAACTTATTTTTCTGTAAGCAGCTAAAATTTGGCTATTTGTTACCACAAAACCCTACTAAATTAATATAATTAGTGTAATTTCATCATGTTTTAAAAATCCTTCCTTAACCAGTAGTAATAAAAATATTCTCCTCTTATCAATCATCTAAATATATTACTGCCTTGTCTTTCATATGCAGATCTTTAATCTACTCAACTTGAATTTATTTTTGTGACTGGTGCAAAGTTGAAATATTTTTCTCTCTTTTTCCCAGTATGGATATCCAATTTTCTAGCACAATTTATTGACAAATCTATCATTTCATCACTGATCTGCAACACTACCTCTGCCACATTTCAAGTATCCATATACATATGGATCTGTGGGAGGACTCTCTATTCTTGGTGTATTTAGTACACTAGGTATATTTGTCTATTCTTGCACAAAACCACACTATCCTAATTTCCACAGCTTCATGATACTTGATGCTTTGTTTTTATCCTCAAAAGTACATTATGTATTCTTATCTTTCTGCCTTTCTGAATAAATTTTAGTGTCATCTTGTAAAATTCTATGATTTTAAATTAGACTACAATGATTTTTTGACTTTATTTTTAGACAATTTTAAGTTCACAGAAAAATTAAAATGAAGATCTCCCGTATGCCCTCTGCCTGCACACATGCATAGCCTCCCCCATTATCAACATTGCCCACCAGAGGACTGCATTTGTCATAGTTGATGAACCTACAGTGACACATCACTATCACCCAAAGTCTATAGTTTACATTAAAGTTCACTGTTGGTACTGTACATTCTATGGGTTTGAACAAATGTATGATGACATGTATTCATAATTACAGTACCATACAGAGTATTTTCACTACCCTAAAAAGTTGTCTGTACTCTGCCTATTTGTCCCTCCCATTCCACCCAACCCCTGGCAACCACGGATCTTTTTTTACTATCTCCATAGTTTTGTCATTTCCAGAACGTTATATAGTTGAAATAATAGAGTATGTAGCATTTTCAGGTTGGTTTCTTTCACTTAGTAATATGAATTTGTTTCCTCCATGTCTTTTCATGATTTGATAGCTCATTTCTTTTTGGTACTGAATAATATCCCATTGTCTAAATGTACCATGGCTTATTTATCCTTTCACCTGTTGAAAAATCTCTTGGTTGCTTTCAAGTTTAGGATATTATGAATAAAGATGTGATAAAGATCTATGTGCAGGTTTTTGTGTGGCCATAAATTTTCAACTTTTTGGGGTAAATACCAAGGAGCAGGATTGCTGGAATGTACAATAAAAGTTCGTTTAGTTTTGTAAAAAACTGCCAAACTGTCTTCCAAAGTGACTATACCATTTTGCACTCACACCAGCAATGAATGAGAGTTCCTATTTCTCCACAGCCTTGCCAGCATTTGGTGTTGTCAGTGTTCCAGATTTTGGCCATTCTAATAGGCATGTAGTGGTATATAATTGTTTTAATTTGTATTTCTCTGATGACATATGATGTGAAGCATATTCTCATATGCCTGTTTGCCATCTGTAAATCTTCTTCAATGAGGTGTTTGTTAAGGACTTTGGCCCATTTTTTAATCGGATTGTTGTTTTCTTATTGCTGAGTTTTAGGAGTTCTTTGTATATTTTGAATAACAGTCCTTTATCAAATGTGTCTTTTGTAAATATTTTCTCCCAGTCTGTGGCTTGTCTTCTCATTCTCTTGACATTGTCTTTCAGAGAACAGTTTTTAAAAATTTTAATGAAGTCCATCTTATCAATTATTCCTTTCATGAATTGTGCCTTTTGCGTTATATCTACTACAATGAATTTTTAGATTAATTTGGAAGGAATTTATGCATTTATCTATTCAGTCACCCAATCCATGAATATGGTATATCTCTTTATTTAGTCTTCAGTGACTCTGAATTAATTTTGATAGCTTTATCCACTGAAATCTTTCACATCTTTTGTTAGATCTTGCCATAGTTAATTTATATGCTAAATATATTGTCTAATTTATTTTTCTTTTTATTGTAATTGTTGTTTATATACTGATTTTATGTCTGGCAAACTTGTTACACTCTTATTGCCAGATCATAGTTGTGTATTTGAAAACAGAGCTTTTTCTCATTGTCAGCTTCAACCATTTAGGTTGTCTGTTACCTCCATTATGAAATTGCCAAGTACCTGTTGGAAATTACACAAGAAGTTCTCCCACTGCCCAAAGAAGGAAGCTCTGTTCAAGTATATAAGAGCTGCCTACTCCAATTAATAACTACTTAATTAGAAATTAATTGCTAACATGCTAGCAGGAGACTGCTAGTCTTCATTTAGACCAGAATTCTCAAACTTTAGTGGGCATCAGAATCGCCTTAGTAAGGGGACTGTTAAAACATTATTGCTGGGGGCAAGATGGCGGAAGAGTAAGACGCGGAGATCACCTTCCTCCCCACAGATACATGAGAAATACATCTACACGTGGAACTGCTCCTACAGAACACCCACTGAACGCTGGCAGAAGACGTCAGACCTCCCAAAAGGCAAGAAAATCCCCACGTACTTGGGTAGGGCAAAAGAAAAAAGAAATAACAGAGACAAAAGAATAGGGACGGGACCTGCACCAGTGGGAGGGAGCTGTGAAGGAGGAAAGGTTTCCACACACTAGGAAGCCCCTTCGTGGGCAGAGACTGCGGGTAGCAGAGGGGGGAAGCTTCGGAGCCACGGAGGAGAGCGCAGCCACATTGGTGCGGAGGGCAAAGCGGAGATTCCCGCACAGAGGAGCGGTGCCGACCAGCACTCACCAGCCCGAGAGGCTTGTCTGCTCAGCCGCCGGGGCGGGCGGGGCCTGGGAGCTGGGGCTCGGGCTTCGGTGCTAGCCGGGAGGGAGTCCGGGAAAAAGACTGCAGCTGCCAAAGAGACAAGAGAATTTTTCTTGCCTCTTTGTTTCACCGCGCGCAAGGAGAGGGGATTCAGAGCGCCGCCTAAACGAGCTCCAGAGACGGGCGCGAGCCGCGGCTATCAGCGCGGATCCCACAGCAACAGGGACGCAGAGGGAAAAACGGAGAGATTCCCGCACAGAGGCTCGGCGCCGAGCAGCACTCACCAGCCCGAGAGGCTTGTCTGCTCACCCGCCGGGGCGGGCGGGGGCTGGGAGCTGAGGCGCGGGCTTCGGTCGGATCCCAGGGAGAGGACTGGGGTTGGCTGCGTGAACACAGCCTGAAGGGTCTAGCGCACCACAACTAGCCGGGAGGGTGCACGAGAAAAAGTCTGCAGCTGCTGAAGAGGCAGGAGACTTTTTCTTGCCTCTTTGTTTCGCGGCGTGCAAGGAGAGGGGATTCAGAGCGCCACTTAAACGAACTCCAGAGACGGGCGCGAGCCGCGGCTATCAGCGCGGACCCCAGAGACAGGCATGAGACGCTAAGGCTGCTGCTGCAGCCACCAAACAGCCTGTGGGCGAGCACAGGTCATTCTCCACACCGCCCCTCCCGGGAGCCTGTGCAGCCCGCCACGGCCAGGCTCCCGTAATCCGGGGACAACTTCCCCGGGAGAGCGCACGGCGCGCCTCAGGCTGCTGCAACGTCACGCCGGCTTCTGCCGCCGCAGGCTCGCCCCGCCTCCTCCGTACCGCTCCCTCCCCCCGGCCTGACTGAGCCAGAGCCCCCGAATCAGCTGCTCCTTTAACCCCGTTCTGTCTGGGTGGGGAACAGACGCCCTCAGGGGACCTACATGCAGAGGCGGGTCCAAATCCAAAGCTGAACCCCGGGAGCTGTACGAACAAAGAAGAGAAAGGGAAATCTCTCCCAGCAGCCTCAGAAGCAGCGGATTAAAGCTCCACAAACAACTGGATGTGCCTGCATCTGTTGAATACCTGAATAGACAACGAATCATCCCAAATTTAGGAGATGGACTTTGGGAGCAGGATATATTAACTTTTCCCCTTTTCCTTTTTTTTGTGAGTGTAGATGTGTATGCTTCTGGGTGAGATTTTGTCTGTATAGCTTTGCTCTCACCGTTAGTCCTAGGGTTAGGTCCGTCCGTTTTTTTTTTTTTTTTTTTTTTTTTTTGGCTTAAAATTTTTTTTTTCCCTAATAAATGTTTTCTTAATAATTTTTTCCTTATTTTCTATTTTTTAAAAGAAATTTTTAATAAGTTTTTTCATATTTTTTATTTTAAAAAATTAAAAATTTTTTTTCTTAATAAATTTTTTCTAAATAATTTTTTTCTTATTTTTAGTATAAAAAATTAATAAATCTATTTTTAAAAATTAAAAAAAAATTTTTTCTTAATAAATTTACTCTTAATAATTTTTTTTCTTATTTTTTATTATAATTGCTTTATTTTATTTTATTTTATCCTCTTTTTTTCTTTCTTTCCATTTTTTCTCCCTTTTATTCTGAGCCGTGTGGATGAAAGGCTCTTGGTGCTCCAGCCAGGCATCAGGGCTGTGCCTCTGAGGTGGGAGAGCCAACTTCAGGACACTGGTCCACAAGAGACCTCCCAGCTCCACGTAATACCAAACGGCGAAAATCTCTCACAGATCTCCATCTCAACATCAAGACCCAGCTTCACTCAACGACCAGCAAGCTACAGTGCTGGACACCCTATGCCAAACAACTAGCAAGAGAGGAACACAGCCCCATCCATTAACAGAGAGGCTGCCTAAAATCATAATAAGGCCACAGACACCCCAAAACACACCACCAGACGTGGACGAACCCACCAGAAAGACAACATCCAGCCTCATCCACCAGAACACAGGCACTAGTTCCCTCCACCAGGAAACCTACACAACCCACTGAACCAACCTTAGCCACTGGGGACAGATACCAAAAACAACGGGAACTACGAACCTGCAGCCTGTGAAAAGGAGACCCCAAACACAGTAAGATAAGCAAAATGAGAAGACAGAAAAACACACAGCAGATGAAGGAGCAGGGTCAAAACACACCAGACCTAACAAATGAAGAGGAAATAGGTAGTCTACCTGAAAAAGAATTCAGAATAATGATAGTAAGGATGATCCAAAGTCTTGGAAATAGAATAGACAAAATGCAAGAAACATTTAACAAGGACGTAGAAGAACTAAAGAGGAACCAAGAAACGATGACAAGCACAATAAATGAAATTAAAAATACTCTAGATGGGATCAATAGCAGAATAACTGAGGCAGAAGAACGGATAAGTGACCTGGAAGATAAAATGGTGGAAATAACTACTGCAGACCAGAATAAAGAAAAAAGAATGAAAAGAACTGAGGACAGTCTCAGAGACCTCTGGGACAACATTAAACGCACCAACATTCGAATTATAGGGGTCCCAGAAGAAGAAGAGAAAAAGAAAGGGACTGAGAAAATATTTGAAGAGATTATAGTTGAAAACTTCCCTAATATGGGAAAGGAAATAGTTAATCAAGTCCTGGAAGCACAGAGAGTCCCATACAGGATAAATCCAAGGAGAAACACACCAAGACACATATTAATCAAACTATCAAAAATTAAATATAAAGAAAACATATTAAAAGCAGCAAGGGAAAAACAACAGATAACACACAAGGGCATCCCCATAAGGTTAACAGCTGATCTTTCAGCAGAAACGCTGCAAGCCAGAAGGGAGTGGCAGGATATACTTAAAGTGATGAAGGAGAAAAACCTACAACCAAGATTACTCTACCCAGCAAGGATCTCATTCAGATTTGATGGAGAAATTAAAACCTTTACAGACAAGCAAAAGCTGAGAGAGTTCAGCACCACCAAACCAGCTTTACAACAAATGCTAAAGGAACTTCTCTAGGCAAGAAACACAAGAGAAGGAAAACACCTACAATAACAAACCCAAAACATTTAAGAAAATGGGAATAGGAACATACATATCGATAATTACCTTAAATGTAAATGGATTAAATGCTCCCACCAAAAGACACAGACTGGCTGAATGGATACAAAAACAAGACCCATATATATGCTGTCTACAAGAGACCCACTTCAGACCTAGAGACACATACAGACTGAAAGTGAGGGGATGGAAAAAGATATTCCATGCAAATGGAAATCAAAAGAAAGCTGGAGTAGCAATTCTCATATCAGACAAAATAGACTTTAAAATAAAGACAATTACAAGAGACAAAGATGGACACTATATAATGATCAAGGGATCGATCCAAGAGGAAGGTATAACAATTGTAAATATTTATGCACCCAACATAGGAGCACCTCAATACATAAGGCAAATACTAACAGCCATAAAAGGGGAAATCGACAGTAACACAATCATAGTAGGGGACTTTAACACCCCACTTTCACCAATGGACAGATCATCCAAAATGAAAATAAATAAGGAAACACAAGCTTTAAATGATACATTAAACAAGATGGACTTAATTGATATTTATAGGACATTCCACCCAAAAACAACAGAATACACATTTTTCTCAAGTGCTCATGGAACATTCTCCAGGATAGATCATATCTTGGGTCACAAATCAAGCCTTGGTAAATTTTAAAAAATTGAAATCGTATCAAGTATCTTTTCCGACCACAACGCTATGAGACTAGATATCAATTACAGGAAAAGATCTGTAAAAAATACAAACACATGGAGGCTACACAATACACTACTTAATAACGAAGTGATCACTGAAGAAATCAAAGGGGAAATCAAAAAATACCTAGAAACAAATGACAATGGAGACACGACGATCCAAAACCTATGGGATGCAGCAAAAGCAGTTCTAAGAGGGAAGTTTATAGCAATACAAGCCTACATCAAGAAACAGGAAACATCTCGAATAAACAACCTAACCTTGCACCTAAAGCAATTAGAGAAAGAAGAACAAAAAAACCCCAAAGCTAGCAGAAGGAAAGAAATCATAAAGATCAGATCAGAAATAAATGAAAAAGAAATGAAGGAAACAATAGCAAAAATCAATGAAACTAAAAGCTGGTTCTTTGAGAAGATAAACAAAATTGATAAACCATTAGCCAGACTCATCAAGAGAAAAAAGGAGAAGACTCAAATTAATAGAATTAGAAATGAAAAAGGAGAAGTAACCACTGACACTGCAGAAATACAAACGATCATGAGAGATTACTACAAGCAACTCTATGCTAATAAAATGGACAACCTGGAAGAAATGGACAGATTCTTAGAAATGCACAACCTGCCGAGACTGAACCAGGAAGAAATAGAAAATATGAACAGACCAATCACAAGCACTGAAATTGAAACTGTGATTAAAAATCTTCCAACACACAAAAGCCCAGGACCAGATGGCTTCACAGGTGAATTCTATCAAACATTTAGAGAAGAGCTAACACCTATCCTTCTCAAACTCTTCCAAAATATTGCAGAGGGAGGAACACTCCCCAACTCATTCTACGAGGCCACCATCACCCTGATACCAAAACCAGGCAAAGATGTCACAAAGAAAGAAAACTACAGGCCAATATCACTGATGAACATAGATGCAAAAATCCTCAACAAAATACTAGCAAACAGAATCCAACAGCACATTAAAAGGATCATACACCATGATCAAGTGGGGTTTATTCCAGGAATGCAAGGATTCTTCAATATACGCAAATCAATCAACGTGATACATCATATTAACAAATTGAAGGAGAAAAACCATATGATCATCTCAATAGATGCAGAGAAAGCTTTCGACAAAATTCAACACCCATTTATGATAAAAGTCCTGCAGAAAGTAGGCATAGAGGGAACTTTCCTCAACATAATAAAGGCCGTATATGACAAACCCACAGCCAACATTGTCCTCAATGGTGAAAAACTGAAACCATTTCCACTAAGATCAGGAACAAGACAAGGTTGCCCACTCTCACCACTATTATTCAACATAGTTTTGGAAGTGTTAGCCACAGCAATCAGAGACGAAAAAGAAATAAAAGGAATCCAAATCGGAAAAGAAGAAGTAAAGCTGTCACTGTTTGCAGATGACATGATACTATACATAGAGAATCCAAAAGATGCTACCAGAAAACTACTAGAGCTAATCAATGAATTTGGTAAAGTAGCAGGATACAAAATTAATGCACAGAAATCTCTTGCATTCCTGTATACTAATGATGAAAAATCTGAAAGTGAAATTAAGAAAACACTCCCGTTTACCATTGCAACAAAAAGAATAAAATACCTAGGAATAAACCTACCTAAGGAGACAAAAGACCTGTATGCAGAAAATTATAGGACACTGATGAAAGAAATTAAAGATGATACAAATAGATGGAGAGATATACCATGTTCTTGGATTGGAAGAATAAACATTGTGAAAATGACTCTGCTACCCAAAGCAATCTACAGATTCAATGCAATCCCTATCAAACTACCACTGGCATTTTTCACAGAACTAGAACAAAAAATTTCACAATTTGTATGGAAACACAAAAGACCCCGAATAGCCAAAGCAATCTTGAGAAGGAAAAATGGAGCTGGAGGAATCAGGCTCCCTGACTTCAGACTATATTACAAAGCTACAGTAATCAAGACAGTTTGGTACTGGCACAAAAACAGAAATATAGATCAATGGAACAGGATAGAAAGCCCAGAGATAAGCCCACGCACATATGGTCACCTTATCTTTGATAAAGGAGGCAAGCATATACAGTGGAGAAAAGACAGCCTCTTCAATAAGTGGTGCTGGGAAAATTGGACAGGTACATGTAAAAGTATGAAATTAGAACACTCCCTAACACCATACACAAAAAGAAACTCAAAATGGATTAAAGACCTAAGTGTAAGGCCAGACACTATCAAACTCTTAGAGGAAAACATAGGCAGAACACTGTATGACATAAGTCACAGCAAGATCCTCTTTGACCCAGGTCCTAGAGAAATGGAAATAAAAACACAAATAAACAAATGGGACCTAATGAAACTTAAAAGCTTTTGCACAGCAAAGGAAACCATAAACAAGACCAAAAGACAACCCTCAGAATGGGAGAAAATATTTGCAAATGAAGCAACGGACAAAGGATTAATCTCCAAGATTTACAAGCAGCTCATGCAGCTCAATAACAAAAAAACAAACAACCCAATCCAAAAATGGGCAGAAGACCTAAATAGACATTTCTCCAAAGAAGAGATACAGATTGCCAACAGACACATGAAAGAATGCTCAACATCATTAATCATTAGAGAAATGCAAATCAAAACTACAATGAGGTATCATCTCACACCGGTCAGAATGGCCATCATCAAAAAATCTAGAAACAATAAATGCTGGAGAGGGTGTGGAGAAAAGGGAACACTCTTGCACTGTTGGTGGGAATGTAAATTGATACAGCCACTATGGAGAACAGTATGGAGGTTCTTTAAAAAACTAAAAATAGAACTACCATATGACCCAGCAATCCCACTACTGGGCATATACCCTGAGAAAACCATAATTCAGAAAGAGTCATGTACCAAAATATTCATTGCAGCTCTGTTTACAATAGCCAGGACATGGAAGCAACCTAGGTGTCCATCATCGGATGAATGGATAAAGAAGATGTGGCACATATATACAATGGAATATTACTCAGCCATAAAAAGAAATGAAATGGAGGTGTTTGTAATGAGGTGGATGGAGTTAGAGTCTGTCATACAGAGTGAAGTAAGTCAGAAAGAGAAAAACAAATACAGTATGCTAACACATATATATGGAATCTAAGGGGAAAAAAAAAAAAAAAAAAAAAAAGAGGTCATGAAGAACCTAGTGGCAAGATGGGAATAAAGACACAGACCTACTAGAGAATGGACTTGAGGATATGGGGAGGGGGAGGGGTGAGATGTGACAGGGTGAGAGAGTGTCATGGACATATATACACTACCAAATGTAAAATAGATAACTAGTGGGAAGCAGCCGCATAGCACAGGGAGATCAGCTCGGTGCTTTGTGACCACCTAGAGGGGTGGGATAGGGAGGGTGGGAGGGAGGGAGATGCAAGAGGGAAGAGATATGGCAACATATATATATGTGTAACTGATTCACTTTGTTGTAAAGCAGAAGCTAGCACACCATTGTAAAGCAATTATACTTCAATAAAGATGTTTAAAAAAAAAAAAAAAAAAAACATTATTGCTGAATCCCACACACAGAATTTTTGATTCAGTAGATCTGGGGTGTGAATTTGCATTTCTAACAAGTCCCAGGTAAGATTGATATTCCTATTCTGGAGACTACAGTTTGAGAACAACTGTTGTCAGCTGTCAGCTGAACAAGGATTCCCATCAAGTTGAATTAAAAGGAACATTCAGGGCTTCCCTGGTGGCACAGTGGTTAATAATCCACCTGCCAATGCAGGGGACACGGGTTTGAGCCCTGGTCTGGGAAGATCCCACAAGCCACGGAGCAACTAAGCCTGTGCACCACAACTACTGAGCGCTCACACCACAGCTACTGAAACCCGTGCGCCTAGAGCCCATGCTCCGCAACAAGAGAAGCCACCACAATGAGAAGCCTGCTCTCTGCAACTAGAGAAAGCCCGCAAACAGCAATGAAGACCCAAAGCAGTCAAAAATAAATAAATTAAATAAATAAATTTATATTTAAAAAAAAGGAACATTCACTACCAAGGTAGGCAAGAATAGTATGTTTTGCCACTCAGGGCTTTGTTTTTATCTTCACCTGCTAGAACCAGTTCATGCCACAGGGATAAGTGTTCAGTGAGCAGGGAAGGGAGATATTTTACACTCTTCTGTTATGTTTTCTGGAACTGGAGAAGGTTTAGCAGAATAATTTCATGACTAGCTTTACAAAAGGATGTAGAGAGACAAAAAATCCAGGACACATAAGTCAACAGGAAATCAATCACAGGACAGATTTGGTTTATAATCTGAGGGCATTAAAGTGGATCCAGAGAAATATCAGAGATGAGTGATGGTGACCTTCCAAACCAATGATTTAAGTCCAACAAGGTACTAAGGTACGAAGAGATGAGAAAAAAGCATTGACTTGACACAGGATTTTTCTCACCTGGGGCTGCTGTTAGCATGCTGTCCACACACCTGGCAAGAGAAGTTCCTTATCTGTTCTAGGTGGACATATAAGAAAAGGTTCCATGGAGAAAGTTGGGCTCCAGATAGCTCTTGAAGAGTCAGGAGGATTTTCCTGGGCAGACAACTCTGGGTGAGGCAGAATGGGAATATATGGCATTCAGACAATTCATATTCAAATGACCAAGGGACACTTTGGCTGGAAAAGACTATTTGATTGGGAACTTTGTAGGTAATAAGAGAAGAGGATAGGCTGAGCTGGTATTTTGGGTGGACATAAATGTTATGAGACTAATGACCTTTCAAATTATCCTGCATTTTGGCAGCACTAAAAGGTTTTGAATAATGAGTACAACAACCAAAAGGTTAACAATTGAAGTCCACTCTGCCAGAATTGTATATGCTGTAGAAAGGGGAAAGCCTGTTAAAAGTCTCTTGAAATAGCTTAGGGATAATAGATAATATGGAGTCGAACACAATTTCATTTTTTCCATCAAGGATTTATTGAAGGAATAGAGACATTGACGATAGACATGGGGCACCTGCTGGGTAGAGCTGCTGGTGGATAGAATCTTAGGAGAAATGGGCAAGACACTATGCCCCAGACACTGAGCAGCAAATGAAAGAAACATCTTGGGAGTAACAGCTTTATGGAATCTTTACATTTTTTTTCTGGCAGTATTAACATTAACCAAGATGGTTTGATTGATTTCAGGAGCTACTGTCTCTTAAGAACACTTCAGTAGATTTTTGCTTCTTGAGTATTTATCTCCTCTAATAGCTCTCTCAAATTCCTGATAGCCATGATGTAGAATGGATTTTTGTAATACTCAAATCCTAATTCATGGAAATGAATTATATACATAATGTATATGGGAAATATATACATATTTGTTGAGTTGATTAACAAAGACCCATGAAGAACAGAGAACAGAAGAACTGTAAGTCAGTGTAAGGTCTTTTATTTTATTTTATTTATTTTTTAAAGACTTATTTTTTATTTATTTTATTTATTATTTTTGGCTGTGTCGGGTCTTAGTTGTGGCGTGCAGGATCTTTTCAATGCGGCGCGCGGGCTTCTCTCTAGTTGTGGCGTGCAGGTTTTCTCTTCTCTAGTTGTGGCACGCAGGCTCCAGGGAGTGTGGGCTCTGTATTTTGTGGCACGTGGGCTCTCTAGTTGAGGCACGCCAACTCAGTAGTTGTGGCACGTGGGCTTTGTTGCCCTGCGACATGTGGGATCTTAGTTCCCTGACCAGCGATCGAACCTGCATCCCTTGCATTGTAAGGCGGGTTCTTTACCACTGGACCACCAGGGAAGTCCCAATGTAAAATTTTTTAAAATGACACAGTGACACACTGCATTTTTATTTGTGAGTGGCATAGAGGCTTCTGGGTTCATTAAGAGAATTACAACCAGCAACTCTATTTCAGTGGGTAAGTTAAAGTATAATGACGTGACAAATGCAGAAGAGGAACTGCCAGATGGGAGCCTTCTGAGCTTCAGCTAAAAATTTATGGGCCAAACAATGGGTGCTTAGCAAGGTCCCCCATTGTATGGCGGCTCCATTACTTCCAGGTTCAGGCCAATCAGATGTTAGATGTAGCAACGTCCAAAAGGCAGGCATATGGATGGCATAGCGCTGAGTTAACCGACCTGAACTTCAGAACGTTTTAATAAACTGAGTTACCCAAAGGCTTGGGCAAGGAATTAACCACTTTACGGGAGTTTAAGTGGGTTCTTCTTACCTCCTGGTTTCCTGAAAAAGCCAAACCTAATCAAATTCCAGTGGCACAAACAGGGCCACATGGATAATTTGGGGGGTAAAGAATGCTTTTATATTAAAGGCAATGTTTGTCTCTAGCATTCTATTACCTACCAACCAACGTGGTTTCAATTTAAGCTTCTGTTAATCCTGACCATTTCTTTCAAGTGTTTCTTATTTAAAGTAGAAATTCCATGTTGAACATTTTAATAACATTAACTGTCAAAGACAGCTGTGGTCAGTTTTCCCTTCAATGCTCTGCCAGATGTTGATATTTGTGATCATTGATGCCCTTTGTTTTCCTCCCTTTCCCTTATTAAATATATCATTAGTAAAACACAAATCCAAGGGAAATCACTTTTCACTGAGACTCTTCTAGAAAGGAGTGAGGAAACAATACTCAGAGAAGCTGAAGTGTCACTGCAGCCAGCCACCCTCCATGGAGATGGCTGCCAAGAGGATAATGTTATTGTGCTAGTAACTTAATAAAGAGGTACTACTTTATGGTTTCTTCCATTGTTAGAGTTGGGTGAGATGGAGGGAAGGGGAGCATGCATTTGAGAGGGTCATGAAGTCCATGTTGATGAGGCAGGAACAGCAGGGTCACACTAGGCTATGGTACACAGATGAACTTCCAAGAACAAAGCTTGTGTATAGGAGGGTGTTGATGATGCGATCAGAGAGGTGGATCCAATGGTTTCTTCCATTGTTAGGGCAGATGTTTTTGTCACACAAGCCACAAAAGACAGGACAAGAAAAGTGAATGTCAGCTGTTTCAAAATAAACCATATGCTTAATTAAATGTACATTTAAAGCATATTGAAATATGTGAACTTCAAAGTGTTCCCAGAGAAAGGCCAATAACAGGTGGGTCATGTTTGGAGGAACACTGGAGAAACCATATTCAATGAGAAAGGAACACACCTTCCAAAAGAAATCCTAAGACTGTCTTACCATAAAGAGAAAGCCAGATATTTCCCAAACAGGATGCAAGAAGTACAACGGCTTGTTCATCTTTGTGATGGATACTTTAGTGTAACTGAAACTGATGAAGATAAGTCTGCAGACAGCTGGCATACAGGAACCTTCAGCCTCTTCACTTATAAGAATGGGCAGATTACTTTGGCCAGGTAACAACTGCTCCTTCTAAGAACATTGGTTCTAATATTAACATCACAGAAGGTACACTGATCCACCTCTCTGATCACATTTTTAGTATGGAGTTTGGTTCTTAAAAAGAAACAGAAGCATGTCTATTGCACAGTCACCATAAGAGTAATGAAGAGTAGTGGGGGGGTGGCGAGTGGGAGCTTTGAAATTTTAGTCAAATGAAAAGAGGCCTTGGGATAAAACGATCTTCAAATATTTCAAGGGTTGTCATGGGAATGAAAGATTAGATTTGTTTCAACTGGTTTCATAAGAAAGAAATATAAATATTCATAGAATACATGATAAGACTGATCTAGGTTCAAAATAAAAACTTTTGTAACTATTAAATCATCCCCAAATGATCTAAGTTATTTGAAGTTCGTCATTGCTGCAGGCAGTCAAGACAAAGGCATCTAGCCATAAGATGAGGATATTATAGAGTGCATCCAGATGGAACACCTCATCCAAACTTGACATTCTCCTTTATGAGTATTCATGGGGGAAAACTATATTAAAAATTGCTATGATCTGAATATGTTCCCCCAAAATTCATATGTTGAAATCCTAATCCCCAAAGATGATGGAATCAGGAGGTGGGGCCTTTGGGAGGTGCTTAAGCCATAAGAGTGGAGCCCTCATGAATGGGATTAGTGTCCTTATAGAAGAGGATCTAAAGAAATCCCTAGCCCCTTCTACCATGTTAAGACACAGCAAGAAGGCGCCAGCTGCATACCAGGATGAGAGCTCTTACAAAACACCACCGCACTGGCACCCTGCTCTTGGATTTTCCAGCCTCCAGAACTGCGAGAAATAAATTTCTGTTGTTTATAATCTACCCAGTCTGTGATATTTTGTTATAACAGCCCAAATGGACCACAAGAAAAATGGGGTTCATTTCTTCTGGCCCAGCTTCTCACAGGAGCCATGCTTCTGAGTTGCTATATCCATCAAATCACACACTTTATATTTAGAATGCGCCTCATCTGACAACTGAGTAGTTGTTCAATGAGAAAGATGTTTACCTGAAATGGTGTTCGTGGGAACATTTTTACCAACAATTTTCAATAATTCTCTCCCCAAACAGCATGGTCTATTCCATTTGTTTTAACAAGATAGGCTAAAGCATTACATTTTGGATCAAGTTCTCTACTTCCTTTCTTCCAGCCTCCCTCTTCTACATCGTTCCTCTCTGTTGAAAGGTCTAGAGGCTCCATTCCCATCCACCCTACCTAATTCAGCTACATAAACATTACAGCCCTATGTCTCTTCAACAAATAACAATGGAGGATACCTACAAACACTTTTCTCTGCAGAATACTAAGGATTATTGAACATAATTAAATTGTTTACCATAGATGTGAACAACAACAGTGAAAACTAATAGTCTTACTTCATGGATGGAGAAACTGTATATCAAAAAGAGAGAAGAAAATCTGTTATCAGAAGAAACGCAATATTTCAGTGATCACCCAGGAGCTGGTTTGATTTTGTTTGTCTATTTCCCTTTCTTGTTTAATTCCAGAGACTTCCAACATCACTTTGAGAATAGTAGTCTGAACACACCTAGAATGAAATTTGTCATGGATTTTTTTTAAAGAACTCAGTTTATCAGGAAAATAAGAGCTCAGAATGTAAGCCTATAGCCATGGTCACTGCCTTTTTGTAATTTTCTTTTTCTGTGATGAACAAAACCGTGCAAACATATATTGCTGAGTTAAAAGCTAAATGAGGTGAATTTTTACCTCCAATGGTTTTAATGGTTTTAATGTTTTCCATGGAAAAGGCATTTCTCTCAGTGCAAAGCCATGCTTGTTGCAATGAAAATGGCACAGCAAAATCTGCTTTTCCCAAGGGAAAATAATTGGGGTTACCTGACAGGAATTACTATTCGTGTTCATATCAATTAGTGCCATGTTGGCTATTTCAGCAGGGAGGATGAGGTTGACTTTTGCTCTGCAGGTCAGAGAGGCAAAGGGAGATGATTTGACTGTGAACAAAGGCTGGTCAAGGTTAAGTGAAGAATCCCAAATGACCATCCACCCAAGGTAATGTGACATGTGATTTTGAGGGGAGGAAATTATAAATTATAAATCTGGCAGGAATTATAAAACGGTTAATGTATTTCCCAAACTGTCATCAAAGCAATAAAAAAACACCAAAGTTCAGGGCGCTAATTTCAACAATGCAACTACAGTCAGGGAAGAAAGTGAATTACAGTCAAAGTTTGAGAAAGAAAAAAGATTGAGAGTTAAGTGCATGATATATATATATATATATATATATATATATATATATATATATATATACACATACATACATATATATTGATATTTTAAGTGACAAGCTAAAGAGAGGCATCTTGGTTGCATCTTTGTAAGAGGAGATATAGTTATGATTCAGATAATCTAAAATAACAGAATAATAACTAATAGCTACCAATTGGCCACTTATTATGAGTTAGACATAACACTAAATACTTCATATGAATTATCTTTTAATCCTCACAGTGCTCCTACAAGGTAGAGACTATCACAGTATAGTGTAGTGCAGGAGGTTCTTTTATTTTTTTTAACATCTTTATTGGAGTATAATTGCTGTACAATGGTGTGTTAGTTTATGCTTTATAACAAAGTGAATCAGCTATATATATACATATATTCCTATATCTCCTCCCTCTTGCGTCTCGCTCCCACCCTCCCTATCCCACCCCTCTAGGTGGTCACAAAGCACCAAGCTGATCTCCCCGGGCTATACGGCTGCTTCCCACTAGCTAGCTATTTTACATTTGGTAGTGTATATATGTCCATGCCACTCCCTCACTTCGTCCTAGCTTACCTTTCCCCCTCCCCATGTCCTCAAGTCCATTCTCTACGTCTATGTCTTTATTCCTGTCCTGCCCCTAGGTTCTTCAGAACCTTTTTTTTTTTTTTTTAGATTCTATATATGTGTTAGCATACAGTATTTGTTTTTCTCTTTCTGACTTACTTCACTCTTTATGACAGTCTCTAGGTCCATCCACCTCTCTACAAATGACTCAATTTTGTTTCTTTTTATGGCAGAGTATATTCCATTGTATATATGTGCCACATCTTTATCCATTCATCTGTCGATGGACACTTAGGTTGCTTCCATATCCTGGTTATTGTAAATAGAGCTGCAATGAACACTGTGGTACATGACTCTTTTTGAATTATGGTTTTCTCAGGATATATGCCCAGTAGTAGGATTGCTGGGTCATATGGTAGTTCTATTTTTCATTTTTTAAGGAACCTCCATATTGTTCTCCATAGTGGCTGTATCAATTTACATTCCCACCAAAAGTGCAAGAGGGTTCCCTTTTCTCCACACCCTCTCCAGGATTTATTGTTTGTAGATTTTTTGATGATGGCCATTCTGACAGGTGTGAGGTGACACCTCATTGAACAGGGGCTTCTTAAACTCGAGGATACAACAGAATCATCTAAAGGGCTTTATGAAAACTGATTTTGGGGAGTTTCTGTTTCAGTAGTTCTGGGGTTCAGCCCAAGCATTTGCTTCTCTAACGAGTTCCTAGGCAATGCTGCAGCTGCATGAAATGTGTATAATAAACGTGTATAAAATGTGTAGGGGTTTGAGGAGGCTCTTTTGAGCTAGGCCATGAATTCACAGCATATAGCAGATACTAAGCGAATGTTTACCAAATTATTTTACAGATGGGAAAAACTGAAGCACCTGGAGATTGTTACCCAAATTTTACAACTAGTAACTATAGGGTCTATACTTGAAACTAAGTCTATCTTCGAAGTGTATTTTAGTATAGTAAACTATCTCTCAAATAATATGCTGAAAAAATATGTCTAAATACCTTAAAAACTTGTATCTGGTATGCTGGGAGCTTTTAAGAACTCTGAGGCCCAGACCACACTCCAGGTCCATTACATCAGCATCTCTGGGAGTAGGATCCTGGCATCAATAGTTTTAACATCCCCCCCAGGTGATTCCTATGTGAACTATGTTCTTTGGCTTTGACTCACAATGACGTACTTTACTTACTGGGGCATGGGGGGAGGGGTCGTAAAAGTTCCCCAGGTAATTCTAATGTGCAATAAGGCTGTAAACTAATGACATTCTAGAGACATACACTTGCTTCTCTCTTCCTGAAAGGAGGTTTCAAAATGGCGAAAATAGAAATCCTTGGCTTGAAGCTATTTCAATCTGATAGTAAAGCACAAGTGAATTTCAATTCAATTTTGGATTATTTGATGAGAAAAATGCTCCTTTAAATATATATGTACATGAATATGCCAAAATGAAATTAGCCCAAACCATCGAAGGCATCCTGATATATGTATTTGTACCAATATTATTATTCCAAGTTTCTAGTTCAAGGACATTACTGCTTATGAACTTCTCTCTGTAACTGTTTATTTTATGCTTCTAACATAATTTGTCCTTCAACATTTGTAAAAGTTTGATATTTCTAGCAGCATTTTCTAGTATGGGACTTAATCTGCTTTTACCATTAATTTTTGATTTTGTATTATTGTATTACCACAGGCAAAATTATGGCAACAAAGCCTAGATTGTCTTAGAGTCCATATATAATTTCTAGATATAGATTAGTAAATTATTAAAAGTTCAGTTTATTTAAAATCAAAGAACAATTACCTCTTGTAGTAATCAAAAACCAATGCTCTATCCATGGTCCTTCTCTGCTAGGACTCTTGGAATTAAGAAGATTAACTAAAGGTAGTTTGTGGATGTATTGTTGTATAGTCTGATCTACTTATTGTAAATATATATATATATATATATATATATATATTTATCAAAAAGGTACTTACACAAAGATAGAATAATTCATGTTACCATCCTTAAAGGCTTTGCCATCTCTAAAATTTTCTTTTAAAAATAGATTTGAATTTTTGGCTTCAATATAGAAGACTAAAAATACATTGCCTCACATCTCAAAAGGAAAAACTATGAACAGCGCATGAAACATGCACACACACATACCACAGTCATGCTCAAAACAAGAAATATATAAAATAAATAAAAATAAAAAAATTTTTTTGATTTGTAAAGAGGAAAAAAAGTAGATCTGCATATACTGATCTGGAATAAAGTCTAAAAGATAAAAAGTATAAAGGAAAATCGATGGAAAAATATAATATGAAAAAATATAATGCATTCTCATAAAAAACCTCAGCATGTATGTATCTGTAACACATAAAGGGATTTACAAAATATTCTAAGGGATATTTACCAAATTATTAGTATTGACTATCTAAGTTTGAGCAAAAATGGGACAGGAGGGGTAGAATTCTAGGAGAGAAGAGGTCTTTTTAATTTATATATTTCTGAGTCATTTGAATTTGCCAAATAAGCACATATTGAACAATATTTAAAAATGAAATAAAATAATAATAAAGACCATTTTTAAATTGAGACTATAAAGAGTTAGCCATATGAAAGTGTGGGAAACATACTATGATGAAAATAAGGATCAGTGAAACTGGAAGCTAAAGACTGTAGCCCATGTTCACCCCTTTATTACTTAAGCCACATTGGGTGGGTCCCATAACTTCTCCAGACCAGTCTCCATATTTATGAACATTTATATGATTCACACAGGATTGTTTTCAGGAGGAAATGATGGCATGGTTATACTATTTGAAAGCTGCATAGTACACAGTCAATGTTAGCTGCTATCATTGTTGCTGAGTTCGAGATACCATTTCCGCTCCATAGAGACAAAGTATTTTTTTCTGTGCAGTAGGGGACATAGAACTCTCAGTTAATAAACACTGCAAGATGGAGTTATAAGTTTCTACAAGAGACACAAAGAAATACCAGATGAGCTCCTGTAGAAATTCTCAAATTGGTCTGTTAGTAGAAATCACTGCTTCTTTGAGGTGACAATACAGACATAATTTGCAGTAGAAGATAGGAATGTGTTGGGCTTCCTCAAATTGGGTTTCATGAGCTTTGAGCATGAGTTCTCATGGAAACCTTTAAGGGCATCAGCTGCACACTAGCAGGCCTGCATCTGTCTTAAAGAATATTTGAATCCCTACTGTACTCCACCAGGCCTAACCATGGTAGGCACTTAGTAAAAAATTGTTGAATGAATGAGGACTAAACTCCAATAAGAAAGAGAGACTTAGAAAAGAGGTCATTGTAAGCAATATGATAAATGTCAAGATAACGTGCCTTAGAACACTTTACAAATAGATTAAATTGTTGGTGTTTGATAAAATACATTCTTTTGAAATTCTAGTTCAATTTTTTTTTTCTGAATTCTCATCAATTTCTTCTCCTGTCTCTCTTATTTTCAACCTATAAATTTTCTGTGGATTTCAAAGTCATCCAGAAGCATGCCAGAAAGTAAAGCAGAACCAGTATTGATACCTATTTGCTACATCCCTTTTATCATACCCTGGAAAAATGGGAAATGAGATTTAACATAATCCCTGCAACTTCCATTACCAATCTTATTTCCCAAATATTTACTTAATTTGTATTACTTTCTCAGAGGAAAAAAGGGAGCTCACGTTAAAAGTATAGCATAAACCTCAATGTAATTCATGAGGAAAGGATAAATAATGAAATATTCTAAGGGAGCATGAAATAAAGAAGGGAATTAGATGAATATTTACTTAGAGCCATCCCCAAACCACCATACACCAAATATGGGGTGGCTACTGAACAGAGATATCATTTAATATTCAAAACTGCACTGCTAGGCATTTTTATCCCCATTTTACACATGAGAAGACTTAAGCCTCAAAAAAGTTCACTAACTTGCCCAAAGGAGACTATTTGGACCCAAGGTTTGTTGTCTTTCAAGTCCATTCTCTTTTTAGGTTGACTTTCATTCTCTAGTTGTCTATAGAACATAATCACTCCATGTCATTCCTCTGGAGGCAGATTTACCTTATGCAAAGGTAAGGACATCCATGTCTCCAGGTCCTAAACTAACACTCAGATATACAAGGTTTAACATTCTTTATTCCTCTACACCTAAATTCTACTTACTCATGAGCCCTCATTACTAGCTGTACTGAGTCCAAAATTCATGTTCACCTGAAACCTCATAATGTGACATTTGGAAATAGGGTCTTTGCAGATGTAATCAAGTTAATTTGAGTTTATACTGGATTAGGGTGGGACCAATCCAATGGCTGGGATCCTTATAAGAAGAGAAAACAGAGACACAGACACACAGGGGAAATGCCATATGACTATGATGGCACAGACTGGAGTGATGTGTCTACAAGCTAAGGAATGCCAAGGATTGCTGGTAACCATCAGAAGCTGGGAAGATGCAAGGACGTATCCTCCCCTAGAGCCTTCAGAGAGAGCATGACCTGCTGACACCTTGATTTCGGACTTCTAGCTTCCCAAACTATGAGAGAATAAAATTCTGTTGTTTGAAGCCACTCAATTTGCAGTACTTTGTTATGGCAGCCTTAGGAAACTAGTCAAGGTGGAAAATTCTTGATTTTGCCAATGTAAAGAAGCTTAGTAACTTCCAGATTAAAAATTGGTCCCTTTGGAGTAAATATTGACTCAGGCTTGGGGTTTTCTCTCTCTCCTCTTTCTCCTCCGCTTCTGCTTGAGTATGATCTATGTTGCCTGTGGGGTGTCTAGTCTTTACATTTCTCTGGTCTCTGCTGAGGTCTCTCCTTCACTTGGCTTCTGAATTCAACCTCTGCCCTGCTGCTTCCACTGCTAATTCAATTTTCTTAACCTGTAGAATATGAAGGCTCTTGTCAGAGACTCAAGGATGTTCCAGCATCCACCCCACATTGATGATAACTTAAGATTAGATAGGGAAGATCAAACCAGACACTGATAAGAAGAAGAAAGCCTAAGGAAATTGTGGTCAATGCTCAGAGCACTGTAAGTATTCTCAAGCCAGGTGAGCACCCCTTGCAAATCTAACCTCCACACCACTCAACATAAAACGGAGCCAAAGGGAACCCCTCCCGTGCAAACCCAGACCTTCAGTACCCTCTGGATTCAGGAAAAGCTCTACCCTTGGTCAGTGATTGCACTCAATCCATCCCTTGGTGACTTGGGATGAGGACCAGGAAGATGAAGTGAGCCTGCCCTCTGTCCTGAGATCAGCAATCACCACACATAGGACTTCTAGTGTCTCTTCCTCTTTATCACAGCACACACACACACACACACACACACACACACACAACATCACAAGATTTTCTCAGGGGCCCAGCTACCTATTGTATCAGCAAAATTCACATTTGTTAATATACATAAAATAATGACAACTTGCATTGACTTGACTTCAATGCGTAGGAATTGACAAGCCATGTTGGGCTATTAAATCTTCAGTCAAATTTGCCTTCATTGTTTGGGTAGTCAAGTTTCTTTGGGGTTGTAAAGGGTTGAAATGCATTTATCATCTTGTGTGTCATATGTGTATTTGATCTCGTATACACAGCCAGCAAAAGGAACTTTTCAAAAACAAAACCAAGAAAGATTTTCTTCTCTGGCTTTGAAACTTCAAACTCAACAGATATTCTATAAAAAAAAAAAAAAAAAAAACCCAGGATAATACCAAATTATCATAAAATAAGTAATTAAGTAATTGTATTCAATCCTAAAACAAATAGCAAACAAACTAAAAGAGAGAGGGCAGAGGTTGGGGGGAGATGAAGGGAGAGAGGAAAGGAAGAATTACAACTTAATATTCCATTCTTTTGATACGCTGTATGATATTTTTATTTGAGGCAAGCATATTTTTGACATGATCAAGACTTCTTGCTAGATTTCCTATCCTGGGAACATTGATAAGGTAAGACAATTATTTAGTTACAGTAAATTATTTCCTTCAATATGCTTGTTCCTAGACACTACCAACCGCAATGTGAAACAGTTTTGGTGCACTTTCCAGGTGGTGCATTTGAAATACTGTATTGCATATGCAATTTCTGATCTTTGCACTTACTTGTCAAGGCAAAAAAATGAAATAAAATCTTTGAAATGACACTGCTAAACCCATTTTCCAATCAGAGACTATCCCCCAATGGAAACAAGCTGGCTATACACCTAACTACAATTTCATTCCTGATTTACATCTAGCCTGCCTTAAAGTTTGGAATATTTTATAGCACAAGTTTAGAATGAGAGAAGAAGGAACTGGATAGTTCAATAAACAATAGTAAATGTCTAATCTTCACAGAAATTAGCTTCTTTAAAAGTGACCAGTTTTTCTGTCCGATTTCATTATTCTAAAGTCTCCCAGGAGACAATTCTAGCTAAATAAATTTCAAGGCCCTCCTTAATTAGGGAAGTTCATCCATGTGCCCAAGGAACAATGCTGTCATGGTGGAGAATCTTGAAAACTTTGAAAGGAAATGCAACTTTCCATTAAAGATCTGGAAACAAACTCTCAGCTAATAATTTCAGGATTAGGGACTAGAGACTGCCCTTGATCTCTCTCTTCCAAGGTGGGGGTGGGGGTGACAATATCAACATTGTTGAGGTTTTTTGTTAAATTCATGAATTATTATTAATTTAATCTCATTAGGGTGAGCCATTGCTTCCTTGAGCTTCTCAGTGGAATCAACCCTAAGGGAGCAGCACCCTATTAAGACCCACAGGCCTAGTTGGCCCCTGGGCCAGACATCAGGTTTATATTTCCAACTAGATTCATGGACCCAGAGGTCACCTTATATATCTGTCCTTTGATGTTGTATGTATAAGAGTGATGACACATGATTTAAAGAGAAAAGGAGCTCCTGATCTGAAAACCAAAGTCTAGGATACACTTGCTGAAAAATGTTCATCTTCCTTACATGAGCTTTACGTGATATTTAAAAGTATAAAAATACAGTGAAAAGAGTACAAACTTTGGGTTTAGGTAGAAAAGAGTAAAATACCAATCCCAGCAGATTTTTCATTTGTCAAGTGTTTACTATAAAAACTTGGGCTAATGTTGAGAAGGGTTAACATTTTATGCAATGCCTGACATAAATAAGGTCTTTGATAATAAATGACAGCTATTATCATTGTTACCATGATTATTAAAGTGTAGAATTTGAATATTTTCTCTGTATCTAACTTTCCCTTTAAGAAAAACATAGTACTTCCCTGGTGGCGCAGTGGTTAAGAATCCGCCTGCCAATGCAGGGGACACGGGTTCGAGTCCTGGTCCCGGAAGATCCCACATGCCGCGGAGCAACTAAGCCCGTGCACCACAACTACGCAGCCTGCACTCTAGAGCCCACGAGCCACAACTACTGAGCCCACGTGCCGCAACTACTGAAGCCTGCGCGCCTAGATCCCATGCTCCACAACAAGAGAAGCCACCGCAATAAGCCCGCGCACCTCAACGAAGAGTAGCCCCCGCTCACTGCAAGTAGAGAAAGCCCGCGTGCAGCAATGAAAATCAAACGCAGCCAAAAAATAAATAAACAAATTTATTTTAAAAAAAAGAAAAAGAAAAACATAAACTCTTTTATAATGTCATGCCCAAATTAGCTTTCAGTTACATGGATTCAAGACTAAGTCTTAAGTCATATTCTATTTAGAAATGTACATGAACTGCTACTCTAAGAGAGTTCACAAATACGACTTTCATGGTGCAGATTTCTTCAGATTCATTATGTCTGTTTTACCATATCCTGTCACTGTTCTTTATTACAGCTTCTGTGAAAACTTTCCTGTAGGGTATCTTGACATGATACTGTCTGCCCTTCTCTTGGCATCAATATATTATACACAAATTAAGTCATCTTTGCATTTTTTTCTCTTGAGAATGGAACAATTATAATAGTACCCCTTTCCTTTATGCCGATTGTAAACTCAAACAGGCAATAATTATTTAGAAGACGCTATGGGTTGAATTCTGTACCCCCCAAAAGATGTTGTAATCCTCCCCCCCAGTAACCATGAATGTGACCATATTTGGAAATAGAGTCTTTGCAGATGATCAAGTTAAGATGAGGTCATGAGAGTAAACTCTAATTCGATATGATTGATGTCCTTATGAAGAAGAGAAATTTGAACTCAGAGACAGACACAAACACAAGGAGCATGCCATGTGAAGATGAAGGCAGAGATCGTTGGCATCTGCAAGCAAAGTGACAAAGATTGTCGGCAAACCTCCAGAAGCGAGGAAGGAAGCATGAAACAGATTCTCTCACAGCCCTCAGAAGGTACCAACACTGCCAGCACCTTGATCTTGGACTTCAAGGCTCCATAGCTGGGAGACAATAAAGTTCTATTGCTTAAGTTGCCCAGTGTAAGGGACTTTGTTACAGCAGTGCTAGCAACTAGCACAGAGGGTGACCATCTATCAGGTTTCTTTTTTTTTTTTAAACATCTTTATTGGAGTATAATTGCTTTACAATGGTGTGTTAGTTTCTGCTTTATAACAAAGTGAATCAGTTATACATATACATATGTCCCCATATTTCTTCCCTCTTGCGTCTCCCCCCTCCCACCCTCCTTATCCCACCCCTCTAGGTTTTGTTTTTTTTTTTTTTTTTTTTTTTTAAACATCTTTATTGAAGTATAATTGCTTTACAATGGTGTGCTAGCTTCTGCTTTACAACAAAGTGAATCAGTTACACATATACATATGTTGCCATATCTCTTCCCTCTTGCATCTCCTCCCTCCCACCCTCCCTATCCCACCCCTCTAGGTGGTCACAAAGCACCGAGCTGATCTCCCTGTGCTATGCGGCTGCTTCCCACTAGTTATCTATTTTACATTTGGTAGTGTATATATGTCCATGACACTCTCTCACCCTGTCACATCTCACCCCTCCCCCTCCCCATATCCTCAAGTCCATTCTCTAGTAGGTCTGTGTCTTTATTCCCATCTTGCCACTAGGTTCTTCATGACCTCTTTTTTTTTTTTTTTCCCTTAGATTCCATATATATGTGTTAGCATACTGTATTTGTTTTTCTCTTTCTGACTTACTTCACTCTGTATGACAGACTCTAACTCCATCCACCTCATTACAAACACCTCCATTTCATTTCTTTTTATGGCTGAGTAATATTCCATTGTATATATGTGCCACATCTTCTTTATCCATTCATCCGATGATGGACACCTAGGTTGCTTCCATGTCCTGGCTATTGTAAACAGAGCTGCAATGAATATTTTGGTACATGACTCTTTCTGAATTATGGTTTTCTCAGGGTATATGCCCAGTAGTGGGATTGCTGGGTCATATGGTAGTTCTATTTTTAGTTTTTTAAAGAACCTCCATACTGTTCTCCATAGTGGCTGTATCAATTTACATTCCCACCAACAGTGCAAGAGTGTTCCCTTTTCTCCACACCCTCTCCAGCATTTATTGTTTCTAGATTTTTTGATGATGGCCATTCTGACCGGTGTGAGATGATACCTCATTGTAGTTTTGATTTGCATTTCTCTAATGATTAATGATGTTGAGCATTCTTTCATGTGTCTGTTGGCAATCTGTATCTCTTCTTTGGAGAAATGTCTATTTAGGTCTTCTGCCCATTTTTGGATTGGGTTGTTTGTTTTTTTGTTATTGAGCTGCATGAGCTGCTTGTAAATCTTGGAGATTAATCCTTTGTCCGTTGCTTCATTTGCAAATATTTTCTCCCATTCTGAGGGTTGTCTTTTGGTCTTGTTTATGGTTTCCTTTGCTGTGCAAAAGCTTTTAAGTTTCATTAGGTCCCATTTGTTTATTTGTGTTTTTATTTCCATTTCTCTAGGACCTGGGTCAAAAAGGATCTTGCTGTGACTTATGTCATACAGTGTTCTGCCTATGTTTTCCTCTAAGAGTTTGATAGTGTCTGGCCTTACACTTAGGTCTTTAATCCATTTTGAGTTTCTTTTTGTGTATGGTGTTAGGGAGTGTTCTAATTTCATACTTTTACATGTACCTGTCCAATTTTCCCAGCACCACTTATTGAAGAGGCTGTCTTTTCTCCACTGTATATGCTTGCCTCCTTTATCAAAGATAAGGTGACCATATGTGCGTGGGCTTATCTCTGGGCTTTCTATCCTGTTCCATTGATCTATATTTCTGTTTTTGTGCCAGTACCAAACTGTCTTGATTACTGTAGCTTTGTAATATAGTCTGAAGTCAGGGAGCCTGATTCCTCCAGCTCCATTTTTCCTTCTCAAGATTGCTTTGGCTATTCGGGGTCTTTTGTGTTTCCATACAAATTGTGAAATTTTTTGTTCTAGTTCTGTGAAAAATGCCAGTGGTAGTTTGATAGGGATTGCATTGAATCTGTAGATTGCTTTGGGTAGCAGAGTCATTTTCACAATGTTTATTCTTCCAATCCAAGAACATGGTATATCTCTCCATCTATTTGTATCATCTTTAATTTCTTTCATCAGTGTCCTATAATTTTCTGCATACAGGTCTTTTGTCTCCTTAGGTAGGTTTATTCCTAGGTATTTTATTCTTTTTGTTGCAATGGTAAACGGGAGTGTTTTCTTAATTTCACTTTCAGATTTTTCATCATTAGTATACAGGAATGCAAGAGATTTCTGTGCATTAATTTTGTATCCTGCTACTTTACCAAATTCATTGATTAGCTCTAGTAGTTTTCTGGTAGCATCTTTTGGATTCTCTATGTATAGTATCATGTCATCTGCAAACAGTGACAGCTTTACTTCTTCTTTTCCGATTTGGATTCCTTTTATTTCTTTTTCGTCTCTGATTGCTGTGGCTAACACTTCCAAAACTATGTTGAATAATAGTGGTGAGAGTGGGCAACCTTGTCTTGTTCCTGATCTTAGTGGAAATGGTTTCAGTTTTTCACCATTGAGGACAATGTTGGCTGTGGGTTTGTCATATACGGCCTTTATTATGTTGAGGAAAGTTCCCTCTATGCCTACTTTCTGCAGGACTTTTATCATAAATGGGTGTTGAATTTTGTCGAAAGCTTTCTCTGCATCTATTGAGATGATCATATGGTTTTTCTCCTTCAATTTGTTAATATGATGTATCACGTTGATTGATTTGCGTATATTGAAGAATCCTTGCATTCCTGGAATAAACCCCACTTGATCATGGTGTATGATCCTTTTAATGTGCTGTTGGATTCTGTTTGCTAGTATTTTGTTGAGGATTTTTGCATCTATGTTCATCAGTGATATTGGCCTGTAGTTTTCTTTCTTTGTGACATCTTTGCCTGGTTTTGGTATCAGGGTGATGGTGGCCTCGTAGAATGAGTTGGGGAGTGTTCCTCCCTCTGCAATATTTTGGAAGAGTTTGAGAAGGATAGGTGTTAGCTCTTCTCTAAATGTTTGATAGAATTCACCTGTGAAGCCATCTGGTCCTGGGCTTTTGTGTGTTGGAAGATTTTTAATCACAGTTTCAATTTCAGTGCTTGTGATTGGTCTGTTCATATTTTCTATTTCTTCCTGGTTCAGTCTCGGCAGGTTGTGCATTTCTAAGAATCTGTCCATTTCTTCCAGGTTGTCCATTTTATTAGCATAGAGTTGCTTGTAGTAATCTCTCATGATCGTTTGTATTTCTGCAGTGTCAGTGGTTACTTCTCCTTTTTCATTTCTAATTCTATTAATTTGAGTCTTCTCCTTTTTTCTCTTGATGAGTCTGGCTAATGGTTTATCAATTTTGTTTATCTTCTCAAAGAACCAGCTTTTAGTTTCATTGATTTTTGCTATTGTTTCCTTCATTTCTTTTTCATTTATTTCTGATCTGATCTTTATGATTTCTTTCCTTCTGCTAGCTTTGGGGTTTTTTTGTTCTTCTTTCTCTAATTGCTTTAGGTGCAAGGTTAGGTTGTTTATTCGAGATGTTTCCTGTTTCTTGATGTAGGCTTGTATTGCTATAAACTTCCCTCTTAGAACTGCTTTTGCTGCATCCCATAGGTTTTGGATCGTCGTGTCTCCATTGTCATTTGTTTCTAGGTATTTTTTGATTTCCCCTTTGATTTCTTCAGTGATCACTTCGTTATTAAGTAGTGTATTGTGTAGCCTCCATGTGTTTGTATTTTTTACAGATCTTTTCCTGTAATTGATATCTAGTCTCATAGCGTTGTGGTCGGAAAAGATACTTGATACGATTTCAATTTTTTTAAATTTACCAAGGCTTGATTTGTGACCCAAGATATGATCTATCCTGGAGAATGTTCCATGAGCACTTGAGAAAAATGTGTATTCTGTTGTTTTTGGGTGGAATGTCCTATAAATATCAATTAAGTCCATCTTGTTTAATGTATCATTTAAAGCTTGTGTTTCCTTATTTATTTTCATTTTGGATGATCTGTCCATTGGTGAAAGTGGGGTGTTAAAGTCCCCTACTATGATTGTGTTACTGTCGATTTCCCCTTTTATGGCTGTTAGTATTTGCCTTATGTATTGAGGTGCTCCTATGTTGGGTGCATAAATATTTACAATTATTATACCTTCCTCTTGGATCGATCCCTTGATCATTATATAGTGTCCGTCTTTGTCTCTTGTAATTGTCTTTATTTTAAAGTCTATTTTGTCTGATATGAGAATTGCTACTCCAGCTTTCTTTTGATTTCCATTTGCATGGCATATCTTTTTCCATCCCCTCACTTTCAGTCTGTATGTGTCTCTAGGTCTGAAGTGGGTCTCTTGTAGACAGCATATATATGGGTCTTGTTTTTGTATCCATTCAGCCAGTCTGTGTCTTTTGGTGGGAGCATTTAATCCATTTACATTTAAGGTAATTATCGATATGTATGTTCCTATTCCCATTTTCTTAAATGTTTTGCGTTTGTTATTGTAGGTGTTTTCCTTCTCTTGTGTTTCTTGCCTAGAGAAGTTCCTTTAGCATTTGTTGTAAAGCTGGTTTGGTGGTGCTGAACTCTCTCAGCTTTTGCTTGTCTGTAAAGGTTTTAATTTCTCCATCAAATCTGAATGAGATCCTTGCTGGGTAGAGTAACCTTGGTTGTAGGTTTTTCTCCTTCATCACTTTAAGTATATCCTGCCACTCCCTTCTGGCTTGCAGCGTTTCTGCTGAAAGATCAGCTGTTAACCTTATGGGGATGCCCTTGTGTGTTATCTGTTGTTTTTCCCTTGCTGCTTTTAATATGTTTTCTTTATATTTAATTTTTGATAGTTTGATTAATATGTGTCTTGGTGTGTTTCTCCTTGGATTTATCCTGTATGGGACTCTCTGTGCTTCCAGGACTTGATTAACTATTTCCTTTCCCATATTAGGGAAGTTTTCAACTATAATCTCTTCAAATATTTTCTCAGTCCCTTTCTTTTTCTCTTCTTCTTCTGGGACCCCTATAATTCGAATGTTGGTGCGTTTAATGTTGTCCCAGAGGTCTCTGAGACTGTCCTCAGTTCTTTTCATTCTTTTTTCTTTATTCTGGTCTGCAGTAGTTATTTCCACCATTTTATCTTCCAGGTCACTTATCCGTTCTTCTGCCTCAGTTATTCTGCTATTGATCCCATCTAGAGTATTTTTAATTTCATTTATTGTGCTTGTCATCGTTTCTTGGTTCCTCTTTAGTTCTTCTACGTCCTTGTTAAATGTTTCTTGCATTTTGTCTATTCTATTTCCAAGACTTTGGATCATCCTTACTATCATTATTCTGAATTCTTTTTCAGGTAGACTACCTATTTCCTCTTCATTTGTTAGGTCTGGTGTGTTTTGACCCTGCTCCTTCATCTGCTGTGTGTTTTTCTGTCTTCTCATTTTGCTTATCTTACTGTGTTTGGGGTCTCCTTTTCACAGGCTGCAGGTTCGTAGTTCCCGTTGTTTTTGGTATCTGTCCCCAGTGGCTAAGGTTGGTTCAGTGGGTTGTGTAGGTTTCCTGGTGGAGGGAACTAGTGCCTGTGTTCTGGTGGATGAGGCTGGATGTTGTCTTTCTGGTGGGTTCGTCCACGTCTGGTGGTGTGTTTTGGGGTGTCTGTGGCCTTATTATGATTTTAGGCAGCCTCTCTGTTAATGGATGGGGCTGTGTTCCTCTCTTGCTAGTTGTTTGGCATAGGGTGTCCAGCACTGTAGCTTGCTGGTCGTTGAGTGAAGCTGGGTCTTGATGTTGAGATGGAGATCTGTGAGAGATTTTCGCCGTTTGGTATTACGTGGAGCTGGGAGGTCTCTTGTGGACCAGTGTCCTGAAGTTGGCTCTCCCACCTCAGAGGCACAGCCCTGATGCCTGGCTGGAGCACCAAGAGCCTTTCATCCACACGGCTCAGAATAAAAGGGAGAAAAAATGGAAAGAAAGAAAAAAAGAGGATAAAATAAAATAAAATAAAGCAATTATAATAAAAAATAAGAAAAAAATTATTAACAGTAAATTTATTAAGAAAAAAAAATTTTTTTTAATTTTTAAAAATAGATTTATTAATTTTTTATACTAAAAATAAGAAAAAAATTATTTAGAAAAAATTTATTAAGAAAAAAAATTTTTTAATTTTTTAAAATAAAAAATATGAAAAAACTTATTAAAAATTTTTTTAAAAATAGAAAATAAGGAAAAAATTATTAAGAAAACATTTATTAGGGAAAAAAAAATTTTTTTTAAGCCAACAAAAAAAAAAAAAAAAAAAAAAAAAACGGACGGACCTAACCCTAGGACTAACGGTGAGAGCAAAGCTATACAGACAAAATCTCACCCAGAAGCATACACATCTACACTCACAAAAAAAAGGAAAAGGGGAAAAGTTAATATATCCTGCTCCCAAAGTCCATCTCCTAAATTTGGGATGATTCGTTGTCTATTCAGGTATTCAACAGATGCAGGCACATCCAGTTGTTTGTGGAGCTTTAATCCGCTGCTTCTGAGGCTGCTGGGAGAGATTTCCCTTTCTCTTCTTTGTTCGTACAGCTCCCGGGGTTCAGCTTTGGATTTGGACCCGCCTCTGCATGTAGGTCCCCTGAGGGCGTCTGTTCCCCGCCCAGACAGAACGGGGTTAAAGGAGCAGCTGATTCGGTGGCTCTGGCTCAGTCAGGCCGGGGGGAGGGAGCGGTACGGAGGAGGCGGGGCGAGCCTGCGGCGGCAGAAGCCGGCGTGACGTTGCAGCAGCCTGAGGCGCGCCATGCGCTCTCCCGGGGAAGTTGTCCCCGGATTACGGGAGCCTGGCCGTGGCGGGCTGCACAGGCTCCCGGGAGGGGCGGTGTGGAGAATGACCTGTGCTCGCCCACAGGCTGTTTGGTGGCGGCAGCAGCAGCCTTAGCGTCTCATGCCCGTCTCTGGGGTCCGCGCTGATAGCCGCGGCTCGCGCCCGTCTCTGGAGTTCGTTTAAGTGGCGCTCTGAATCCCCGCTCCTTGCACGCCGCGAAACAAAGAGGCAAGAAAAAGTCTCTTGCCTCTTCGGCAGCTGCAGACTTTTTCTCGGGCTCCCTCCCGGCTAGTTGTGGTGCGCTAGCCCCTTCAGGCTGTGTTCACGCAGCCAACCCCAGTCCTCTCCCTGGGATCCGACCGAAGCCCGCGCCTCAGCTCCCAGCCCCCGCCCGCCCCGGCGGGTGAGCAGACAAGCCTCTCGGGCTGGTGAGTGCTGCTCGGCGCCGAGCCTCTGTGCGGGAATCTCTCCGTTTTTCCCTCTGCGTCCCTGTTGCTGTGGGATCCGCGCTGATAGCCGCGGCTCGCGCCCGTCTCTGGAGCTCGTTTAGGCGGCGCTCTGAATCCCCTCTCCTTGCGCGCGGTGAAACAAAGAGGCAAGAAAAATTCTCTTGCCTCTTTGGCAGCTGCAGTCTTTTTCCCGGACTCCCTCCCGGCTAGCACCGAAGCCCGAGCCCCAGCTCCCAGGCCCCGCCCGCCCCGGCGGCTGAGCAGACAAGCCTCTCGGGCTGGTGAGTGCTGGTCGGCACCGCTCCTCTGTGCGGGAATCTCCGCTTTGCCCTCCGCACCAATGTGGCTGCGCTCTCCTCCGTGGCTCCGAAGCTTCCCCCCTCTGCTACCCGCAGTCTCTGCCCACGAAGGGGCTTCCTAGTGTGTGGAAACCTTTCCTCCTTCACAGCTCCCTCCCACTGGTGCAGGTCCCGTCCCTATTCTTTTGTCTCTGTTATTTCTTTTTTCTTTTGCCCTACCCAAGTACGTGGGGATTTTCTTGCCTTTTGGGAGGTCTGACGTCTTCTGCCAGCGTTCAGTGGGTGTTCTGTAGGAGCAGTTCCACGTGTAGATGTATTTCTCATGTATCTGTGGGGAGGAAGGTGATCTCCGCGTCTTACTCTTCCGCCATCTTGCCCCTCCCCCCTAGGTTTTTTGAATATGTTTTTGTTAACTTATAACATCCTTAAAATTTGAAAAAAATATATATAATAGAGAACTTGTATATCTCTGAAAATATGTCTATAGGCCACAAAGATCTACAGTTTCTAGTTTGAGAAACAATGTAAAACAGAACTTAAAAATATTAATACCACATGTTACATATGCACTTCCCCATCTCACTGGCAACATAAACCAAAGGCAAAAGACTTGCTCTTTGGCCTTATGCCAGATGCATGCAGAAAATATTATAAAGGGCAGAGTTCAAAGGAAAAAAATTCTAATGATGTGCTTTTTCAAAATGGTCACATCCATTACACTGCAGCCCTTCCCATGGTCCCGCAAGACCACACACTGGTTGCCATTTACCAATACAGCAATGAGTGACTGTACCATTGGAGGTTAACTTTGGTTTTGCAGTCTTAAAGAAATAAAAAAAGTTTTTAAAAACAACCAAAAGATTTGAGAAGAAAATATGATATCCATCAGTTTGTTTCCTGCATTTAGCAGAAACTTGCTTATTTGTTTAGTTCTGGGAAGGAGGTATTACTTCCCTGGATTTTTTTTTTTTAAATATTCCAAAGTATGGAGTCTGAAGCTTCAGGCTCTATTGCATTCTGTTTAGCCTATATTTAGAACAAAGCAAGCACATGTGATTCTTTAGAGCTAAGCACTTCTGCCAGTGAGCCCTGGAAAATTGCTAACCCCAAAATAAAACAATACCGCTTTCTTTAAATACTTCTGCTTACACTTATAGTGAGGAGATATTGACAGCAAGCGTCAGTTTGAGTGACTGAAAATAAACAGAAGTGAAGAAAACAGGGACTTTTGGTATTAAAGCCAGATTTATTTAGAGGAAATATATGACAAGTATCATTATTTTCTCAAATAGCAATCTCAGGATATCTCACCCATGAAGAAAAGTTATTATGTCATTTTCATGACTTCTGGAGGCTTATTAACAGTTCTCCTCAATCTGATCATACTGGCATTGATTCTAAAACAAGTCCAATATGGAAAGGCAAAGAAGATAGCTTGTTTTACCCAGACAGACAACCTACAACAAGAGGAAAAGACACTGTAAGTTAAAGTGACCCTATCTCTGCAAAGGTCTGACTTTAGACTACACAAACAACAACATCTATAAATATTGAATATGCCCACAGTGAGACACCTTTGAGCAAGAATGGCAGGAAATTCCATTGAGTGGCCTTCACATTTTTCCTACAGCTCTGGTCCTACCACAAGTTCAAAGTTAAGAATGTGGACAGGGAGTGAAGAGACATGCATTTTTACTCTGATCCTACCTGCTTGTGAAAACTCACAAGGTTTGTGGGCCTCAGTTTCCCCATCTGTAAAATGATTGCATTGGATTCATTCTAGTGTTAAAATTTTGGAGGAAAATCCAGTTATCCAACTCACAGTTTCCAATTAAATTTGCTGTGACACTGTTGAACCAGCCATTTTTTATTCCTTTCAACACGTCCATGTTTTCAAAGTTCAGGTTCAACCATCATTTTTATTTAATTAGCATCTTGGTATATAAAATTATGTAATTCTTAATGATTTCCTCAAGATACACAAAAAGTGAAAGGTTTCAATTAGCTTTGTGAAAATTACAAAAGTTTCTACACTTTTATATTCTGCTTTAAAATAGAAAAAATAAACTGGATATATATATATGCTAAATGTTAATAATGGTTATCCTAGGTAGGGACAGTATAGGTAATTTGTATGCCCTTATATCCAGACAAAACTGTGATTTGAAAGATACATACACCCCAAAGTTCATAGCAGCACTCTTTGCAATAGCCAAGAGATGGAAGCAACCTAAATGTCAATCGACAGATGAATGGTTAAAGAAGATGTGATATATATATATACATACACACACACACACACACACACACACACACACACACACACACACACTGGAATATTACTCAGTCATAAAAAAGAATGAAATAATGCAATTTGCAGCAACATGGATGGAACTAGAGATTATAATACTAAGTGAAGTGAGCCAGACAGAGAATGACAAATATTATATGATATCACTCATATGTGGGATCTAAAAAAATAATACAAATGAATTTATTTACAAAACAGAAATAGTCTCACAGACTTAGAAAACAAACTTATGGTTACCAAAGGGGATAATGTGGTGGGGTGAGTTTGGGATTAACATATATACACTACTGTATATAAAATAGGTAAACAACAAGGAACTACTGTATAGCACAGGGAACTACACTCAATATCCTGTAATAACCTATAATCAAAAAGAATCTAATATATTTATATATCAGATTATATATATAATTGAAATATATATTATAATTATATATATATATAATTGAATCACTTTGCTATACACTTGAAACTAACACAGCATTGTAAATTAACTATACTTTTTAAAATATTGTATGCCCTTCATTGTACATATCTAAATTTTCTAAAATTTTCACAATGGACATGTATTACATTTGTAGTCAAGAAAAATAAGTAATATATTGTAAAAGTGTGTTTTAAACAGTGCCACAAATCACACCATCACTCAAATTCTCTCTTCTTAGGACTGTTGGTATTTTATATTTACTTCATCTGTATTACTATTATTATTAAAGTACTATGAAAGTATTGTGTACAGTTATCTTTTTTACACTCAACATATTTTTAACTTTATTGAAGTATATTTTATATATCATAAATTCATCCATTTCAAGTGTACAATTCAATAATTTTTAGTAACTTTACCAAGTGGTGCAACCTTCACCATAGGTCAGTCTTAGAACTTTTCTTCTCCCCAATAGGATCCCTCATGCCCATTTACAGTTAATACCTGGTCCCACTTCAGCCTCAGGCAACCACTAATTCACTGTGTTCTCTAATTTTATTGTTGCCCTTTCTGGAAATTCCATATAAACAAAATCATACAATGTGATAATTGTGCCTGGCTTCTTTCATTCCGCATAATGTTGGGTTTTTTTTTTAATTTTATTGGAGTTGATTTACAATGTTGTGTTAGTCAGGTGTACAGCAAAGTGATTCAGTTATACATATACATATATTCATTCTTTTTCAGATTCTTTACTCATATACGTTATTACAGAATACTGAGTAGAGTTCCCTGTGTTATACTGTAGGTCCTTGTTGATTATCTATTTTATATATATTAGTGTGTGTATGTTAATCCCAAGCTCCTAATTTATCTCTCCCCACCATGTTTCCCCTTTGGTAACCATAAGTTTGTTTTTGAAATCTGTGAGTCTGTTTCTGTTTTGTAAAGAAGTTCATTTATCTCATTTTTTTAATGATACCACATAATGTTTTTGTGGTTCATCCTTTAATGTAGCATGTGTTAACAGCCCTTTCCTTTTTACTGATGAGTAGCATTCCATTCTACGGATATGACATTTGTCTCTCCTTCACCTTCCAGTTGTTATTATAATTTATTTACTTGTTTTTTTAATCATATTCATTTTTCAACAACATTTTTATTTCCATTACACTGCTTTCCCTCTCCCTCTCTCAGTTTTCATTATTCATCAACTTTATCACTCCTGGAGTACAATGTCGAGTAAGTTGATTTTTTTCCAGAGCTTTTGGAGAGGAACTGAGACCTGCCAATAGCTAGAATCAGCTTGCCAGCCACATGAACGAGCCATCTTAGAAGTAAATCTTCCAGCCCCATTAATTTCCAGTTGACACCTTGACTGTAGCTTCGTGAAAGACCCTAAGCCAAAGCCACCCACCTAAGCTGCTATCAAGTTCCTGACCCACAGAAACATGTGCGATAATAAATGTTTGTTGTGGTTTTAATCCACTAAAGTTTGGGTTAATTCGTAATGCAGCAAAAGATAACAAAATAGATACCACATGATATTCTGTCTCTCAGAAATTAATCAAAACTTTGGTTTCCGTATGTCTTCCTATATCCTTCCCCACCTACTCTCAGCAACTTTACGAACTTATTCCTTTAATGTTTCACTGCCATTTTAATAGGTTTGGGGAAAGAGACAAGAATATTTGCATGTAGTCCACCGTCTTGTACCAGAACTCAGGCTATTTTGTTTGAAATGATGCACATTTTTCTAAATAAAGCCTGTAAGTGAACTATTAGGAGGACTGAGGACCACCATTCCCCCCATACCATAATTGTTGATCACAACCTGTCCTTTTGTACTTGTTGACAACTTACTGTTTTGACATGATAAGGAAGTTTGTTAAAATTCCTGAAGAAGTTGGAAAGGAACAACTATGTGGTCATGAAAATCACCTGGGGAACTCATTTAAAATGCAGAATTCCAGCCCTCTCACAAAGATTCTTGAATGGGGTATTTTTTGTGCATTTTTTAGGGGAACACCATAAACAATGGAGGAGAACAATAAAACAGAATAGAATAGATTGTCCAGAAATAGATGAAATAACCATAGAATTTTAATACATGATGAGGATGGCATCTTAAGTCACTAGGGCAAAGATAAACTTTTGATAAATGGTGCTGGGACAACTAGTTTGCCATTTGAGAAAAAGAGAAAATTAAATCCCTACCTCACACCATGCTTAAGAATAAACTACTCTGGGGCTTCCCTGGTGGCGCAGTGGTTGAGAATCTGCCTGCCAATGCAGGGGACATGGGTTCGAGCCCTGGTCTGGGAAGATCCCACATGCCGCGGAGCAACTAGGCCCGTGAGCCACAATTACTGAGCCTGCGCGTCTGGAGCCTGTGCTCTGCAACAAGAGAGGCCGCGATAGTGAGAGGCCTGCGCACTGTGATGAAGAATGGCCCCCACTTGCCACAACTGGAGAAAGCCCTCGCACAGAAACGAAGACCCAACACAGCCATAAATAAAGAAGGAAAGAAAGAAAGAAAGACAGAAGGAAAGAAAGAAGGAAAGAAAGAAGGAAAGAAAGAAGGAAAGAAAGAAAGAAAGAAAGAAGGAAAGAAGGAAAGAAGGAAGGAAGGAAAGAAGGAAAGAAGGAAAGAAAGAAAGAAAGAAAGAAAGAAAGAAAGAAAGAAAGAAAGAAAGAAAGAAAGAGAATAAACTACTCTTACATGGAGAATTTAATGTAAAAAAAAATGAAATCATACATGTTCTGGAAATAAACATGGGTGGATTTGTCTATAATTGGCTGCAGAGCAAAGCTTTCTAATTATGACTAAAATCTGGATGCAATAAAAAAAATCCCAGAAAATTCTGTTGCAGGTTTCCCCAAGATGTGATGCAGTAAGATATCATAGATACAAGTGGCTGAGAAAATATATTTGTGTAACATGTTTATTAGGCTTATATGAAAAGTTGCATAGAATTTTTGTGATATGCATTGTATACTTTATTTGTACAAATGTTTTTTAGTTCCTAAAAAGACTACCCCTGTCCATTACTTAATTCTTATCTAGATCTCTTATTAAAATTCCCTAATCTTAACCAGGTGGAATGCAGAAGGATGGGGCTTATCCCACACTTGCCAATATCAGGAATGTGGCCCTTCCTCCCTTTGAGTGTTTCTACCTTCTCTGTGAAATTATCTCCTCTACTCACCAGAAATGGCTTGCTCTATAATCAAGAAGAGTTTGTGAGCTCTGCTGCATAGCTTAGACAAGTTAACATTTTTTATCTTCTCTGAGAAAAAGTCAGCCCCCAACAAAACATAAAGCCTGTCACTTGAATTCATCAACCAGATCAGAAAAAAAATCCCTCCTCCAACTCCAGTCAATACTTATTACTAAAAGAATGTAGGATGGCTTTGTAGCTAAGTATTATTTTCAAAGGAATGAATTGTATGACTCTACATTAAGAATTTAATTACACTTTGCATCTGTACTTGTAAGAGTTGCAGATTTCACTTGGCAAACCAGCAACCACGTTAGCACTTAACCTTTTCTTAAAGTAAAGGAAATGTACTTAGAAGTGACTAGGATTACAAAATGTTAGTTAGAATCACCAGGAAATTGAATCCAGCATTTATTTGTATATGCTCTTTATGTGACAACCTACTGCTGAATCGCTGAAGAGCTGAATCAGATTACTGCCCACTGGTAGCTTTTGTAAGTTTCTTTATTTAGGGCTTTTCCACCATGAATCACTAGAGAAAGCCCCTGTCCTGTTACCCCAGTGGTCATTGTGACAGGAGAAAGCCCCTCAGAAGCATTAGGAAGAAGAAAACAAGAAAGTTGTCCATCGTGTGAGGTAAGGATACAATTTCATTTTGTTTTCCTTATGGATAACCAATTGCCTCAGTAGCATTCAATGAATAATTGATCCTTTCCCCACTGATTTCCTCCATTGCCATCTCTGTTTTGTATAGGACTTTATATGAATTGTTCTCCATTCTTTTCACTTTCATCTCCTTGTTTATCCTTGTACCATACCACTTTGTCTAAATTATGTAGTTCTATAATAAATCTTGATACATTGAAGGGCCATTCGCCACCCCACCCACACTAACCTTATTTATATTCTTCAGGAGTCTCTTGGCTATTTTTGGCCCCTTTCTCTTCCATATAAAATTTAGAAACAGCTTGCAAAGTTCCACAAAATACGTTTTTGTGTTTTCATTGGAAATGTACAGGATCTGCAGATAATTTTGGAGAGATCTGACATCTTAAAAACATTAAATATGCCTTTCCAAAAACATGGTATTTCTTATTTCATTCTTCTTTAATGTCTTTCCCTAAAATTTTATAATTTTCTTCAAAATGTTCCACATTAAATTTAGATTTAATTCTAGATGTTGTAGATAGGTGAAAGACTTAGGTAGATAGAGAGATGATAGATAGATAGATACATAGATACAGAGATAGATAGATAGATGCTAGTTAAATAGATAGACATAAAGAATTACTATGATAAGTCACCTTTTTAAATTTCATTTTCTATTTTCTGCAAACATGTGGAAATGCAAATTACTTTTACATATCAATTTGATACCCAACATCTTTGTTAAGTTCTTATTAATTCTAATCATTTCCTATTGTTTATTTTGGATTTTCTTGTAGACAACCATAGCATCTATGGATAGTGAATAGTGATAGATTTGGTTCTTCCTTTCCAACTTTTATGTCATTTATTTACTTTTCTTCTGTTGTAATACTTGCTCAGCTGATTTTGCTTAGTATTTGCCTAGTAGATCTTTTTCCACCCAAATGCCTTTACATTTTAATTGTGTCATATACAAGCAATATATTGTTGGATTCTGTTTTTTATACAGTTTATTATTTTTGAAATGCTTACTGATCTATTTGGATTCATTACTACTAGGTTGTTTTGTGATTTATGTTTTCTCTTTCCTCTCTGTTTTCTTACCTTCCCAATTCTATTTTTTTCCTCTCTTGCTTTTTCGCTTTAGTGGTTGCCCTAAAGAGCTTCAATAAGGGACTTTAACTCAACACAATGTAAAGTTAAATCAATATAAAAGCAAAGCCTTAGAACAGATCATTTCTCTCTTGACTATAATTGAGATATTATTTTTCCTTTATATAGTAAATGTTTATTTAGATTAACATGCATACCATATTTTTGGCTTATAATTTCTTGCATCTCAGGTGCTTCCATTTGAGATCACTTTTTCTTTCTTTCTTTCTTTCTTTTTTGAAATACGTATCTTAGAAATTCCTTAAGAAATTCCTTAATCTATAAGTTAATATATTTTCCTTTGTCCTTGAGAGGTAGGCTTAGAGGATAATGAATTTTAAGTTGACAGTAGTTCTCTCACAGAAAGTGGAACTATTGTTTATCTTCTGTTTTATATTGCTGTTGTCAAGAGGTCAGGTTTTAATCTTATTTTTGCCATTTGTAAGCAATTTCTCGTTTTTCTCTGGCTGCTTTTAAAATAATGTTTTTTGTCTTTGGTCCTACAGTTTTACAGCAACTTGGCTAAGTATATCTTGGTTTTTATTTATCCTGTTTGAGATTCATTAGACTTCTTGAAACTGAGGATTCATGCCATACAGAAATTCTGGAAAATACTTAGCCATTATCTCTTTAAATGTTGTCTTTCCTCCATTCTTCACATTCTTTTCTTCCAGAAGTCCATTTGTAAGTATGTCAGATATTTTCTTTCTTTACTCCTTTTTTTCTAATCATATCAATATACATATTTATATATTTTCTATATAGTATATGTGATGTATATATTATATATATATATATATCTCATGTGTGCATGTAATTTATTCATTTTTAGATTCTAGCTTATAAATTTTTTCTACAATGCATGACTTGTTTAACAATTAAGTTTCCATTTTACTGTATTTTTTAATTGAGTTTAGTTGAAAATTTTGCCTGATCATTTTGATAGTCTCTTGCTCTTGTTCTTATTCTTTAATTATATTTATAATACCCTCTCTTATTTATTTAAACATTGTCTTGGTTTGTTCAGGCTGCTATAACAAAAATACCATAAACTGCGTAGCTTAAAACAGCACACATTTATTTTTCACAGTTTTGGAGGCTGGGAAGTTTAAGATCCTGGCACCAGCCAATTTTGTGCTGGTAAGAGCCTGCTTCTTAGACAGCTGTCTTTCTACTGTACCTTCACATCACACAAAGAATGAGCTATCTCTCTGAGGGCACTAATCCCATTCACAAGGGCTCCTCCTTCATGACCTAATCACCTCTCAATGGCTCCACCTCCTAATACCATCACCTTGGGTTTCAACATCTGAATTTTGGGGGGTGTCATAAATATTCATACCACATCAAACATATTAAATACTTATGTTAAGTCTATGTCTGACTATTGCCATGTTTCTATTTAAACTTCTGATACTGTAGTTGCTCCTCTGACCTCCCTCATGGTGGCTTTTTCCCTTATGCATTTGGTAATTTTTGATGTGAAATTCATGCTTCTAAGGCCTTTATATTGAGAAGTTATCTATTTGGTGGACCTGATAAGTGACTTTCTTTCAGAAGATATTTGTGGTTGCTTCTACCAGATACTTGGGAGCAATACTAATCCGAGCCCACTGGAAATTTTAGGTTAAAAAATATTGAGTAAATTACACCTGAGAATTTTCCAAAACTAATATAAGATACCAAACAACAGATCCAATAAGTTCAAAGAACTGCAAGCAAGATAAATAATAGTGCATGCACACACACACACACACACACACACACACACACACTGAGTTATGAAAATCATATTCAAATTTCTAAAAACTAAATATAAATAGAAAATCTTAAAGGCAGCCAGAGGAAAATGACAGAAGAATTATTATCTACAGAGGAATAAGGATAAAAGTTTTTATTAGAAACCAAGCAGGCAAGAAGACAATGGAGTGGCATCTTTAAAGTTTTGAAAGAAAAAAAGCCTGTCAAGCCAGAATTCTATACCCAGCAAAAATACATTTCAAAAACTAAAGGAGAAAGAAATTCTCAGACAAACAAAAACTAAGGGAATTCATTGCTATCAAACCTACTTTATGAAAAATATTACAGGAAGTTTTTCAGGCAGAAGGAATATGATATCAGTCAAAATCCTGGTCTAAATAAAGAAAGGAAAAACACTGGAAATGGAATAAATAAGGTAAAATTACCTTTTTCTTATTTGTAATTACTATAAAAGAAAATTTCCTAATGCAAAAATAGTAAGAATGTGGTATGCATTTTTCACATATGTATAGTAAAATATATGACAATAATGGCATGAAGAATGGGAGAAGGATTTAGGAATATACTATTGTTAGGTCCTCACACTACATATGAAGTGACTTAATATTATTTGAAAATAGACCCAGATTAATTTAAAATGTATGTTAATAGAGTCAAAATGTAATCATAAAAAATGCTCAACACAAGAGAAAACAAATTAAAAATTAAAAAGTAGCAAAATAGTAGATATTTAATAAAATCATATTGATAATCACTTTGTGAATGAGACAAACTCTCAGTTAAAAGACAGAGATTATCAGAATGGTTAAAAAAGCAAGATCCAACTCTATATTACTTACGAGTATGAATAGACCCATTCTAGCCTCTCTAGGCCATTCCTTGATAAGATCTACCCACATCATGATTAAAGAAGACAGAGAAATCAGATGATTTCACATACAAAGTTGATCCAAGCCTTTGATATTTCTTTCTAACTTCTGCAGTTCTCCATGCTCCACCCAATTCTGAAGATAACAGAGATCTCCTAAGGAGATCTTGTTAAAAACTAAAAATAGTTAAGAAATTACTTTGCTTTACAAATTTCCTTTCTTCCATCATCAGCTTACAATTCAGTAAGCTATTACAAGGTATTTGTTTCATTTCCTTTCAACAGAATTTATATCAAGGTTTATAAAGCATTTAGAAAATTCGTTTTTTAAAAACCTCTTTGCTCAAATGCCTAAACCCTAAAGAATAATCTATAAATAGCTGACACAAGAGAAGGAAATTAACAAAGACTCACAAACTTTATGTGAAAGAGGAAGAGGCAAACTCTTGACCAATTATGCCACAGAGAATTAAAGAACTGTCCACTCAATGGAATAAAATCATAATAATGCCTTTTTAAATGAAGAAGATGGATTCCATATTTCTTTGTCAGAAACAATAACTAGAGGTAGAAAACCTAAAACCTCACTATGGGACTTGAGTTAAGGGGAATTAAGGTATAAAAATAATTAAGCTCAAACTAAACATCAAGTGTTTCAGCCAACTTAAAAATACGTGTGTGTGCAGAAGTAGGGAAATGGGGGCTGAGACTGTGAAATTTCTGAGAGCTGAATGAAGGGGCCAAATTATGTTCAGGAAGAATGTAATTAGAAAAAATAATAGCAAACATTCATGTAACTTTCAGTTACATGGATTTATTTAAGAGAAGAAAATGGCAGGAAGAAATGACTGCTAAGTGATGCTCAGAGCCCCCTCACACAATTGTAAGAGTGATATCCATCACTCTTTATCTTAATGGCTTGTTTTAATTGTCCATCTCCCCTCCTAGGCTGTGAGATCTATTTGAGAAGAGCTTTATCTCTCATATGCCCTCAGTGTATTTCCTGGTTTTGTTAAATAAATGAGAAATCTTGTAGGATAGGAAATATCACGTATGTTAGGCCGCTTCATTATTATACTCAAGTCATTCTAAAATAATTAAATCAGAAAAACCATTAATGTCATCTAAGCAAAGCTGGTGTGAGAGTCTCATTTCTTCAACCAACTTTCACAAATACACTCAGTCCCAAGTTCTGCTCACCATGCCTGAAATTCCTTTAGCAGAGAAAAAAAAAATAAAACTGAAAATTCAAGGACCCGTTGAGAATATTTTAGTATGTAATTAACCAATCAACCAGAGAAAATAAAGAACATCCCTCTGTATTAGATTTCTACGGCAATTATGCTACATAACAATAACCCCCAAACTCAGTGGCTTATAAAAAACATTTCTTTTGTTTCACTCTCATGTCTGTAGGATGGCTGGGGCTGATCTGATTTCATCTTTGGTTTGGCAGTATTTAGCCTAGGCTTCCAGTTGGGTTTAAGTCTCACTTCATGGTTAACCAGCAGCTTTATGGGACAGGATCTCATCAGGGAAGATGGCAGAAGTGTAAGAGACAAAGCCAAATAATGAAAGCACATTTATATTCTCTGATCACATCACGTGGACTCCCATCCCTTCAGCACCAAGAAGTACTGTAACAATGGAGTAAATAAATACTCCACCTACGCTAGAGAAAAATACTACAATGTCCCATGGCAAAGGGCTTGGACATATAATTCTATAACAGACAGATAGGCAGTGAAGAACTGGGAACAATTATTCAAGATATTACTTGTAACTCTCATGTTTTAATAGCATGAAGGAAAAGAATACTACAAGAGGAAGCTGTATGTCTAGAAGTGGTTACCCCCAAACAGTGCAAAGCTTCACATTTTGAAGAAATAGCACACACATTTTAGCCTATGCTAACTCAACTTCCATTCTCTAGGTACGAGTTATATATGTCCTAAAGCTCTTTTTCCAGTTGCTTAGCACAGCAAGCTTTTGGACATACCAAGGCTGCCCTCTGCTAGAACACTCCTACCTTTACATTTTCCTTAGCCATTCCCTACTCATAGTGAAGGTTTCAGCTGAAATGTTGCCTTTTAAGGAAGCCTTTTTCCACTACCTCCTCACCATTCCCAACCTAAGTCAGAATAGCATTACAATCTTTTGCAGAAGCTTTACCCTGCTTTATTGTGCCCATCTCAATTTGCAATTGTGTAACTGTTTTAGTTACATCATTCATTGCCAGTCACATGAAGGCAGGACCATGACTGTTTTCACCACTGTGGCTAACACTAATCCTAGAAGAGAATAGGTAATAAATAAATATTTATTGACTCAATGAATGAACAATTTTTTCACAAATGACAACTTTTGTTAACAAAGTGCAGATTTTGATCACATATGCTAAAGCAAACATTTTCCCTGAAATAATTAGCCACATATTGCCAAGTATGCTTCCCTAGAGAATCTTTAGTGTTGCATTATCCAATATGGCAGCCACTAGTCATGTAAGACTATTTAAAGTTTAAATTAATTTATATTAATTAAAATTTAAAATTTAGTTCCCCAGAGGGAATACCCAGAAGTGGGATTGCTGCTCATATGGTAGTTCTATTTTTAAATTTTTGAGGAAGCTCCATACTCTTTTCCATACTGGGTACACCATTCCCACCAACAGTATACAAGTGTTCCAATTTCTCCACATCCTCACCTATACTTGTTGTCTTTTGTTTTTCTGATAACAGCCATCCTAACAGTTATGTGTTGATGTTTCATTGTGGTTTGATTAACATTTCCCTGATGATTAATGATGTTGAGCACTTTTTCATATACCTCTTGACCATTTCTATGTCTTCCTTGGAGAATTGTCTACTCAAGACCTTCACCTATTTTTTAATTGAGTTATTACTTTTCTGCTATTGAGGTGTAGGATTTCTTTATATATTTTGAAAATAAACCCGTTATCTGATATATGGCTTGCAAATATGTTTTCCCATCCCACAGGTTGCCTTATCACTCTGTATGTTGTTTTCTTTGCTGTGCTGAAGCTTTTTAGTTTGACGTTTATTCCACTTGTCTATTTTTGCTTTTGTTGCCTGTGTTTTTAATGTCATATCCATGAAATCAGTGCCAATATTAGCACTTCCATGTTTATTACAGCATTATTCACAATAGCCAAAATATGAAATAACCTAAAATGTCCATCAGCAGATGCATAGATAAAGAAAATATATACACCCAATGGAATAGTATTCAGTCTTAAAAAAGAAGGACATTCTACAATATGTGACAACGTGGTTGAGCTTTGAAGACATTATGCTAAGTGAAATAAGCCAATCACAGAAGGACAAATATTGCATGATTCCACTTATATGAGGCATCCAGTGAGTGGACTGGTGGTTGCCAGGGGCCAAGAAATGGGTGTTGCTAATCAACGCCTTAAAGTCATAGTTATGCAAGTTCTAGAGATCTGCTGCACAACCTTGTACACATATACAACAGTAATATATTGTACACTTAAAATTTTGTTAAGAGGGTAACTCTCATGTTAAGTGTTTTTACCACAATAAAATAAAATAAAACACATTTTAAAGCTACACAGGATTATAGTGGAGACCATATTGAACAACATATAAAGAACATTTTGGTCATTTCTAGAATATCTATTGAACAGGGGTGTTTGGAAGAAACATTCAAATACATAACCAAATTCTTCTTTGTTAAGATACTCTAAAGCAGAATAATGCTTCCCAAATTTCTAATTTCTAAGGACCAGTTTACAAATCCTGAGATTCTGACTCAACCTACCCAAAGCACACTTGTTTGGCATACAACTCCGTAAGAGGTATTTACAAGTGAACTAGGTAAACTTCTTAAGTTTCAAAAAAGTATTTCCCGCTAATGTTTGGAAATGGATACTGTAGTTTACTGAGTCAAACTTATTATCTGTCCTTGCTAAAATCAGCTTGCCCAGGTTTGCAAACTCCACATAGTTACCTATGGTTCTCTCTACTTTTTTTTTTGCCCATCTTGTAATGGGCAATAATAATAACTCAGATCCGCCGTTCTCTCCTTAACTCTCTCTGTGTATCTCTTTTCTTCTGTACCTGCTGTGGTAAGATCTTGTAAGATCTCGTTTGGATGATTTGCAGTTGATCTTGCTTCTAGACATTCCCCTGTTATTTCATTCTATAATCAGTTGCCAATTAAACATAACCTTATTGTGTCACTTTCCTGCTTAAGCTAATTTTCAAAGATACTTGTTAGCCAACATTTAAGACTTTTGACAGTATGCTCAATTTACCTTTCTAATAATACTCCCCACCACTCCCAACTGCTGCAGCCAAGTTCATCCACTCACCTCCCAACCACACTAAAGCCATTTTGGCTTCAGCACATTTACTCTCACCAGTTTTCCCATTGATAGTTCCTTTTCTTCCTTCATAACTTCCTCAAATATTTCTAACTCCTATTGTTTCAATAACTTTCAAAAGTTCTTATTTACTTTGTTGTTTTGGCTCTGGGTCATTGTACTGCCTGTGTCATCACTTGTATTACATCATCATAATAAATTATTGTTTTGCTTAAACAGCAGTATGTTGATAGATATTTTTCTCTCCTACTATAGTAGAGAAAATAAGCTTTTGAGAGCATAGATTTTGAATTACCTCTTTTATCTCCCACCAAAGTCAGGACAACATAGTAGTATCAGGAGAGAGAGAGAGAGAGAGAGACATCTCTGTGTGTATGTTTGTATATATATAAATATACATATATACACATTTACATCATGAGTGTGTATGTATATACTATATATGTATAGATGTGTGTGTGTATATATATTATATATAGATTCATTTAATGAGTGTATATGTATTTATCTTATATGTACAGGTGTGTGTGTGCATATATATATTTATTTAATGAGTGTGTATGTGTATACTCTATATGTATAGATGTGTGTGTATATATATTTTTTATTTAATGAGTGTGTATGTATATACTATATATGTATAGATGTGTGTATATATTTATATATATATATGTATAAACCCATGATGAATGAATGAATAAATGAACAAACCCTATTACATTCTCATAGGTTTGCCTTGACTTCTTAACATGTGTCTTTAATTCTTCTGGTAAATATTCAGGATATAATATAGGAAAATCATGTATCATGCCAGAAACCACTTAACAATGTAGGTTCAAAACTGCCATGCAAAGGCAATTATTCCTTTAAAATGTTGTCTTATTTGGTCTCTTCCTTTTTCCTTAGTAGTTTTTCACAGACCTACTGCTCTCTCCTCATTAAAAAAAAAAAAAAAAGTTAAAACCCAAGCTCTGTGGTCTGAAACCTACTTTGTAAGAAATATATTCCTTTTGGTAATTAGAGATTAAGAAACAGTGCAAAAAAGAATACAAGACTATATCAGTATTCAACTGTATATGCATGGCAAAAAAAGAAAAGAGAAAAATGTAAGCTCTATATTCACTTAATTCAAATAGAAGTTTTTGGAAGCTTAAAGATGGAGATGACATCAAAATACATGAAGTCATCTTTGAGCCATCCTTGAGCATAAATGCACAGTGCTGACATCTCTCTCTAAGCGTTCCATTCTTTTTTTTTTTTTTTAACATCTTTATTAGAGTATAATTGCTTTACAATGGTGTGTCAGTTTCTGCTTTATAACAAAGTGAATCAGTTATACATATACATATGTCCCCATATCTCTTCCCTATTGCATCTGCCTCCCCCCAACCCTCCCTATCTTACCCCTCTAGGTGGTCACAAAGCACCAAGCTGATCTCCCTATGCTATGCGGCTGCTTCTCACTATCTATCTATTTTACGTTTGGTGGTGTATATATGTCCATGCCACTCTCTCACTTTGTGCCAGCTTACCCTTCCCCCTCCCCATATCCTCAAGTCCATTCTCTAATAGGTCTGCATCTTTATTCCCATCTTGCTCCTAGGTTTTTCTGACCATTTTCTTTTTTTTTTTTTAGATTCCGTATATATGTGTTAGCATAAGGTATTTGTTTTTCTCTTTCTGACTTACTTCACTCTGTATGAGAGTCTCTAGGTCCATCCACCTCACTACAAATAACTCAGTTTTGTTCCTTTTTATGGCTAATATTCCATTGTATATATGTGCCACATCTTTATCCATTCATCTGTTGATGGACACTTAGGTTGCTTCCACGTCCTGGCTATTGTAAATAGAGCTGCAATGAACATTTTGATACATGACTCTTTTTGAATTATGGTTTTCTCAGGGTATATGCCCAGTAGTGGGATTGCTGGGTCGTATGGTAGCTCTGTTTTTAGTTTTTTAAGGAACCTCCATACTGTTCTCCATAGTGGCTGTATCAATTTACATTCCCACCAACAGTGCAAGAGGGTTCCCTTTTCTCCACACCCCCTCCAGCATTTATTGTTTCTAGATTTTTTGATGATGGCCATTCTGACTGGTGTGAGATGATATCTCATTGTAGTTTTGATTTGCATTTCTCTAATGATTAATGATGTTGAGCATTCTTTCATGTGTTTGTTGGCAATCTGTATATCTTCTCTGGAGAAATGTCTATTTAGGTCTTCTGCCCATTTTTGGATTGGGTTGTTTGTTTTTTTGATATTGAGCTGCATGAGTTGTTTGTATGTTTTGGAGATTAATCCTTTGTCAGTTGCTTCATTGGCAAATATTTTCTCCCATTCTGAGGGTTGTCTTTTCGTCTTGTTTCTGGTTTCCTTTGCTGTGCAAAAGCTTTTAAGTTTCATTACGTCCCATTTGTTTATTTTTGTTTTTATTTCCATTTCTCTAGGAGGTGGGTCAAAAGGATCTTGCTGTGGTTTATGTCATAGAGTGTTCTGCCTATGTTTTCCTCTAAGAGTTTTATGGTGTCTGGCCTTACATTTAGGTTGAATCCATTTTGAGTTTATTTATGTGTATGGTGTTAGGGAGTGTTCTAATTTTATTCTTCCACATGTAGCTGTCCAGTTTTCCCAGCACCACTTATTGAAGAGGTTGTCTTTTCTCCATTGTATATTCTTGCCTCCTTTATCAAAGATAAGGTGACCATATGTGCGTGGGTTTATCTCTGGGCTTTCTATCCTTTCCCATTGATCTATATTTCTGTTTTTGTGCCAGTACCATACTGTCTTGATTACTGTAGCTTTGTAGTATAGTCTGAAGTCAGGGAGCCTGATTCCTCCAGCTCTGTTTTTCTTTCTCAAGATTGCTTTGGCTATTCGGGGTCTTTTGTGTTTCTATACAAATTGTGAAATTTTTTGTTCTAGTTCTGTGAAAAATGCCAGTGGTAGTTCGATAGGGATTGCATTGAATCTGTAGATTGTTTTAGGTAGTATAGTCATTTTCACAATGTTGATTCTTCCAATCCAAGAACATGGTATATCTTTCCATCTATTTGTATCATCTTTAATTTCTTTCATCAGTGTCTTATAATTTTCTGCATACACGTCTTTTGTCTCCTTAGGTAGGTTTATTCCTAGATATTTTATTCTTTTGGTTGCAATGGTAAATGGGAGTGTTTTCTTAATTTCACTTTCAGATTTTTCATCATTAGTGTATAGGAATGCAAGTGATTTCTGTGCATTAATTTTGTATCCTGCTACTTTACCAAATTCATTGATTAGCTCTAGCAGTTTTCTGGTAGCATCTTTAGGATTCTCTATGTATAGTATCATGTCATCTGCAAACAGTGACATAAGCTTTCCATTCTTGAGTTCTTTGGAGAAAAGTATTACAGTCAATTCTCAAGTATCCATATTGGAAAAAGCAAAACAAAACAAAATGTTTGGATAATTCCAAATAATAAATAGGCTAAATTATTTAAATTTGATACTAAAATATGTTCTAATATTTTAATATTTGTAAACCAAGACTTCTAGGAATTTTCTATCAAATAGAACCCTTATACCATATTGTAAAGACCTCAGCAAGTTTAAATGTTGTTCAGAAACTTTCATACTTGCCATCTTCCCATCCTTTTCCCCGATCCTCCTCTCCCCACCATTCCTCCTAGCAATCCATCCAGGCGAGGAATCAGCTAATAAAGGGTCTGTCTTCTTTCAAGTATCTTTTGCTTAAGAGAATGTGGAAATGGTCAAGCATTTACATTTCAAGGGACTTTTCTGAATAAAAGTAAAAGCAAGTAGCTAGTTGAGATGTCAAGACTATTTTTTTTAGTATATTAGGTTTAATCACCTGAGTAGCTCTCCTCTGTAATACCCCCTCCTGTCTTCCTTGTCACTTTTATCCAGAAATTTAGTTCCACTTTAATAAAATTAATGACACTTTTCTTATGGTCAATAATATTTATCAGTATAGTTTATAAATTTCCTTATCACAGTTGCTTTAAAAAAAATGCTTCTAAGTATTGTTAGTGAAAGACACATCTGGAAATATGCTCATTTAATACTTTCAAATGACAATTTAGCTTGACATAGAATTCTACCTTCTTTCTGTTTGCACTTTGATAATACTGCTCCATTGCTTTTAAGCATCTATTTCTGAAACTAGATGTCTGTCATCACTCAATTGTCATTCCATAGAAGGTAATCTGTCTTTATTCTCTGTGGTAACTTCATATTTTTCAGTTTACTTTTGATGTTCTGCAACTTCACTTCAATTAATCTTTCTGAATTTATTCCATTTAATCTGACCAGCACTTGGTGTGCACTTTCCATCAGAAGACTCATGTCTTTCTGGCAGTAATGAAAGTGTCAGCCCTAATCCATTTTAATATTTCCTCTCAACCATCCCTCTCTTCTCTTCTTAAAAAAATTATATATATTAAGTCTCTCTCAATCTATCTTCCATTGCCCTAATTTCTCTTCCAAGATTTTACTATCTGTATCAATCCATGCAGCATTATGAGTGAATTCCTCAGTAACAGCATCCAATTCACAAATTCTCCTTTTACTGTAAATAAGCAGCTAGAGGATTTTTAAATTTCAATGACTATACATTTCTTTCATATCCAGGCTTTCTAACAGATTTTTCCCCATATCAACCTGTTTTCATACATAGCTGACTGTTTTTGTCTTACAATTTTTGTTAACTGTCCTTAAACTTATTTGTTATAAAGTCATTTTGCTTTTTATCATAAGTTCATTTGTGTTCTGAGTGTTTATTTTGTTGGCTGTCTATCTTGGTACTGGTTATTCTCAAGTTCTTTTTAGCTTTCAGTGCATTTCATTTTCAGGTTTATTTAAAGGGTGGGAGTAGATAGGGTTACCGATCATTCCGATTTGCCCAGGGCTGATGGTGAATTTCAGTACTAAAACTGGGAAAGCCCCGGGAAAACCAAGAGTTGGTGGTGTTACTTTGCTTCTCTCTTTCTGGTTAATGGTTTTGACTTTGCCTCCCTCCAGTCCCCCAGGACTGGTACATCCAGAACTAAGTCATCTACTGGCAGCTGAGGATGCTTATCCAACAAAATGATACATTTTCTGAACAGCAAAATGCTTAGCCCAACAGCTTTACAAAAACCTGAAATATAAGCACTGATCCTGGCTCTTTTGAGCCTTTTTTTTTAAATGACAGAGGAACACCAATGTCACCTCTAGTTTCATATAAGGAGATTAACTCAGTCCCCAAACGCAAGTTGGTGCTACAACTATTTGCTCTCAGGGGTCAAATTCCCAGCCACACTGGCCTCTTCCCAGACCAGGTGCACAGTGAGCATGTCACTTCAGTCTCATCTTGCCAGTTTCCCTGGCATTCCCTGGCATTATATTTACATAAATGTAAAACATTTAAACATCATGCCTGTAGAAAATCTTATAGTGTCTTTCAAATGCTGTATGGCCACCAACTCCTCTCAGCATTTTCTCTGCTCATCCTATGATGCAACAACCACTAATATGTGAAAGGAATTTGGAAACTCTTGGGAGTTTAGATATTCACCAACTTTAAGTGGTGAAAACATAGCTGAGCATCAGAAATTTCAGAGAGAATGCTTGACCATAATGGAAACAGGTGTCTCAAAGTTTACAGAAGAAATAACAGGCCTCTTAGCCACAGGAAAGTTTATAATTCACCAGCATGTGGGATCCTTGGAAGAAGAGGTTTTATTCATCTTTATATCCTGAGCACTTAGCACAGTACCTGTCACATATTAGGCACTCAGCACATTGAGTAAAGTTTTTGAACTTTAAAGAGAGTTCCTGTCACCTTTACTCAGAGCCTAATTACTTTTGCTTTATAAACTTTTGTAACGTGTTTGACAGCACATCAGAAGACAAATACAAGTAAGAGAGAAAACAGAATAAAACTTTAAAGGCAGTCACAAGATTCAAACAAACTAGTGCAAACAGACCGTTATATGTTAATAGATCCCAAGAGCATCACTATATTATGACATGATATAAAAACTAAAATGTATAATGATTCTCTTGATTCAAGAAGAAAAGATTAAATTACATAAGTATGTTTTATTTAAGAAGACAGAGTAACAAAATGTAATTTTTAGAATGACTCCCATATACAATGGGTAAATTTTTTAAAGAGGTGTTTATGCTTGAAGGTATTAAACCCTGAACTCTTTGGAACACTCAGCTGCTGCGAACAATTCCCTCCTTGAAAGCTGAAAACAGTTGAAAACTTTCTACATAATGAAATCTCAGTTACGTCTCATTATCATGGAAAGACCAGTTCCAGAAAAGCATTTTCTTCCCATTAAAAGGAGTTTAACTCCTTCAAGCAAACCACAATGCTACCCTTGGTGGTATTTGAGCTGTAACTTTTTGGTGCTTCACATCTCTCTCAAAACCACAACTGTGCCTTAAGGATTACAGAGGTAAAGGGACTTTTTACCTCTGCAAAAGTGTTCGGCTTCACCTTTCATCATGGGATTTCTCCTGAGTTGCTTGTCCATCTCAGCATAACTTTTGATTTCAAGTCTCTGACCAGGCTCTTGCCTACATGACTGCCACAACTTAAATCTTGTCCAGTCTTTTTCCCATTCCTTACTGATTGCTCTAGGAGCATTAGTTAAATGAGACACCCTATGTGACAGAGCTAATATGGTGGCTGGCTCATAACAGACTCTGAAATAGAGCTAGAGGATAATCATGATAATTCTCATACCATCATTTTATGGATGGAGAAGCAGAATCTGGGAGGTCACAAGTCCATTTAGATAGTGACAGAGTGAGAGTTTATTCCAGGTCTGAATGATTGCAAGAACTCCAGGCGCATTTGCCTCAACATAACATTGCTTCTTTCCATCACCCAGCTCTGCCTCCCTGGAAGAAACCAGGAGAGTGTTTATTATGGGCTGCTGAGAGGAAAAGCAAGTTAAACAGATTGGGAGAAGAGACAGCAAGAAGAATGGACAGCTATAACCACTGGTTCATGAGCTTTGATTTTCAGATATCTGGAACATATAAAAGGAATTTAATCACAAACATCCATACACTTGTAAACTGCCTAATTGATAAGAGGATTTGTTTTCCATGTAAGAATTCTATACCACCTTCTATACTTCTCTAGAGGCTAGATTTTGTGGTCTGTGAGCCCAAAGAGAACCTCAAACTGAAGAAAAAATATTAGTAGAAATGTTTTTTAAATTATCGGTTCTATTTCCAAAAAAGACATTCTAGGGAGGTAAAATGGTGACATGGTGACATCAGTTGGCCTTTTATAATAATACATAGGATTGTTCCTAAGACTTTAATAGCTGTGTAGGTTCTTCTCTTAATTCTATTTTTTTTTAAATGTACTTTTCACAGTTTATATTTCATACCTATGAAATATGATCCCTCAGTCACCTTAGAAACAAGGTTTTGATGAAATTTTCATCATGTTCATATTAATACATTGTCTCTAAACAGGGAATGAAGATCACCTGGGTAAATAAATAAAATTAAAGTATACATTATTCATAAAATTACAATAAATTGGTCCAAAGACAGCTTCAGATCAATGAGGAAAAGAAAAACAGCCAAGCACAAAAGATTTGAAGGCATTTCATGGAAGAAGAAATCCAAACGATCAACATGAAGATGAAGATGATCTCAGGTGGCCTTGGCCTGCAGCGACTTGAAGCAGGGTTTTGGTTCCCAGCCAGAGATTGAGGTCGGGCTGTGGCAGTGAGAGTGCTGAATCCTAGCCACTAGACCAGTGGCCAGTGACAAGGTCCTGGCCCTTCAGCTTTGCAGAAAAGAATTCCCACAAAGATGGAAAGTAGTGAAACAAGTAAAGTGCTTATTAGGTGGAAAAAGAATACATGTGGATAGACACACAGGTGGACTCAGAGAGAGAGTCGTGCCCTTGTGGTAGTTTAAATCACTTATATGGGGCATTTCTTCCGGGTCTCCTTTGGCCAATCATTTTGATTTGCCTGTTTCTGAGTCAATATTTGGTACATCTCACGATCCTCCCCTGTGTGCTTGCACATCTCTTAGCCAAGATGGATTCCAGTGAAGAAGCTTATGGGTAGGTTGACATCACTTCCCTTTTTTGACCTCCAAGTAGCTTTTTAGACAGGAAGGTCTCCTTGACTTCGAGAATGAGAAATATGTGGTCTCTTGTCTCTTATCTGGGCAGGGTTCAGCCTCTCCTATCTTCATCGTGGAGTATCAGTCCACAGCGGACAAACTCAAGCTGCTCAGCCTGCGGCCCATCTACCTCCTGCCTCAAATCCCGCCTGAGAGACATAGGCCCCAAGAAATCTTTATTGGGATGATGAAGGGCCAAGGTCTGTCTTCTGTAGCTTCTTCAGGCTGGCAAGGGGATCGTAGACCCTACCTAGATGGGGTCACCGAACTCTCACGCTGTCTCATTAAGTGGCCCCAGGGTGACTTCTGTTGTTATTTAGGCAGGATCTGCTGTGGGGAGTGGCTGGAGTCCCTGCATCGCCATTGTCCTGTGATGCCCTAGAGAAAACAAACTAAATAAATAGAGAAGCAAGGGCTAAAGACTAGTAAAAGACTATTATAATAAGAGACTCAAGCAAGGGTAAGAATCTGGTTATACAAGTTCAGCATAGTTTTGTTAATCTCAGACTTAAAATTTAGTATATTTCTTTATTCTTAAAATGGAAGGTCTGAACCTGTTGGTCTCAGGCCTCCTTCCTGGACTGAAAGGTCTTAGTTGCAGATTTGTAACAATATGGAAGACAACAGAGCACTAAGCAAAATATGACATAAATCAGTATGGCTGAAAAGAGGAAGGTTATAAGAAAATGGAAACCTCCCTTCAGAAAGTTTTTAATACCTTGTGGGATCCAGGAGAACAATTAGAGAACCACATTCAATTTCCCCGCCCATATAGCAAGGATTGATGGTTAATTGTCTGCTGAAACCAGGTGGCTTGTTGTCGAATTTTCTCAATGTCGGTCTCTATCTGGGAAGAGCTGTTACTATATGTGCAAGAAGAAGTGTTGGCAACTGCACATGCGCCTCCTTGTTCTGCCAACAGATAATCCAGGGCCAGTCGGTTGTCAGGTACCACCTTGGCCAGTGAATCTAGAGACTTCTGTAAATTAGTAAGAGAGTTAGTGGTACTGTTAGCTATGGTAGTAAGTGTGAGACAAGTTTCAAAGGACATGTTGGTGGGCGGCTACTCCCCACCATAGTAACAAGTTATACCCAAAGAAACAGGCATCTCCATCTGGGATGCCACCAGGTAAATCTCAAGTTAATCGAGTGAACAGTTTTAATGAACTAGCCAAGTGCTTGGATTCATTTAAGGAGTAGATTGAGAAAGGAGTAATCAAGGTTCCCAGAGTGCACTGTGTGGGCATGGAGTTATTGTGTAGGCAATTAGTGGCCCATGGTTTTTTATCTACCTGGCAGGTGAAAAATCCTGGTGGTACACAATAGACTAACTCATCCAAGGTTTTAAGGCCTAGGTATCCAATTCTATTGTTATGGAAATGTTCTCCAGCTACAAACCCAACGCATTCCATCCACACCCATCCTGATATCTGCTTCTCCTGTGTGGATCCTTCTTCCATTGGGTAGCAAGTTAGAGTTTGAACACAAATAGGTAACTGGAGTTCTGGCTCAGCAGGGGAGTGCTATAAATGCAGTTATAAAATGCTGGGGTGCTTGAATGTCAGTTCTTCTTTCGTCCTCCCAGTTTGACTTCATATTCTCCTTCTGTTGCTAAGGGGAGGGTTAGGCAAGAGACATTACAATTTTCTTCAGTAGGAAAATGAACAATTCTGACTCTGTACATTACCATTCTGAGCCTTGGATCTCTGGTAGAAGACCATTTTCCCTCAGGAACTTGACTAAAATTCCTTACAGGATGGACAAGGGGGTTGCTATGGTCCATGATGGACTTAGCTTGGGGTAAGCAGATCCAGCATTTTGTCAACCGAGTGGAGGAAGAGAGAGTTTGTGCAATGAGAACCAGAGAGTTGTCTGTCCAACCTGTGGATAAGGGAAATAGGCATAGAAAAGCTAAGACAATTAGAAGCCTCATAGATGCACCAGTCAGAGTCATATTTAAATCACCCAGCATGGGCAGAGAAGTTTAGTAAATTCCAAGAGCAAAGAGGACAATAATTATTTAAATCTGCCAGAGCATATCAGTTATTCTGTAAGTCAGTTGGAGTACTGGAAGGCAAAAAAGGAAGAGAAGGGCTATGGGTACTTAACCTCGGGTCCAAGAAGTCTCTTTGTCCTTCCTGAATAAGGTCCTGGAGAGGCTCACTTGTCCACGTGGAATTTTCAGTTTGTCCTGGGTCCTCCAGGTCCTGTGGAGACTTGGAGGAAGAGGTGGATTCACAGGAATAGCTGGAATGTGAGTCTTCAGGTTCCTGTAACATATCAGTGGAGACAGGTTTAATCCTGGACAAATGAACCCAACTAGTGACTCCCTGGAGTTTAACTGCCACAGGGGTGCTCAGCAGGACTTGGTAAGGACCCTTCCATTTGGGGAGTAGCTGGTCACCAGGGGACTCATTTTTCCAGGTCTTTAAAAGTACCTAGTCTCCAGGGTTTACAACAGAGTAACTGGGAATGTCATCTGGAAAGGGCTGTACTCTGTTGCCATATTCTTATACAGACTTCTGGACATGGTCTAGGTTTATAATGTATTTAAGATGAGCCTGGGTTTCTAGGTCAGTTAGCATGTCCAGAATAATGAATGGCCTTCCGTATATCATTTCAAAAAGGCTTAATTTAGTGCTTGTTTTAGGGGCTACCCTAACCCTTAAAAAGTCTATTGGCAACAGGTAATACCATTACTCTGATGTTTCCTGACAGAGTTTGCCCAAGGTTTTCTTTAGAGTATGATTAGCCTGTTCTACTTTTCCTGAAGACTGAGGTCTCCAGGATGAATGGAGGTGGTATTTAATTCCTAAAACCTGCGAAAGCTGTTGAGTGACCTTTGCTACAAACGAAGGTCCATTGTCACTCTAAAGATGACGGGGTAACCCGAATCTAGGAATAATTTCTTTAGGAGCACCTTAGCCACTTCAGCTGCTTTCTCTGTTCTAGTGGGTAAGACTCTGCCCATCCAGCAAAGGTATCTATAAGTATTTGAAACCCTGGAAAGAGGGCATTTGAGTGAAATCTAGTTGCCTGTCCTCTACTGGGTAAGTCCCACATTGTTGGACTGGGCTAACAAGAGGGGGAGACTTGAAGCTGCCTCTAGGATTACGGGTGACACAAAGGGCACAGGCTCAGGTAACAGTTTTAATTGTCTCTGGGAGCCCTTTCCCTGTAAAAAGTCAGAAAACAATTGTATACACTGCATCTCTCCCCAGATGGAGAGAATCATGTTGCCCTGTAATAATTTTCCATTGGTCAGAGAGAGGTACGAGCAATTCTGATCTATGTGCCACCAGACATCTGTTCCCTTGGTTCCCTCTCTGTCTCGTGCCCAGTTCTCTTCAGAAGTTGAGTACCTGGGTATAATGTTAGAAGGAGTAAGGGATGGGATTAATGCCATTTCGGTTACGGGCATCAGGGCTGTTTTCTTCACTTTCCAATCTACCCTGTTGTTTCCTTGGGAAATTTGAGAAATTCCCTTTTGGTGCCTGCAGCAGTGGATGACTGCTACCTGTTTTGGTTTTTGAAATGCTCCTATGAGATGTAAAATCTCAGCCCCATATTTTATAGGGGAATTTCTTGCATTTAAAAGTCCTCTCTCTTTCCAGATAGCTGCTTGGGCATGTAAAACAAGGAAGGCATATTTTGAGTCTGTGTATATATTTACAATCTTTCCTTTCCCTAGCGTTAAGGCTCAGGTTAGAGCTATCAGTTCAGCCTTTTGAGCTGAGGTGTTAGGTGGTGAAGGTTTTGCTTCTATGTTGCTATGAGCGCTCATGATAGCATTCCCTGCCCTCCTGACTCCGTCTCCAAACTACTGCCATCAGTAAACCATTCTTCCTCAGGGTTTTCTATGGCCTGGTCTGTTAGATCAGAGCTACAGGCATAGACCTGGTCAAGGGTCTTGAGGTAAGAATGGGTTAGCTCTGGGCTTTTGGCAGGCATTAATGTAGCTGGGTTGAGGGTGTGGCAAGTTTTGAGGGTTAACTCTAGGGAGTCAAGGAGTAAAGCCTGTACTTAATAAGGTGGCCTCCAGTTAGCCAATGGTGGCTTTTTATCTTTAGAATCCCTTGCCCTTGATGAGTGGTCTGGACTTCCAGAAGCTGTCCAAAGGTAAGCTTGTCAGCTTCTTCCACTAATAAAGCAGTGGCAACTACTGCCCGGAGGCAGCCAGGCCAACCTCAGGCCATAGAAGCTAGTTGCTTGGGAAAATAGCCTATAGTCTGAGGAACTTCCCCTAGCTTCTGTATAAGGACACCCAGAGCTGTCCCCTGCTTTTCAGCCACTTACAAGATGAATGGCTTTTTCAAATTGTGGAGACTCAGAGCAGGGGATCTGGTGAGGGCCTGCTTGATATCATTAAAAGACTTTTCCTATTCTCCATTCCAAAGTAATGATTCTGTATCTGGGCCTTTAGTGGCTTCATATAGGGGCTTAGACATTAGCCCAAATCCTGGAGTCCAAATTCTACAAAATCCTGCCATGCCCAAAAAGGTATGGAGATGTTTCTTTGTCTGTGGAGTGACTTGGCCTAATATAGCTTGTTTTCTATCTGGAGATAACTGTCTACTTTCAGGGTTTATAATATATCCTAGATATTTAACTCATTACTTTGAGATTTGTGCCTTTGTCTGAGAGACTTTAACCCAGGGTCCCAAGGAAATTAAGGACTTCAATGGTATTCTGATCTGAGGCCTTCATGGTGGGACTACATATTAATATGTCATCTACATACTGTAGAATAGCACCTTCTTTTAGGTGTATTTTCCTTAGTTCCTTTCCTAGGGCCTAGGTGAACAAGTGTGGGCTGTCCCAAAACCCCTGAGGCAATAGTGTCCAGGTATACTGTTGCATTTGGCCTGAATTGGGGTTAGTCCACTGGAAGGCAAACAGATATTGTGATGAGGAATGAACTGGAATGAAAAAAAAAGGCAACCTTGAGGTTGAGCACAGTAAACCATTTGGTGTCCTCAGGGACTTGGTCTAATGTTATAAGGATTGGCCACAAGGGGATGTATAGTGACCACTGCGACATTTACTGCTCTAAGGTCTTGTACCATCCCATATTCCCCATTTGGCTTAACAACTGGCAAAATAGAAGTATTTCATGGAGACTGGCAGGGCACCAAAAGGCCATGTTTTAAGAATTTATCTGCGATGGGTTGTAAACCCTTCTTCGCTCCCAACTTTATGGGGTATTGTCTCTTGTTAGGGTAGGCAGCTTCTGACCTCAGGCTAATTCTTACAGGTTAGGCATTTATGGCCCTTCAAGTGATTCCTTTGTCCCATACTGAAGGGTCCACTGTCTGTAGAATATGGCTGGGAATAGGACCTTGCTCTTCTGGCTGGTCTGTCTTAGTCAGAGTCAAGATAAGGGGCTGCTCAGGGTCTCCTAACCATAGTATGGCCCCAAGGGAGCTCAGAAAGTCTCTCCTCAGTAGTGGGGTGGGACACTCAGGTACAACTAAAAAAGCATGTGAAATCAACCACTGCTCAAATTGGCAAGTGAGAGACCCAGTAAAGTAATGGGTGTGAGGCTTTCCATCGACACCAGTCACAGTACAGCTATTAGAAGAAAGAGGTCCAGCACGAGAAATTAGGACAGAGTAAATTGCTCCCATATCAATTAAAAAATCAATCTTTTTACCTGCCACATCAAGGACCACCCAGGGCTCCTTGATGGAGATAGACATCTCACTGGGGGGTCCGCCAGAATCCCTGGGCCACCTCAGTAGTCCAGCATGGCCATCTCAGGAGCAGGAGCTCCCCTTTTCCTTCGGGACTGAGGGCAGTCCCTCTTCCAATGACCTGTTTGTTTGCAGGCTGGGCATGGCCCTGGGGACTCTTTCTGGCAATCTCGGGCCCAGTGGCCAGTTGACTTGCATTTGAAGCATTCCCCCTTGTTGGTCTTCCCTCTAGATGGATAGTTGAACTTTCTTGGCCCCCTTGGGTTGTCCTGAGGTTGCAAGGTATGACTAACAGCAATGGCTATCAGTTTTGCATGAGCCCTGGCCTGTCTTTTCTCACGTTGGGTTCTCTCTTCCTCCTCAGCTTGATCACAATTATTAAATAACCCAAAAGCCATATCTAGGAGTTGGGGCATGGGGGTTTGTGGGCCTAACTGTAACTTTTGGAGTTTCTGCCTAATATCAGGGGTGGACTGGCTGATAAACTGTTGCCCCAGCAGAGACTGACATTTGGAATTGGAGGAATCTATGCTGATATACTTTCTAAATCCTCCACACGCCTCCCATGAAAGAGGGCTGGATTTTCTTTTTCTTCATGGGTCTTTTCTTTAACCTTTTCGTAGTTAACTGACTTTTTGATACACTTTCTCATCCTTTCTAATATACATTGAATCATGTGCTTCCTGGTTTCCGTTCCCTCCCGGGAATTATAATTCCAAGGGGGTTTCTGATTTGGGACTGTGTCTCCACCCACAGCATAATGTTTGGGTTGGTCTCTGGCAAACTGGTCAGCGTGCCCCTTGGCTGCTGTCCAAATTCTCTGTTTTTCCTCAGGAGTACAACAAGTAGATAGGACTACTTGGACATCATTCCAAGTTAAATCATAGACCAGAGTTAGGGCATGAAACCCTTCAACAAACTTACTAGGGTCTTCAGAACATCAGCCTGGTCTCTGTTTGCATTGGGCTAAGTTGGTTAAAGAGAGGGGCACATGTACTCCGATTCTCTCTTTACCATTTGCCACTTCCCTAAGAGGGCATAATTTTCCTAATCCTGGGTGATAGGAAGCTCCCCTGTGAGTTACCCAAGAGGGCCTAGTCTCTCTTTCTTGGGGTAACGGAGGGTACGGAGGGACATACGGAGGTGGAGTTTGGGATTGGTCAGAGGGACTGGGAAAGGTAGGTGACTCTGGAGAAGTGGGTGGCTCCAGAGAAGTAGATACTCTCAGGAGTAGGGGGAGCTTGGTTTCCCCCCTGAGAGATGGGAGAGCTTAGAAGGGAATCATCTAAAATGTCAGGAGAGTTTTCTGGTTCCCCAGGGTTTTGACTACAAGCGCCATATAGGGCAGGATTTTGGTAAAGGACCATGAAAGCCTGAATATAGGGAACCTCAGTCCACTTTCCCATCCTGTGGCAATAAAGATCCAATTGCAGAATGATATTGTAATTTAGAGACCAGTTTTCAGGCCATTTTTCTCTGTTCGCCAACTTATACAAAGGCCAGGCACTGTTACAGTAAAACTTAAGTTTTTCCTTTCTTAGCCCTTCTATTTTAAAAAGTTTCCAATTCTTAAGGATATACTCCAGAGGTATTTCTTCTGGCTTGGAGGGGGATCCACCCATGTTGGTAGCCTAAAACCAAGAAAAAGAGAGGTCTCCTAGAAATGGAATCCAGCAACCCAGAAACATTTACCAGGAGGCTTTAACCTGAAGGCGTCAGGGCGTCCCCCAAATTCCCTTCTAACCTGATGGGGTTTCAAGTGTCCTCTACTCTCCCGTCGATTCCTGACCAGCCATCTCTGGTATTCCTTGGTACCTTGCACAAGGTGTCTCCCCATGGGGCCAGGGGAGGACATTTGAACCAGGGCAGACTGGTCACCAGGACATGCCTTGGGAGGGATCTATTGTCTACAGAGCTTATGTCCTATGATAAGTCTTCCTATGCTGGGGTGTATTCCTTGCAACTGAGCAACTACAAACTTTATAATTCAGGCTTCTGGGGAGTGGCCAACCCAATAGGCTGTCTGTAGCAGTGTGTAGGCTGCCAAAGCCTGGAGTAAAGGGGGTCTGATAGATGCAAAAAAGAACCTTGGAGAAATTGGAGTTGGGTGCTATGGAAGATGGCACGGGGTTCAAAGCTTGAGGGTCAGGAGGCGGAGAAACTTTCATAGTAAAATTTGGGGCGTTGAGTGAGGTGAGAGACTAGACAGCAGAAGAACCCAAAATCCTTTGCCCTATCTGTCTGGCAGCTAAAATAGAATTGGGAATCGTCTGATAATTTTGTGTGACACAGGCAACAGTGAGTTTGGCAGTGGCGGGGACGCGGTTTAGGAATGATATCCCGGAAATCCTTCCCTAAAACGTCGCAGAGATATGAAGTGAGAAAGAGACCTTGCTGTGTGAGTAAGGTGGGAAGGAAAAGCATAGTGGAGGGTTCCTTACGGAGGGGGCGGGGTGGGGGGGGGTGGGTAGAGAGAGAGAGAGAGACGCCTGGGGCTCCTTCACATCGGAAATCACATTTCCACCAGGTCCCACAGGACAGCGTCAGCTGTTACCCAAGCGTTATTTGAATCTGCATGGCCTGGGAAATACCCATGCCACCCCCAATTTTGGTGGGGAGCCATAATGCAGTGGGTGAACCGAGTTTATGCCCTGTGGGTCTTGAAAAGAAAGCAAAGAGGAGAGCAAGAGAAAGAGGGCAAGAGCTAAAGTCAGGGGCCTCAAGCCGCAGCTGGGCGAAGCCCACTGTTTACCTTGAATTCCCGGGTTTCAGCACCAAGTGTGATCTCGGGTGGCCTCGGCCTGCAGCCACTAGAAGCAGGGTTTCAGTTCCCAGCCAGAGATTGAGGTTGGGCTGCAGCAGTGAAAGCACTGAATCCTAGCCCTCAAACCAGTGGCCAGTGACAAGGCGCTGGCCCTTTGGCTTTGCAGAAAAGAATTCCCCCAAAGACAGAAAAGTAGTAAAACAAGAAAAGCATTTATTCGGAGGAAAAAGAGTACATGTGGATAGACACACAGGTAGACTCAGAGAGAAAGTCGCGTCCTTGTGGTAGTTTAAATCACTTACATGGGGCATTTCTTCCGGGTTTCCTTTGGCCAATCATTTTGATTTGCCTGGTTCTGAGTCAATATTTGGTACATCTCAGGATCCTCCCCTGTGTGCGTGCACATTTCTTAGCCAAGGTGGATTCCAGTGAAGAAGCCTATGGGTAGGTTGACATCACTCCCCTTTTTGACCTCCAAGGAGCTTTTTAGTCGGGAAGGTCTCCTTGACTTCGAGGATGAGAAATATGTGGTCTCTTATCTCTTATCTGGTCAGAGCTCAGCTTCTCCTACCTTCATCTTGGAGTATCAGTCCACAGGGGACAAACTCAAGCTGCTCAGCCTGCGGCCCATCTATCTCCTGCTTCAAAGATTCTTCAACCTCACCAGAAATCAGTGAAATAGTGAAGTGCAAATTACAAAAATGATAAGATGCTACTCTATACTCATCAAATTAACCAAGTTTAAAGTCCAAAACTAACAATCCTCAGTGAAAATAAGATGAAATGAGACTGGGGTGTAAATTGGTTCAATTACTTGGAAGAGTAATTTGGCAATATCTAATACATTTGAAGACATTCCTACCATACAATCTATCAATCTCTATATCTACCCTAAAAAAAATTCTCAGGCATAAAAAAATGTGTAAAAGATGTTTGTTACAAAGTTGTCATAATAATAAAAATTATGGAAGCAACTAACTTATATTACAGTTAAATAGGTTAAGTTACTGTGGGCAATTCATAAATGGAATGTCATATAGCAGTTAAAATGGATGAACTAGATGTATATGTACCAACATGGATACATTGCAAAACTTTATAATGAATGAAAAATGCAAGTTGCAGATGACAACATTTATGCATATTTTTAACCCATAAGACAATACTATAAATTGTCTGTGGAATTATATGTTTGTAAGAAAAAGTAGGAAAACATGGACAAGGAATAGAAAACAATTTTAGGAAGGAAAGAGAGGAAGGAATAGAATGAGTTTGGTGCTATATCCCTACTATCTTATTATTTAAAAGCAAAAAGGCTTGAAACAAATATGTCAAACCTATCTCTGAAATCTGGGTGGTAAATACATGATGTGTGTTATAACTTGCTATACTTTTTTGGAGGTCTGAAACATTTCATAATCTATCATTAAAATCTAAGCAACATATACATATAGTATATATGGCATAATTAAGATGATAAAAAAACATGAACAGAAAAAAAAATACATGAAAATGTTAACCATAGTCTAGGTAGCAGTGAAGGGAAACAATTGGTGAAATTTTCTCCTCTTTTTTCTCATGTCCAAATTTTGTTTATTGTGCATATGTTACTTCTAAGTTTTAAAAATGTATTGATTTGACTATAAATTTTAATTAGTAGATTTTCTTATCTTTTAAGGAAGACGTTTTGTCTTTTTAAAGAGATAAAATAAATGACTCATACTCCTTTTGAGGCTACACATTAGTAATGAATGCCTTTAAATTTAGCATTGTAAATATTGAATTCAGTAGTTACAATAACTTAAATGAGTCAGTGTTTATTTACATAGTCAAGCCAATGCTTCTAAACTAGTTTCAGCTGCCCTTTAAAAAAGAAATATTACTGCAAGTTTGGGTCATCACAGATGTTTTTTTCCAAGTAATTGCATCCTCCTCAGTTTGTCAGTTTGTGATACCCAACCTAAAGCTGTATCAGACCGGAAAATCCTTCACACTGGCAAGTGGATAACTAAAAACATGCTTTTTAGAAATAAAGTTATATTAAATGGCTCTGCTTTTTTTAAAGTACCTGATACCTATTTACAGGGTCAGTCCTAAGCTTAGGAATCAGCTCATTTAACCTGACAATCTTACAAAGGTAGAACTGACACGTGGGAAGTTAAGAGCTTAATGTCACACAGCTTATGACAGGCAGGGCCACCACCTCATCCCAGGTGTTTGATCTTCTCATGGGACATCCTGACCAAGGCACCAAACTGCTGGGAGTAACTATGACATCCCCTCAGAGTTCTAGATGATAATGCTCCTCAAAAAGCACTCACTGTATCACATCCAAAAACTCAGAGAAAACACAGTGGAGATCCTGGAGAAGAAAAAGGTTAATAAATTTTTAGACTGAGATTCTGTCCTTCAAAATCTCAAATCTTAGTTAGTGCTTTGAAGTTATTGTTATAGAGCAGAAAATAACTTTTCCAGCCCAAGAGGTACATGGTCTTGGTGTTCAGCATCCTTCACATTCCCAACCTTCACTTGTCCACTTGTAAGATCACTCCACCCTTCCTCCCTCTCTTCCTTCCTTCCTTCCTTCCTACAACAAAGATTTCTTGCTTGCCTACTATTATTCAGACACATTGTGATTACCTATGAGGTCCCTATCCTCACAAAGCAGATAGTCTAGATCTCTGAGGTTCAATATGGTAGCAACTAGCCACATGTGGCTATTTAATTTAAATTAATTAAAATTAAGTAAAATTTAAATTTCAGCCCCTCAGTCACACTAGCCACATTTCTACTACTCAATAACCTCAGTGCAGATACAGAACATTCCCATCATTACAGAAAGAATTATTGGAAGTGCTGGTCTAGAAGAAAATTAAGCAATTACAGTGCATTTTGTTAGTACTGTGATAGGGGAAATTCAGGAAGCAACAGGAGCACCAAAAAAGAGAGACAGTGATGGGAAAGGATGAAGGAATAAACAAAAATGTTTATTCCATTGACTCCATCTATACCAGAATTTCTGGCTCTCTCTCTGTCCTTCTCTCTACACCCTGCCTCTTCTCATCCTTCCTCCTCCTTGTTATTCTGGCTGAAGGGAGAGGTTCATCCCAATAGATAAAATAAAATGCCACCCCCTCAATCCTGTCCAATCCATTCCCAAGTCTTCGCTCAGTGACTAAATCCTCCAGCTTACTACTTGCTCTTTCAAAACAAAATACTTCCAACAAAGGTTCTAGAGGAAGCTTTTTGTCCTGCGCATGACCCCGTGGTCTCTAATACCAAATGACCAGGTCAGACCTGAAAAGGTGGACGTTTATTAGCTTCTCAAAAGGGGTGCTTCCTTTGAGCTCCTGTACCAATACAACAAGCTCTTCTGTCTGGCTACACAGGCAATCAACTAATTATGAGATCCATCTACTCACTGCTTTTTAAATTTTCTAATCATCCCCCAAATGTCCTCAGAGCCAAAACTTAACTCAAACACAGGTGCAGAAGAGCTAACACAAAGGAAAAGAAATAATATACAAGATCAAGTGAGATATCAGACCCTCCATGTTTTGCTTATGCAATGGCTGTTGTCATGTCCAGAATCGACATACCAGAGACAAGCATGTGACCATAGACAATCCCTGCCTGTCAGACTGGGTTTGGGAAAGCCAACTGGATAGTAAAAAGTGCATTCAAAGAATATTTTTTTAAAGCAAGGTGAATTACATTCATCTCTGGAAAAGCAAAGAAGGATTGACAGCACTTTGGGGGTATGTTTGCTTTTTTAAAAATATGGATAAAAGTTATTTAAACTACCAAATCCATTATTTGCATGTAAAAGCCTTCAAAGTGCTTTCATATCTTTATATCAGGAAGGTTGTGACAACTTCCCACCCCAAAGCAATTATATTTATGCTTTCAATTACATAGCAAATTTTTCTCTTTTTTCAAAATATGTGAATTCTGATTTGTGTCTGAAGGATCCAAATTCAAAATTATTTTGATTGTTAGAGGAATTGTTGTTAATACAATTAACAACAATTAATTGTATTAATTAATTAATTACCTCGAGGGTTTCTTGAGGTAATTATCACCTGGATATTCTCCTTTTGCCCCTCCAGACCCTTTTCCACTCTGCTCTGAGGCCTGCCACAATGGGCTCCTTTGCCCACTGGTTTCCAATTGGGTTTGGCCAAAGAGAAGCACTAAATAAGCAGGAGATGCCTGGAGAGACGAAGGAGGAAGGGAGGAAAGGAGGGAGAACAGAGAGTGGAATCAGGGTGTTTTCTGCCAGCTCCCTCACTTCAGGCTTTGGTTGGCAGTGACTGCATTCCTCCCTCATAGGTCACGCATTGGTTTGGGTGGCCCCTCTCCCACAGGACAGCCACATATATAGCCACAGACCCTTTCTCTTCTGGTAAATTCTACCTCCCCTTGCTCCATTTATCTTAGGGGTGATAAAAACTCCCTGATGTTAATAGCCCCACGTGCTTTGTCATCCCCTGTTGGTTTTCCTCAACCTCCTATAAATTTGTAAATAGTCTTTTCATTAAACTCTCCTCAACTCTCCATTTGATGGTGCTGCTTCCTGCTGAGATGCTGATAGAAACAAATCTTATTGCAGATATCTTTCTCCAAGATCTATCTGCCCCTATGGGAATGTAGCTAAAGTGAGCAACCAGTCTTGGATGGGAAGAGAACCAACCTCAGTTGTCAACTTAGATTCCTTAAAGAAAACCACTAGCTTAGTAAAAATGGCCAGTAACTATTCAGGGTGCTGAACTTCCAAGAATGCAAAGATGCTCCTTTCCATGTTTCCAATGTTCTTCAACCTAATTAAGGAGTTAAAATAACTACTAAAAATATTAATCACATAGTAACCTGTTCTTAAAATGTTTACATTAACCATATCATTGCTCTCCTCCATTAGAGTAGGTCATTAGTGGCAAATTATTTGATACAACAATTCAGAAATATATAGAGCTGTGCACGCATCATCCTAGCTCCTGTTGTGTGAGCCCATCCTTTGGGTTCTGAGAACACCACTCCTGCCTCTGTTGCTGCAGACTTAAGATGGCAGAAGCTTTCTGATGTTGCTAATCTATGAGCTGTTTCAACTTCCTCTGCATTTTCAGTTCTCCCAACACCTTTGTAGTCAGTTTCCATATTAAATTTTCCACTGAACAACCAGGTAGAGAAGAAGTTTTCATCAATGGACACTGACTGAAATATAGTTTTAAAAACTAAGCTTTTTACTTAGATTAGTGATTTTGTGGCTTTATTTAACATTGATGGTATAATAGAATAGACTGAATTGGGAGTCAAAAACTGTAAATTCAAGACTTAGTTCTGCCACTACAGGTTGTGTTGTAGGCAGATTTGGAGCCCATCTCCATGCCTTGTGTCCCCTTCCACTGCACTGTGCCAGCCCAACTTGTGACTGCCAGAACTTGCACATCTTTCTAACTGAGCATACTACAGGTCAGAAGTACTAAAGAAATAATTACCCCTCTATTAGTTTCCTATTGCATACATAATAAATTACCACATATTTAGTGGCTTAAAAATACATATTGAAGTCTGAAATGGGTCTTACTGGGCTAAAATCAAGGTGTTGGCAGAGCTGCATTCCTTTCTGGAGGCTCTAGGGAAGAATCCATTTTCTTGTCTTTTCACCTTCTAGAGGCTTCCCATATTCATTGGCTCATGGCTCCCTTCTATCTTCAAAGCCAGCATCGCATCATCTGACTTTCTCACATGGCATCACTCTGACTCCTACTCCACTGTCACATCTCCTTCTCTGACTCTGACTCTCCTACATCCTTCTTTCACTTGTAAGGACCCTTGTGATTTCATTGGGCCCACTCAGATAATCCAGAAACATATCTCTATCTCAATGGTCTTAACTCACCTGCAGAGTCCCTTTTTCCATGTAAGGTAACATGTTTACAGGTTCCAGGAATTAGGATATGAACATCTTTGAGGGACCATTTTTCTGCCTACCACAGTCCACACTCTGTCCTGGAAAAGATTCACATCTTTTCACATGCTGAATGAAGTCAATTCATCACAATATCCCCAAGGTCTCAATCAACTTAAAACTTAAAGCATCAACTTAAAGTCCAAAAATCTCACCTAAACCTCATCAGCTCTGAAGTTCCAAATCTCATCATCTAAATGAGATATTGGTGACACTCTGAGTATGATACATCTTAGGGCAAATGTTTTCTCCATCTGTGGACCTGTGAAACTACAAAACAAGTTATCTTCTCCCAGCATACAATGGTGGAACAGGCATAGAAAAACAACTATACACATTCCTGTTCAAAAAGGGAGAACATGTAAGAAAAAAAAAAAAAAAAAGAGTCATTGATGCCAAGCTGTTTCAAAAGCCAGCTAGGCTTTTTGTTTGAAGGCCTGAGAATAATCCTCTGTGTCTCTGCACTCTGAATCATTCTTCCTTTTACATGAAAGGTAGCACAGTTTTTCAGATGTGTAATTTTATTAGCCTTTATTATTGCCTACAGAATTGTGCAGGTCCAAGTGCTTTCTTTCATTTTGTCCTCTCTCTGCACGTTTTATTCCAAGCTGGCAGTATTGCTGCTGGTATAAAACTCTCAAGAATCTTGTGGATCTCCTGTGTATGTCAGTAAGATTCATTCCATTAGAAAAGTAGCTCCATTACATATCTTTCTGGGATAATCCCACCTCTACTCCTAGCTCCTGCTGAGACACCTGAGGTAATCCATGAGTCACACGTCTAATCTCTTCAAAGAGCCCTCTGTGTGACTGAATGCTCTGAACTTTTCATACTTTTAAGGCACTAACATAAGGCTGTTTAGCCACATGCTTGGCTTTCTCTCCAGAGCACACTTTCTTGTCAGTGACTCTTCTAATGGCAGCATTTTTTGCAGTCTAGATAGGCTGAGAATTTCCCAAATCTCCAATCCTAGTCCTTTTTTGCTTAACATCTTTTCTTTCCACCTATCTTCTTCCTCTTGCACTTTACTATGAGCAGCAAGAAGAAACCAGGTTTCACCTTCAACATTTTTCTTGGGAATCTCTTCAGCTAATTGTCCAAATTCATCATTTACAAATTTGCTTCCTGCATAGCTTCAGAACACAATTCAGCTAAGTTTTCTGTCACTATAACAACAAGGATTTTCTTTCTTCCAGTTTCCAAAAACATGTTCCTCATTTCAATCTGGACCCTTTCCAGCAAAACCTTTAACATCTGTATTTCTGTAAATAGTCTATGACACTTTAGGTATTTTCTGAAATTATATGCATTTTCTCAACCATGCTTATCACTTCTTTCAAGTCCTCACTAACAGACAAATTAACATCCATATTTCTAACTAAAACTGCTCAAAGCAATCTAGGCTTTTTCTACTTTTCTACTCAAAATTCCTCCAGCTTCTGCCCACTGCTCAATTTCAAAGCCATGTCTACATATTTGTTATAGCAGCATCCCACTTCTGGTTCCAAAATCTGTATTAGTTTTCTATTGTTTCTGTAACAAGTTACCACAAATTTAGTGGCTTAGCAAATGCATACTTAATACATAATCCTGGAGGCCAGAAGTCTGAAATGGGTCTCACTGGGCTAAAATCAAGGTGTTTGTAGGGCTCCATTCCTTTCTGGAGGCTTTAAGGAAGAATTCATTTTCTTGCTTTTTCCACATTCTTCCCACATTCCTTGGCTCATGGCCCCCCCTTTTTTGGGAGGGAGTTCTCCAAAGGAAAGCAGTTTATTGGGAGGTGATCTCAGGACCTACAGTAGGAAGGAAATACCAGTAGGAAGTGGGGTTAAATGACAGGGAAGGGAAGGCAGCCGTTAAAGTGCATTAGGAACCAAGTTACCATTGTGGGCAACTGGGATTTAATTCTACCAAGGGAACTCTGGGACCCAGTGTAGAACACCTGTCTTAGAGTGAGTCCCCCTGAGCTGGGATATTTATACACCAACTCCCATCAGTCATTAGTCTCACAGGCATTCTTTCCACAGCATTTCTGTCCTGTTTGCATAGGCAGAAGGGCTTCAGGGCCAAACAACAACAACAAAATGCTTAGGCAATGAAATGCTGGCGCTGGTGGTTGGATGTTGAGCTGGTGCACACTGAAGCAAAAGGGCAGGGGTCTGCTAACAGGGCACTGACAGCAATGCTGCAGAGGGCACTGATGAAGAGTCTTGAAGATCTCCCTCCCACATTAAAGTTACCTGGGCCCAGTTTACTGATCTACATTCTTCAATTGCTAATCTGAAACAGCTCTCTAGCCAGATTGATATACTCAATTTAGGGCACCCCCAAATACTCTGTGCATGCATTCTCATTTTACTCATGCTGTCCTCTTATGTGGCAAGCAGCTCAGCACTGTGTCCTCCTCTTTATCCCCACTGTATTCATTATTTATTGCTGCTTAACCAACCACCCCAAACTTAATGGCTTAACACAACAGCAATTTGTTCTTTTCCACAACTCTGTGAGTCAGGAGTTCAGGCAGGATTTGCTGGGCACTTCTTCTCTATGGAGTGTCAGCTGGGCTTATTCATGTGGAATGACCGACGTGACCTCTCGTCTTCCAGGACGCTCTTCCCGTGGTCTGGAATCATTCAGTAGCCCAGCCTGGACTTCCCCACAGCAGGTGGCTGGGCTCCCAGGGGAGGAGGTGCAAGCTGCTAGTCCTTGTGTGATCTGTGCACTGCAAGTCTCCGGATGTCACTCCCATCTCATTCTTTTTTTTTAAATTTTTATTGGGGTATAGTTGTATTACAATGTTGTGTTAGTTTTTACTATACAGTGAAGTGGAGTTCCCTGTGCTATACAGCAGGTTCTCATTAGTTATCTATTTTATACATATTAGTGTATATACGTCAATCTCAATCTCCCAATTTTTACCACCCCACCTTTCCCCCTTGGTGTCCATACATTTGTTCTCTACATCTGTGTCTCTATTTCTGTCATGGCTCCCTTTTATCTTCAAATCCAGCAATAAACAGATGAGTGTTTCTCACATTGCAGTACTCCGACTCTGACACCATTGTCATATCTTCTTCTCTGACTCTAATTTTCCTGCCTCCTTCTTTCATGTATAAAGACCCTTGGGACTACATTGAGCCAACCTGGATAACTCAGGATAATCTCCACATGTTGAGATCCACTACTTAATCGTCCATGGAAGGTCTATTTTTCCATGTAAGGTAACATCTTCACATGTTCCAGGGATTAAGAAGTGGACATTGTCGGGAGGGTCATTATTCCATCTACCACATCCTCATCCCAGGGTCAGCCCCTAATTAATTACTGGTATGAATTGGTATATAAATACTTCAGTACTTTACCCCTCAGATGAGATAAATTGAGGTGCATCTTACACTGGTCCCCAGAGTTTCTTAGCAGAATTAAACTTCAGTTCAATGCAATGATGAATTAATTTATTGTTTGCCTACCTTTCTTTATTTACTTCTTCACCTGAGGTTTCCTGGGAGCATCACTCAAATAAACTACTTGCACGAAGATAATTGTGTCAGGGTCTTCTTCTGGGAGAACCCAAACTAAGACATTGTGTGATTTGGACAACCCACTTTTCTTCTGTATCTCAGTTTCCTTGGGAAAATAGGTATAATATGATCTGCCCTGATTTTCTCTCAAGGAATGTGCATGAAGTAAGAAAGGAATAACACTTATGAAAATATTTTAGAAAAATCTCAAATGAGGGAGCACAGATGTATGGTATCTTAATTTAAATCTATCCAACTTTTTTTCTTGATATATTGAATTGGTAAACTTCCATCAATGCCTCTAATGCAGTGGTTCTCCACTGGAGGCAATTTTGCTCACTGAGGACATTTGGCAATACCTGAAGACATTTTTGATTGTCACAACTCTGGTGGGGGGGTAGGAAAAGTTTTGCTACTAGCATCTAGTGGGTAGAGGTCAAGGGTACTGTACATCTTACAATGCAGAAGACAGCCCTCCCCCCAGAGAGAATTATCTAGTCTAAATGTCAATAGTGCCATTATTGGGGAACCCTGCTCTTAATTCAGATGATTAAACTGATTTATGTCATTATTAGGTTTGTAAACACCAGAATTATTTTTCTACCTACTCAAAGTTTATGATTGCTCACTTCATTCTTTGAGAATTAATTTTAACCCAACCATTGGCCAGATATGCCATTATGTAAACAATCTAATATCACTTTTCATAATCACCTTATTTAGGGTGTGGCATTTGTTAATGTTTTTGTCACAGAACCATAGCAAACCACATTGTAGATGAATCTCAAAGCTATTCTAACTACAACATAAAAGTCACTGTTGTAAGGCAATGGAATAGTGCAGAGTTGAACTTGCTTAAAATACTTCCTTTCCCTTTTTCCTCAAACTATTTACTTCCAATATAGCATAAAAAATTTAAAACTGAGACATTAGTTACTAGAAAACCAGACCATCTTTACCAGTCTTTTCTTGTTTTTTATTGTTATTTCCAAATCCCATTTTCATCTTCCTTCACACCTCTTTCTCTTTGCTATATTTATTTTACTTTCTCATCTTCTCCCTTATCATTTCAACCTCACCATCTTTTCATCTTATTTTCACTGTCTCCTTTCTCTTCTTCTTTTCCTTCCTGTCCCACCCCTTTTCAACTTTGTTCTTGTCCTCAGAACTAAAATTCTCCTAGTTAACTAAGTGGCACTCACAGAACTGCCTTTCCCAACTACTCTGTAAACATGTAAACTTGAGCCATCTGGGCCTTTTAATGTTCCCTGTAAAGTCTGTCACTGCATCAATTGCCTGTTTTGACTGGCTGCACAAGAAGTCGTTGTAAGCTAATATTTCCCTGGGGCACTTCAGTCATTTTATTAATTGTTTTCTTCCTCACAAATGTCTTTCTCACTCATTTTTTCTTAAACACAAGCTGAATTCCCTCCTAATTGCTTACTTGCTTTTATTTAACTTAATTATACCATGCCATCATGGCATAGAATTACAGAAATCTTAACAAGGAAAAGATCTTCTATCTAAAGAAAATTGTTTAAAAATCAGAGGATGAAACAATCTCTAGAAGACTCTCATCATGTCAAAGTATTCAGAAAACATTTAAAAAAAAAACACACACACACAAGGTAAAGATATAAAAGTACCTTTGCTTTGATTGTCCATGATACTGCTCTTATTCTTATACTATAAGTATTGTTTTTGTTTTACTTATTTATTTAGGTGTTTACCTTGGAGTTTTTTAAATGTAGGTAAGAAGTCTAAGCAATCTCTCTTTAAATGTCAACATTTAAATGTTGCAAGAATAATTTGAAAATAGTTAAATAGTTTAGTGCCAAAATATCCCATAGTTGCAGTCACGTGTCAGATCAAATTGTGTGTTCTAATCTATGACTACATATGGCAACATAATTACAATAACAGTAACAGCAATGTCAACTTATTAAGTATCTCCTCCATGCCAGCTATAGTGTTTTTCGTATAGTATCCCTAATTGTCACAACCTTTTTTCTACCTCACCTCTTCCATCTTCCAATTTTTATCTTGCTCCTAATCTCTTCCTTCTACCTCTACCTAAAGTAAAGACTTACTTTACTTCTTTATTTTCTCCATTGTCTTTTTGCCCTCATCTTCTTCATGTAGCTATTATGGCAAACAGTTTTCTGATATGGAAACAAAGGCTTGTCACTCAAAGAAGTGAAACAACTCGTCTAGAATCATGCACATTGTACATTGAAAGGTGACTTCCAACGCAGGTCTCTCTAATTACAAAATCTATAATTATAAGAATGCTTTTAAAGGATCATGCACTTCATGTTATTCTCTGCACTTTTTTTAAAACTTTGTTTAGCATACTTTAGGTATTCATGCGATACGCTTCTCTTCCTAATACATACATACCTACAACCCTCCTCCTTTAATTGGTTTGTTCAAGATATTCCCAAGTCTGTTTAGAGTACTTTAATTGCCCAAGTTGGACTAGGTGAAGAGATCCTCTCCAGGAATAGAAGACAAATCCATGTAGCCTAGAAAAAAACTGAGCTAATCCCAAAGGTATACATGGCAACTTCCATTTACAGAAGCCCTGGATAAGGTGGTGGGCCTGAGATTCACCATGATCAAACCAGAGTATGAATGATTAATAAAGGAACTCTTTAAATTATTTGAAACTTTTCACAAATATGATATATATGTGTATATATGTATACATATACATATATATATTTTCTCTAATATCTCATGACCATAAAACTATAAAATATATCTTACTTTTTGTTGAAAAGATTTCCTAATTTGGGGTGTAGATTTTATACATTTCTAGATGAGAAATTTATATTCTAATTTAGTGTTCTGTTCAAAGTAAGTAATTTTTGAACCCTTATGAAAGCTACTTAGAAACAAAATCCCCCCCTGATATACAAGCATGTGCCCTCCAACCTGCCTCTCTGCAATAGCTGTGAGCTCTGAGAAGCTACAAGAAATATTAGAAAGTATTTTAGACATAGATATGACTCAACTCCCCATAAATGGATTGGGCTGGCCCAAGCATCAGATTCACATTCTTTGAAGCAGTTGATAACAAGAATTTCAGCTGACAACAACAACAACAACAACAACAACAACAAAACAGAAGAAAGAGAAAAAAATTAAATAACTTCTTTGTAATAATAATGTTCAAATGCAGTAAGCAGTTTGGATCTAGGAAGCAGTGACAAGAGTATACATGCTTGGCAAAGATTTCATTTGTTCTTTCCCAAATGGGGTTTCTGGACTGACATTGAGTGCTGAACCCCATCTAATACAAAACACTACTAAAGAAAGACTGGTAGCTCATGAGTGTGCCAATAGAAAGAATTGACACAGAAGTGGAGATGAGTGTACAACGTTGGCTGAAACCAGTTAAACAAAATACACGTAGAATACCCTATTATTTCATCTTTCATTGCCATTCCACTAAACACACCCAAATGACAAGACAAGGAAATAAGAGCCTTTTCAGTTCTAAAAATTTAATTTCACCTCCTAAATGATCAGACTTTTAGGGAGGTATATAAGACAATAAGCATCAGAGTAAGTGGTTTCCAAATTTGCATATAGGACACTTTGATCCATCACCATAAACAACATGCTTTGTTAAGCAAAGAAAATTGGGTTTGATTAATTTTCTCTCTCCCTGTTTCTGTAGCACCTTTTCATTTTTTTCCTAATAAAAATAATTTAGAACAAGAAACACTGATTCATTGAAGCTAGTTTACATAATTAATGCCAGAACTCCAAAGTACAAATAAACGGGACAGAGGTTGTCAACAGCTGCATCATTCAGTCAAAGGGTTTCCATCCTCTCTCTCGTGGTCCTTCTGGGTTCATGAAGGCAGCCTACCTGCATTTAACCCATGTCTGTTAAGCTCCCTGTGTGGACCCCAGAGTACATAATAATGAAAGACTAATTTCTGTAACACTATGGCAGGAATAGAGGCTTGGTCATTACTATATTCTATAAGAGGGAAAGATTTAGCATCTGAAAAATAAGATTCCATTGTCAGATTCTACTCTCAACTGTCCAGCTCTTCTCCCTGGGTGGCCTCAGACAAGCCCTATACTCCACATCTTCCTCATTTAGAAAACCAGCTACTCCCTATTTCCCAGGGATTTTGTGAAACTAAGATTAATGTGCTTTTGAAGCCAGGAAGATATTTATGGGTGAATGAACCCACCAAATGTTCTGTTATAAATTTGAAACACATATTGAGCATATTCCTTCTTTTTATATGAAGAAATATGAGGATTATTTAAAGTATGAATAAAACTTTTTTTTTCAAGAATTTCAGAAGTCTGGGGTCATGAAAGTCATGTAAACAATGAGATTTATGACTGACTTCTTAACAGAAACAATGGAAGCCAGAAGACAGTGGAATGAATTATTTGAAGTGTGAAGAGAAAACGGCAAACCTGGATTTATATATGCAGAAAATATCCTATAAAAGTGAAGGCAAAATTAATACATTTCCAGACAACCAAAAACAGAGACTTTATCACCAGAAGACTTGTACTAAGAGAAGTACTACAGAGAGTTGTTAAGCAGAAGGAAAATAACCCCTGGCAGAAATGCAGAAAAAAGTGAGAAGGAGAGAGGAGCAATGGAAGCTGTAGATATGTGCATAAGTAAAATTTTATTAATATTATTATATAAAACAATAATATCTTGTGATATCAGTTCATTAAAATGGATAAAAAACAAACTGGTTGTACCATTTTGCATTTCCATCAGCAATGAATGAGAGTTCCAATTCCTGCACATCTCTCATAAGAAATTGTTTTTGTAATTTTTATTTTTTTAATTTAGCCATTAACATACTGTAAAACAGTATCTCATTGTGAGTTTAATTCATATTTTTCTAATGACTAATAATATTGAGCACCTTATGTATTTTCTTTGAAATGTATGATCAAAACGTTTTCCCATTTTTAAATTGAATTGCTCATTTTCTTATTACTGACTGCTAAGAGAGCTTTATTTATTCCGGGCACAAGATCTTTATCAGATATGTATTATGCAAGAGAAGTGAGAACCTATTTCTATACAAAGACCTCTGCAGAATGTTTATAGCAGCTTTATTCATAATCACCCAAAATTTTAAACAGTGTCCATCAAACAGTGAATGGATAAACAAATTGTAGTAGCTCCACATAATGGAATACTCCTCAATCATTAAAAAGGAATTAACTATTGATACATGCAACGATATGTATGAATCTCAAAAGCATTATGCCATGTGAAAAAAGCCATACACAAAGTATAACTTGCGTAATTGTATGATTCTGTTCAGGTGACCTTCTGGAAAACAAAAAACTATTAAAAACAAAAATCACATCAGTAGTCTAGTGGGGCTAGGGTAAGAATATTGATTATAAGGAAGCACAAAGAAATACTCAAGATATTTGTGGTTATGTCAACATTCTATATCTTGATAGTTGTTGGTTAAACGACTGTATCTGTCAAACTCACAGAACTGTACACCTAAAAGGGTGACTTCATGTAAAGTATATTGCAATAAATCTAGCATAATAAAAGAAAACCATAATACAAAACATGGGAGTAAAAAGTGTTCTGGGAAGTGGTAAAAATATGAATTTATATTATCTATAATTAATATAAATATACAATTTATATTAAATAGTAATAAATCATGGATATATTGATATAATGCAAAGTCTCAGATAACCACAAAATAATACTGAGTGAAAATAAATACCTACATAAAGGAAGGAATAGACCTTGTTCATGAATTGGAAGACTCAATATTGTAAGATATAAACTCTCTCCAAATTATCTATAGTCAATACAATTCCAATCATAATAATTCTCAGCAGGTTTTTTTGTGTGGAACTTGACATACTGATTCTAAAGTGGAGATGGAAATGCAAAATACCAAAAATAGCCAAAGAAATTCTGAAGAGGAACAAAGTTAGAAGACTTACACCACCAGATATTATGTAGATCATAGACTAAATGTGAAAGTAAAACAATAAAGTTTATGAAAACTGGAAGAAGAATATCTTTATTCCCTTGGGGTGAGCACAAAAAGCTCAAACAATGGGGTTAAGTGTTGGTAAATTGGACTTTATTAAAATTAAGAACTTGCATCACCAAAAGATAACATTAAGATGGGAAAAAGAAAGACATTGAGTTAAAGATATTTTCAGTACATTTGCATGAGAAGGACTTCTTCATAATATACAAAAAATCTTACCAATCAATAAGGAAAAGAGAGACCATACAATTTCTAAAATGGGTAATAGACTTGAACAGACATTTCATAAGAGAGACTATCCAAATGACCAATATTCATATAAAGGTTTCCTAGGCATCATTGATCAGAGAAGTGCAAATTAAAGCCACAGTAAGGTATTATTGCATACCCACCAGTATAACTAACGTTATCCAGTGTTAGTGATAATGTGGAGCAACAGGAACCCTTATACACTGCAGGAGGAACTGTACATTTCAAACTTTCAATCACTTTCAAAAACTCTTGTGCTTATTTACTAAAGTTGAATATGTGCATACTCCCTGGTCTAAAAATTCCATTCCTAGGTATATACTCAACAGAAATGAGTACTGTGTCTAACAAAACACATGTACAAGAATGTTAATAGCCAAAAATTGGAAACAACTCAGGCATTCATCAGCAGTGGAATGGATAATTTGGGATGTATTGATACAATGTAATACTACACGGCAATGAAAAAGTGTGAACTACTGATACATGCAACATCATAAATGAATCTCGCAAATATGATAGGAAGCCAAATACAAGAGTATTACTGTATGGTTCCACGTCTGTGAAGTTCAAAGTGAAGCAAAACTAACCTATGTGGGTGGATGGATGTCACATAGTGATCACCTTTCTTAAGTTAATGGCTGGAGTGGGGCATGAGGAAAACTCACAAAAATGGTAATGCTTTTTATCTTGATAATGGGTATTGTTTTCAGGGGAAGGCCTACTTTGTTGAAATTTATAAAGATGTACAATTAGGATGTGTACTCTTTTCTGTATGTATCTTATATTTCAATAATAATGAGTTTACTAGAAAAGTAAACACTATGGGTTTCTGGAAGATAAACTAAAGTACTATGAAGAATGACCATTGGTCAAACTAGCTTCCTAAAGGGACACAATTAGGGTTCCAAATATGATACTCATCAAAGCAACATTTTTGAAGATACATTCTTTTCCCTACATAAGTACTTGTGTGTGGCAACCTCACAAATGGTGTGTGCTCACATACTGAGGGACTTTAATTAGTATTATTTCACACAGTATTATTTCACAAAGGGATTAAAACTTTCGAAGAGATGTTTATTTTATCAGGGAAATCTCCACCTGTAGAATAAAGGTTTACTGGTAGTTCCTGAAGCCTACCCCACAGATTTTCATATGTATTGCTTTTTCTCTCCACACAATCCTCCCTGTCTAGTTTACTAGAATTCCTGTGCAGGAAGGAAGGACAAGTGACAGAGACAGTCTCCCCTTCTACAATTCAGTTAATCCTCCTTCTTTTCTGCTCTCAACCCATTTCTGGGAGATTACACAGATCCAGGGAATTAAAAGTTTGTGTACAGATATTAACCACCTACAATTTTCCTTTGATGTGTGTCTAGACTACCTATCATCACATAACACTATTGAAAATGCCAAAGGATTTTCATTCTGACATAGCAGAAGCTTTACATTATTGGTCACTTTTTCTTTATCTACTGGATTCAGTCATCTTTCAGGTAAGCAATTCAACTCAAAATATTTTATCAAAATCCACCAGTCAAAATCTTGCTTAAAATATAGTTCATTCCAAAGCCAAAGGGAGATCCAAGCTTCATAATTTCTAAAGTTTATCATTACTTCCAACTGTACAGAACTTATACCTCATTTTTACTTTGTAAAAGAAAAACCACAGGCTTCTTCTGCCTATTGCATATTTACCAAAAAATACAATCATAAACATACTCACAAACACACAAAACTTGTGGTAAGTAGGCTAATACACATCATTGCCTGACACTTCTTGAAGTGTTTCAACCAGGAAAAATAAAAAATATATAGATGTTACTGGGCATATCACAGAGTTACAGAGCTGAGAAAAACAAGAAAAGATTTGAATACTTTATGTACTGAATGAATCAACTCCATCATGACAAGAGGAAACAGTTCAGGCTCACCCACCAACCATCTCTGATGTGAGGAGCTCCTACTTTAGCAAATATTAATTAAGTACCTACCACCTATCCTGAGTGGACTAGGAAACAAACATGGTAAAGAGTTCTTTATAAATATGGCATAAATAATGGAATCCACTTGAATGGAGAATGCAAACATGTATATTTCAACAATTTCCAAAGCCCAAGTATAAACTTGCAACAGATAAAACATAAGCCCTGCAGGTATATTTGGGCTCTAAACTAATTGCCTGGATAGTTAATTCCTGGATTTTCATATATTATAACTTCTTCACGGAGATTCCATGACTACAAATGAGCCCACTTTATCAGCTGTAGTAGTTGCAGACTGCTGCCAGACTTAATAGATCAGGTAGATAAAATTCAGACACATTGTCTCAGCACTAGGCCTCCTCTTTTACCCTTGGTCTGCATAAATTAATCTGGAGCTCCTGGAGGGATCTTTTGGAAACAAGATGTTCTCACTTCCACTGAGTTAGTAGTGTTCTTCTACACTACCTCTTAACCCAGGATTCCTTGCTACATTCATTACAGGCTTCAGATAGATGAGCCCCAAAATCCAATTTCTGAGTGTTTCTTGACACCAAGTTACCTAACATATACATCACATCTACGTACCCTTGTGGGTGTACAAACTAGGAGAAGAACTGACTGAATACTGGTAAAGGGACAGAAGAAACAAAACAGCAACAACAAATAGAATAAGAGGCTAAGACATAAGACAGCTACTATTTTTGTTCATTCATTTTGTTTTAATTTGGTTAGTTGGTTTTTATATTTGTTGGCCATTCTCTTTAACTTTTTGGTGTTTGGCCATTACTAAGATTGTCTTTGCATCTCACTTCCAAAACTACCTCTTTGCAGATCCAGAAGGGGCATCTAATACTAAACAAAGAGGCAATGTCTCAAAGCCAGCTCCCTACAGTGAGCCTCTAGATGCTCTAGTCAAGTGATTCATCCATCTGGACCCAGGACAGAACAAAAAGTGAAGGTTAAGCTATGAGTCACCCCACAGTGGTTCACACCTGTTTCCGTGGTTTACAAAGTCAACTTTTAAAGAGACTGTTGCAATCTTTAAAGAATCCAAATGCATACTTTATGAGAACTCACTAAAAAACTACAATTAGAAAAAAATTTGACTGAGGAAGGACTTGTAGAGATCATTCGAGTCAGAGGTTCCTAACCCCCTTTGGGATCACAGAGTCTTTGAAAATTCATGGAAAGCTATGGATTCTTTTCCCTCCAAACTGCATTTAAGATCTTGCATAGAACTTGAAGAAATTTTTAAAAATCTATATATATTATGAATCTCACCCATGAATTTGTTCAAAGTCCATGGGCTCTGCATTTTAAAATCCCTGATTTAATCCAAGCCAGAATAGGTCTAGGTTAAATAGTTTACCTAAAGTGAGTAAGGAGAGCAGGACAGGGGCTAGAACATGAGGACCCTGGCTCAGAGTCTACTACCCACACCACTGCTCCAGAATAAAGAAGGATCTAAATTTTTAAAAATATGGTTATTCTGGGGCAGGTTGGACTTTCTCCAAACATATATTGATTAGGAAGTTTCAGTAGGGAGAAATGGTCATGAATATAAACAAAAAAGAGTCAGATTTTCTATTTGGGCTCTAAACTAATTGCCTTTATTTTTCCTTTCTGGGCCAGCTTTTAAACTAGGTGATCAGGTGATTAGGAACATAAGTTCTGAGGAACAGGCATTATGTTGGTGTTTTCCTTCCAGTGTATCCAGGGTGATATACAGGGGAAGAGTGTCCCAAATTTTGAGGCCACAATTAGTTATTCCAAAATCTGTAATATAAACAGATAGTAAGAGCCTATTTTATTTGTCATTTCAAACAGTTAAACCACTATATATATTCCTTGTACCTTTAAGCATGATGCCCTTTCTATTTCTAACAAGATTTTGGAGATGCTCACTTCCAGAATTGTTGGAAATATCTGTCATTGAAATCCTACAATGAAGTAGCAACCTGTTAGTTCTCATGGAACTGTCCTTATATGGGGTCTACAGGACACCCTGTCCTGGGTGCTCCTTCCCGTCACTGTTCTTACAGAAATTGGTCCTCTTAGCAACAGCAGCCTGGCAATGAGATCACAATGCCTGTGTTTAAAGTGGTTCTGATTCTTCCTAACTGTGTGATTCTAAGGAAGTCATTTAACCTCTCTAAACTTTGTTGTCCTGAAGGGTAAAGCAGGAATAATAATCAAACTGGTTTACAAGGTTGCTGATGTCAAAAGGTGATCAGGTGTATAAAACTATTAGCCAGTGCCTGGAACACAGTAAGACTGGGTTCACATTAGCTAGTGTTTTTATTAACTTTGCAGGTTAAGGTACAGAGCCAGGGAGAGGAAGGGACAGAATGGGAGAGGTAACAAATGCCTGAAATTGAAGAATACATTGTAAAGCAGCTTGGCTTGACCTTGATTAAAAATACAGAAACAATTGAAGCTCCTCTAGCCCTAAACTTCTAACCTAGTTACTTGCAAACAGAATGCATGAAAATGTTTCTACCAAAGGGTCTTAATTCAGTACAGTATCAAAAGGACCTCATTAAAAAGATTCCATGATATAGTGTACCTTAAGGGTAGTAATAAGGCAAGATTCTAGTGTTGTTGTACCCCTGGGGTAATGATTTCTTGTCTGCTGTGAGAGGTGATTCCTCTTGGGACCAGCCTGTGGACACAGAGCTCAGCTGCTCATCAGCTTCCAGCTTCTGAGAAGAAAGAGGCTGAGATTTGTGACTGAAGAACCCATGTGTTATAAGCAGAGAGGGTGGGAGGTTTCTCTAAGAGGTTTTGGTTTTCTTCAGTGGTAGTTGTAGGTAGTGGTAGGTTTTCATATACTTTGTATCTCATTTGTTTACAAGACATCAGTCTAATTAGAGCTTAGTCTTTGTTTTTGTTTTTTTTAAACTATAATGAAGGCTTGATAAGCACCTATTCTCCTCCTATTTAAAAAAATAAAGGTAAATCAAGAACAATAATTCTCCCACGTGGCCTTTTGCTGCTTACCTGCATGCTAGAAGAAGTCTACAGTGGCTGAGCTTCAATGTCTAAAACCTGGTTGGCTCCCTATAAACGTCTGGAGGCAGACTCCACTTCTAGCTTCCCCGTGCTCCAGTGGTCTTCCAGATGATGAAGGAAACTCTCTGCAGATTGGGCCACAAAATTCTACTCCAAAAATAAACAAAAGCATCTTGCTTCCTACCTTGAGGTTGAGGCTCAAATTGCTTCAAACAGCCTGTTTACATAACAACCCAGAGTGTGGCCTGAGCTGTGATCCCTGCCCCGATAGGAGCCTCAGCATGTTCTGTGTCCAAGCTGTTTGGGTTCAAGTACAGGGTAAGGTCCCAAATGGAAAAGCTCACTGTGTCCCTGCAACCACATCAAAGAAGCTGGGCCTGTTTTTCCAGGAGCTGCCACCCTGAAATCCCCATCCAACAGCCTCCAATTTCCCAGCACTGCTGGAGGAAAGCACCCACCAGATCAACAGATGGAAGACAATATTCATGTTTCCAACCTCAGTAAACAACTCTCATCAGTTTTTGTCAACCTTCCTTTCACCTACCTCTTAGCTTACAAATATATTTTAAGATGCTCCTGTCCTTAAAAAGTTATTAAATTTTAGAACTTTAAACCTTTACCTAAGTTCATACCCCATGAGCTACTCCTACATGTTTTTCCCCCTTCTCCACCTCTTAAAAGAGTAGTCATCTATCTGCAAAGAAATATACTCTGAACCTTAAGAAAGTGTCAATATTCAACTATTTTTGACCTTCAAAATCTTTCATATGATTCAAGTTAATACCACCATCTGTTAACAGTGTTTATTATGGAAGGAATAATGGAGGAATGGAGGGATCTTGAGTAGTTATTATTTCCTACTTTATACTCTTGTACATTTTCCAAATTTCTCCAACCACCCTACATTAGTTTTAAAATCATAATTTAAAAAAAAATCAAAATCTCCACCTCTAACTTCCTCAAGGCATATTGATTCCACAGACCCTTGACAACTGCTGTTTGCACCTGTCCCTCTTGCTTCTCACTGAGGACAACAAAGTCTCCCAGTGACTTAATTCAGCCAATGCCCCAGATGAACCTGAAGTGACATTTGACATTTTCTCATTTCTACACTCCTTACTCCATATACCAAAAGGCTAGCAAAATTACAGTGAACATATCACAGTTTTTACCTCTGCCCATCCCTAAATGTTGGTGTTCTCCAAGGTTCTGTCCACATGTCTTGTTTTTCATTCATTCCTTGAACCATCTATTCACTTGCTTGATTTCATTCTCTTCCTCCACCTTTATGCTGATGACTTACAAAGCCCCCACTTCTCCTCACCATATCTCTTCAGCTGAATATTCCAATGCACCTTAAATGCAATGCATTCCGAACCAAATTCAGCTGCCACTATTCTTCTTCCACCATTTCCTAGGTAGGTCTTGGCCTCCCTACTCATGCAGACATGCATGCTAGAGTTAGCTTTCAAATCTCCCTGTTTTCAACAAGCTCTCTCCAAAAGCAGAAGCTGGGGCCAGTACTTGAGCACAAAGTTTATTTACAAGGTGACCCTAGGAGGCAGGAGCGAGAGAGTAGAGTGTGAAGCAGGAAAGGAGAAAGAACAAATAAAAAGGAGTGTTGCTGAGAGGGTTTTTATTGTGAACAATAGGAGTGCAATTCCACAGAATTGCACTCCACAATTCCATGGTTCTGAGGAACTGTGTGAAATAAGTTTCCAGACTTTCCCACTGAAGTTTGAGAGGCTACAGCATTTTTACAAATTCTCATTTCCCAGTGGTTAAGAGTTGCTGGGAGTGGGACCTGGCTTGGGTGTTCCCTGCACTTCCAGTGTATATAGGAGCCATCTACCACAGCTGCAGTTGAAATCAGAAGTAAGGCAAGGAGATATTGTAAGAGGCATGTATACATATGCTACCCTCCCTTTGTCCCCAAATCCAGTTTCCTACTCCTAATAATTCAGCCATGAAAATGTTGTAATTTGTCTCTGTCTCTCCATCACCACTTAGTTCAGACTCTCACCTCTTATCAACACAATTAGAGTCATCTGACAGCTATCTTTACAATCTGTCTCTCCTCGAGACTGCTACTGCCTACATGTCAAATTCCTATAAAAATGGAACCCAAGTTTCTTTTGATGGCATAGTCAACCCTTCACATTCTGATTCCAGAATTCTTGTTTCCTGTTCACCTTTTATAATTCAGCCACCCTATCCCCCCAGCTATATTTTCTCACTCCTTCTCAAATTTGTCAGGCTTCATAATTTTAGCATACTACTCCATAATGCTTAGAAGGCACTGTGCTTTATGAAATGCTACAAGTTTGAATGACATAAATTTAAAATGTTGAAATAATATTTTAATATTTAATGGGATAGAGCTCAACTATTTTTAAATGTCCTTGGGTGGAACTCATTATTACCCTTTCATAGCAGATAAATAAGCATTTCCCTACTTTGACTTATACAAGGTTACAAAGTTTGACTAAGCAAATGAGGAATAGAAAAACAGAAACAGATGAAAGATTATAAGTGACTTCACAGAACTGAGAAAATCACAATCTAATTGCCTTCAAAAAAGGGATAGCAGAGAGAAATGAGGCCATTTGCCCCTGCTGAACCCTAAGAGGTTTGGTGACATGGAAGTCTGGGTTCAGATTCAGGTCCAAACGCAGGATGTATGGGTTATTTGTTCATAGAAAGTTGGAAATTTCTCAAATACCTGATCCCCTTCTTCATTCAAGGCAACTACGTGCTCCTACATCCCCTAGAGGAACAATGTGTGATGTTCTGAATAAACAGAAGCCTGAGAGGAAAAAGGAAAAGAGGAGCTAGCCTTGAAAATAACGGCATGAAAGCAAATGTCTCCATGCTGAGCTGTGTGTCCCTTCATCCCCTTCTTCTCCTCTGCTTATAGAACACCAGCAGCCAAGGGTTTACACCAGCAACACTACTCCCAGTTTCAGGACAGAAGACTGAAATTATTTGGAAAAGCTGAACAGCCCCCAGGAAAAATACTTTGCATAGAGGTAACTGGGGATCCCCTGATGGAAAAGCTAGCTCATTGATTACCTTAAAGGATTTCATAAGCCAACAATTCTGCCTCCACTCCTCACCTACAAAGCTACCAATCAGCTTGTTAGAGCTTCACTTAAACCTGAGTAGACATTCAAGGATCACCAGAAAATTGAGAAAATCTTCTAATGTGAGAGATTCTAAAAAATAAACTGAAAAAAAAAAGAAAAAAAACAGAAATGTTTCAGGATATAGAAGAAAGTTACCCCCCTAAAAAGTCATCCTTAATATCTTCAGAGGCATAGGAAAATATCATATATATGAAAGAAGAATAGGATGTTATAAGAAAGGAATGATCACAAACAAGAAAGATATCTTGATTTATTAATGATAATTGAAAAATACAATAAAAGCACATTGTAACAAGGAAATATCCCAGAAAGCATTTTTTTAAATCAAAGATATAAGAAGTAAAGATAGAATATATAAGAAAATAAGAAGATCAGTCTAGAACCTTGCTACTCAAGGTGTGGTCCACAGACCAGAAGTATTGACATCTCTTGGTACCTTGTCAGATATAAAGATTCTCAGGCTCCATTCCAGATCTATTAAGTTGGAATCTGCATTTTAATAAGATCCCCAGGTGATCTGGGTGCACACTAAATTTGGAGAAATTTATCTAGGAGATCCAATATATTAGTTAGGATGCTTTTGGTTTCAAGTACAAGAAAACCATTCCAAAGTGGCTTTAAATATAAGGATAGTTTTTATCTAAGAGGTAGATGAGAAACAGGGTGGGCTCCAGTTTTTATTGACTGAGCTTTTTTCCCCCCTATCCTTAAGGTCCCAGTTTTTTTCACCCTCTTAATTCTGCAGTCCACAGCTCCATCATGATCCTATGTCTGGTTCCTCTGATGCCATAAGTTGACTATAAGCAGCAACTAAAACAAAATATTTATTTGTTCATAGCAAGTCATAGGGAGAGCCTGTTTTATCTCTCCCAGAACACTTTAGAAGCCTCTCTTCATTTATTATTATCCCAAACTAGCCTAGACTGCTCATCCCTGAAATATTGACTTGTAAGGAAGGTAAATTGACTATGATTGTTTAAGATTGATTTTATGGAATGAAATAAATATTTGAATAACTCTCAATATTCACTACATTCAATTTCAGATCAATAGCAGTTCCCGGGGTGGGGGGGGGGGAAGAGGCTGGGAAAAAAACAAAGAGAAGAGATTTTATTAAATAAATAATACAAGAAAATTTCCTAAAACTTGAGAGCATGTGCCTACAGGCAAAAATGAATGACTGAGTAGCCAGGAAAATAAGTGATAAAAAGACCCTTTTGAAGAATTCTTATGAAGTTTCAGAATACCATAAATAATGGGAATATCCTAAAAGCTTCAGGGAGAAAAATATAGATCTCATTCCAAAAAAATAGGAGTCAGAATGGCATTGGATCTCTCAACAGTTCAATACATATTAGAAGACACTGGAGTAATGCTTTCAAAATTCGAAGGAAAATTCATAGCGAAACAACATAATGATTTATTTAAATGATATGATTAACACACAAGTTTAATCACATGAGTAGTTGCTATTCTATTATTCAAACTCTCAAACAAGAAAGCAGATAAAGATATTTTGAAACATTCAAGATTTCATAATATTTTTTCCCCATACACCTTTTTAAGAAAGATAACAGGAAGTGTTCTTCACAAAAATGTAGTGATAAATTAAGAAAGAGAGAATATTATTGCTGGGTAATAACTGTTGTTGGAGCATTTGAGAAGAATAGCTATAGGTTCTTTTATATAACTAAGAAAATGAAAAAGGAGTAAGAGAGATCACTATTAAGTCCATGAAGAAAAGTTTTACATGAAAGAAAAGATCTAATGTACAGCATGGTGCCTATAATTAACAATATTGTACTGTCTACTTGAAAGTTGCTGAGAGAGTAGATCTTAAAAGTTCTCAACACACACACACACAAATGGTAACTATGTGAGGTGATAGACGTGTTAACTGACTTTATTGTGATAATCATTTCACAATATATGCATATATCAAATCATTGCATTATACATCTTAAACATACAATGTTACATGTCATTTATATCTCAATAAAGCTGGGGGAAATAAAGAAAAAAATATATATATATACATAACACTTTGATGAACATTATTGTCCGTAAAAAAATACAGGGAATGTAAACACCATAAATGTATTACCTCAGCAGTAAATAATAACATAGTAAATAATTGATTCAACAAATTTAAACCAACCATTATATAACTATACTAGAAGGATCCTGACCAGTGAAATGGAGATGATGGTATTGCAGAGAAAAATCCTCAACCTCCAAAACAGGTAGTCAAGAGCCTAAAATTAAGAGATCCAGAGCATGTAATTTTAAAATATGGCATTAGAAACCATCAACAAAATGAAAAGGCAACCTATGGAATGGGAGAAAATATTTGCAAATCATATGTCTCATAAGGGGTTAATATCCAAAATATATAAAGAACTCATACAACTCAATAGCAAAAAAACCAAACAATCCAATTTAAAAATGGGAAGAAGAATTGAATAGACATTTTTCCAAAGAAGACGTACAAATGACCAAAAGGTACATGAAAAGGTGCTCAACATCACTAATCATCAGGGAATGCAAATCAAAATCACAGTGAGATATCCCCTCACACCTGTTAGAATAGCTGTCATCAAAAAGACAAGAGATAACAAATGTGGGCAGGGATGTGGAGAAAAGGAAACCCTAGTGCACTGTAAGCAGAAACGTAAATTGGTGCAGCCACTATGAAAAACAGTATGGAGGTTCCTCAAAAAATTAAAACTAGAGCTACCATATGATCCAGCGATTCCACTTGTGGATATATAGCTAAAGGAAACAAATTCATTATCTTGATGGGAAATCTGCACCCTCATGTTCATTGCAGCAGTATTACAATAGTCAAGACATGGAAACAACCTAAGTGTCCAACAGATGAATGGATAAAGAAGTTATGAGATATAAATATATAATTGAATATTATTCAGCCTTTAAAAAAAAGAATGATATCCTGCCATTTTTGACAACATGGGTGGATTTTGAGGTCATTATACTAAGTGAGGTGAGTCAGACAAAGAAAGACAATTACTGTATGATCTCACTTATATGTGGAACCTAAATAAACCAAAATTAGAGAAATAGAGAACAAATCCGTAATTACCAGAGGTGAAGATGGGGGATGGAGGAAAGGGGTGGAAGTGGTCAAAGGTGCAAACTTTTAAGTATAAGAAAGTTCTGGGACATAATGTATAGACTGTGACTATAGTTAATGATACTGTATTGTATAATATATGTGAAAGTTGCTCAGAGTAGATCTTAAAAGCTTTCATCAAAGAAAAAAAATATAACTACGTGAGGTGATGGATGTTAACTAAATTTACTGTGATAATCATTTCCCAATATAAACATATATCAAATCATTATGTTGTACCCCTTAAACTAATACAATGTTATATGTCAATTATATTGCAATAAAACTAGAAAAATATAAATAAATATATAGTAAAACACAGCATTAAAGAGCAGACAAAATAGTAGAAAACTGTAGCAAAAGGCTTTCTCTGTGGACTAGGTCTGAAAGTAAGGGGTAGACCTGATGTTTTCAAAATCAGACATTCAGAATTCAGGTATTATTTTACTATTAACATAACTTCTACTTAGACCAAAGTATTTAGAACCAGATGACTCAGATGATTTTACTATTGCTAAAAAAAAAAAAAATTAACAGGTCTAAAGTCAGAAAGCTTCCTACTTAGTCACTAAAAAATACTCTGGCTGCCAGAACACACTTATATTGTCTTTTAGCAACCAACTCTATAAGCTACTACCTTGGACAGTGCAGGTAGGCAGAAATGTGCTCTTTTTTGTGTTACTGACATAGATGGAGGTCAAGAAGAAAGAATAAAAGAGAAACGCTATGTTAACTCATTCAACAAATATTTATTTTGAACTCTGAGGATAAACCATAAAACATAATGCAAGATCTCTGATTTCAAGAAACTCATATTCAATTTCAGAACTTATAGTCAATTTTGGAACTCAGATTCAATTTTGGAACTTATATTCCATTTTGGAACTCATTCAGTTTCAAATTTAGTTATATAGTGAATAGTAGACTACTAAAATAAACAACACCATAGATGAATCTCAGAGATATTATGTTGAGTGGAAAATGCCAGACACAAATGCACTAAATGATTCTGTTTACGTTAAGTTCAAAGCTAGGATAAACCAATCTATCATAAAGGAAGTCAGAATTTAAGTTACCCTTGGAGAGGTGTATTAGTGGACACAGTGCATATTTCTTTCCCTCTTTTAGCTTCATTAACACCTAGATGCAAAATATCTGGAGTGAGCAATAAGATATAATCAATAAGACCAAAATGTACAATGTTGGCAAGGGTAACTCATAGGTCACAGGAATTCTCAAACTCTTTTCCATCTCAATAGACATTTGAATGAGAACCCTCTCATGACACAAGAGATTGTGGGGAAGGGAAGAGAGAAGATAAGCTTGAGCTATTGGTACTTCCTTGAGTGGAAGCTATAACTCAACTTCCTTCTCATAAGTAATCATAACACGTTAGCAAGTCAGATACTTGGTTGAGGGTGTTCAGAGAAACACTGTACAATCTACCCTCATCTTTCCAATTGTATAATGAAAAGGTGACTTTTTAAAAAGTGATTTAATACATGGCTTTGCCTTTGATAGCAGCAACAAAGGAAACTCTAGTAAGTCTTTAGTTTCATTAAGTCACTGAAACTGAACTGCTGTTTTTGTTACTTAAACAATATTGCAGGGCAAAAGGGCATGTAGAAAATGCCCTAAACCTGCCTCTGGTCCTCTTTCCCCAAATTCAAATTAGAGCCAACCCAATTCCACTATCACCATACTGTCCAGATATCTTCTTGCATCTAACCAATTCCCTCCTGCTCTACATATTCCAAAATATATATTTTTTAATGATAGAGAAATTTTTTTTTTCTTAAGTTCAAAAAACTGTTCTCATTTTGGCCTCAAATTTCTGAGCAATCCAAGAGGTGAAGTAATTCACTCAGCAGGGTTTTTAGCCAATACTCTAGAAAGTGACCTGGACCCACCTCAGTTATCCCAGATGAGGTTTAAATAGCACTATATACGTATTCATATGACTTGGGCTTCCTTATAGTATGGTGGCCTCAGAGTAGCAGGACTTCAAGAGAGTGTTCCCAACAACCAAAATGGAAGTTTTGTGGCCTTTTGTGATCTGACATTAGAAGTAACATATCATTACTTCTGTAGTACCCCTTTGGTCAAAGAAGTCACAAGCCCACCCAAATTCAAGGGGAGGGGAAATAGATTCTATCCTTTAATGAGAGAAAGGTCAAAGAATTTGCAAATTTAACACTGCTGCATGGAGGAAAGACAAAGTGCCTCATGGACTATATTTGTGATGTATAGTTCATTCACAATAGATATCCTATCTCTTTACCTCCAAGTCTGAGATTATCACACACTCAGGGTCGATGATCATCCTACTTCTATCATTGAGACTCTTTGCCTGTGCAGCTGAAAAATTAAAGAAAGAAGACAGAAGAGATCTTTAAGTGATGTTGTTATATATCTACTAGGAATGATATTTTAGTGGTAGAAAAAAAGACCTGAATCCCCAAAAAGACATTTCCCCATTCAGGTGAAACCTGAAGTACTCATCTTAAAACTTAAACTCTTAAATTTAAACTCCCTCCACCCACTTACCTCCCTGCCCAGAGAGGTGGTGGTCTCTCTTTCTTAATTTAGTATGAATTAATAATTAACTGAGCCATGCAAAAAAGTATGATAAAAGACTAAGACAGGGTCGGTGCTTTGTGACCACCTAGAGGTGTGGGATAGGGAGGGTGGGAGGGAGACACAAGAGGGAGGAGATACGGGGATGTATGTATATGTATAGCTGATTCACTTTGTTATAAAGCAGAAACTAACACACCATTGTAAAGCAATTATTCTCCAATAAAGATGTTAAAAAAAAAAAAGACTAAGGCAAGGCATCCCTGGTGGCACAGTGGTTAAGAATCCGCCTGCCAATGCAGGCGACACGGGTTCGAGAAGATCCCACATGCTGCAGAGCAACTAAGCCCATGTGCCACAACTACTGAGCTGTGCTATAGAGTCCGTGAGCCACAACTACTGAGCCCACATGCCTAGAGCCCGCACTCCACAACAAGAGAAACCACCGCAATGAGAAGCACGTGCACCGCAAGGAAGAGTAGCCCCCGCTCACCGCAACTAGAGAAAGCCCACGTTCAGCAGCAAAGACCCAATGCAGCCAAAAATAAATTAATTAATTTTTAAAAAATGACTAAGGCAATAGGGTCCCCTGCCTAAAGCAGAGAGAACAAGAAACTCCATACTTTCCTCTCAGTTTTGTCCATGGTAGTTCTGAGAAAAGAAATAAGGCAATGAGGCAGGATAATATAACATAGGTTTCAGTGGTTTGCTTCATACCATTTCCAGTGATTTGAGGTGGCTTGTCATAACCTAAATTTAAAAATAAGCTTCTGCTAAGAATTAAATTTCCTCTTAGTATAGAAAGCTCTGGAGACTTTTTTTGTATTGGGCTTTTCTGAATTATGAAATTTGGGTTAAAGACATATAATTCTAAAACATGGCTCAAAAAATGTTTTTTTCCCCAAACATGGAATTCAAAGGGGAAAATTGGCTTTAAAATAAAATTTCCTTTTCCTGGTTGCTTCTTTAGAAAGACCCAGAAGCATGAGACTAAGTAGAGAGAGGAGGTCCAAGGGGAAGTCAGAAACACTGCTGTCCTAAAGCTACTGCCCAAGTACAAGATGGAATTCCATAAACATTGAGTTGAATTCTTTTCTCCAAGGCTGTCAAGTTTCCTAACACTGAAATAATACCATATAATGGTCACATGCCTGTGATTTGGGACCGTGTATTGATGGATAATGTGAAGAGAGAAAGGAAGAAAGGTAATAGGGAAAGTTTCCTCCTTTTCTCTTCCTGTCTATCTTCCTTTACATCAACAGAACAAAAAAAGAAAGAGGAAGGGCACAAGAAGAAAAACACAAAAGAACTTTGCAGACAGCATCTGCCTTTTGGAAGTTTCCAGACCCAAGATGTTGAAGAAGTCGTATTCCTCCATTGCTTAAAATTTCCTGAGTCTAAAGACCAATTTTCAGAGTGGCTCAGCAGGACTCCCAAAGTTAGTTAGCATAAAGTGTCTCTTAGTGGAATCAGCTGCTAAGGTCTAGCTGCTTATTCAGTTCCAAATACCTGAGCGTCCTAAATCAGCTGTCACCAATGGCCATTGGGTGCTTGACAATCTCAAAATCCATTGGCCAAATTCCCTGTAGATTGATTCCAACAAGCAGTCCCCCACCTAAGAATCATGAACTGTATATAAGCCAGGATTTGATCAAAGAAATAGAATCACTGGAGACAGCTAATAAGGGATTTATTACAGGGATTCGACATTACCACAATGGTGGGAGTTAAACATCCTACAGGAGGCTGTGCCTTCTGTGTTTGGTGTGGAGGCCTAAAGTCAGCAGTCAGAAGGGAAACGTGGATATCAAGTGGGGAAAACAAGGACAACTGGAACCTTCAAGGATGAGCTGGAATCCTCGAGGACAGATTAGAATTGATGCTGTTCTCTCACCTCTTTGAGTCTACCATCTTCGATGACGGAGTGTCCTGCAGGAGGAGATGATATTATTTACCATGGAACTAGATTCTCACCTGGCTCAAGAGGCAGAGCAGCTGAAGGAGGATCCAGCAGGAGTAACAGGAGCTGCGGGACTAGCTATCAGGATGAGTCTGCGGAAAATGATGGCATGTGTGAGTGACAGCACTGCCTTGTGCCATATGTGGACTTTCCAAGTATAAAAAGAATATGGCTGTTGCTTCACTTGCACCTTCTAAACTTTCACAAAATGTATTGTGGCCTATTTTAACCCAGAACTATACAAGGAAGAGAATTCTGGGCAATGTAGTTCCAGCCAAGCTAAGATGACACAATACAAGCCACCCTAACTTGATTGGTTTGCTAGCAACCACCTGTCACCCACCCAGCTGGCTTCACTTGACTGTCTTTGCCATATGACAGGCAAAAGAGAGAGGAAAAGAACAGAGGAAGGAAGTAAGAAAGAGGATACAAGCTGCACTAATCATGATGAACAAAATAAGAGGAAGAGCCTTTTGATGTCTTGTGGCACAAAGAAGTGATGGGTGATGGAATAACCATAGCTAGTTAATTGCCCAGGATTGGAACAAACTTCAGTACACTGAAACATCTTAACTAAAAGGCTGCTGTGATACGAACCAATCTCCACCTTCCAATCCACTATCGCAATGCTTATTAAACTAAGGTAATCCGGTGGGAAATAGAGGGTCTAGAGGTCCTAGTTACCTGCCTTAGCATATCTACCAAAACTGAAGTCCTTATAATGTCATCCAAAGCCACATACCAAGGTGAGTATATGATAAATATTTTACCCTGGTTTGAGGAGGACTTTCAAAACCATTAAACTGAAAAATAAAACCTTCTGTAATATTTTAAGTATTTGATCTCATTTTCAAGTATAGCAACCAGCTGTATCTGCTCCAGTCCCGCATGTTCACCACTCCCATAATGGATCCCACACTTCAAGGTTTCCTGGATTCCCTGGGGATATGAGCCAGTTCCCCAGGAAACCCAAAAGATAATAAGGAAAAAGCAAAAAACATCAGTGATTGAACTTAAGCTGTATACACCAGCCCCTTGGTCCTCATTAGCCTGGGTCCAATTACTCCCAGGACATGGGTCACAGCTTATATTTATATGTCCATGACTCTGTGACTCATGCTCTTGTTGAACTTTTAAGCAGGAAATCTCTATTGGTGGTAAATTACAACCGAGTGCTTTTCACTTTATTACCTCATGACAAAAATAGGCAGAAGAAGAGCACTGTTTTTCACATTTACTGGGTATGGTGGGAAAATGGAATTAAAGAAAATGTGAAGGAAAGCAATGTGGAGTTCTCTCCTCCAAAAGAAATATGGCTTCCCACAAAAACTAGTAAAATCTGCACACAATGTGTGATTTAGCTCTCAAGGTATGTGCAATTCTGTGGAAAGAGTGTCAGAGAAAAAGAGCTGGTCTAAAAATGTGTGACAAAAGGGTTCAAGAACACCCCAAACTCTTAGGAAGATAGATGCACTGGGAGTAATTTTAAGGATACAGGTCTAAGACAGCATTGTAACATAGTCGAGAGAAATTAATCAATTATATTGACTCATATGGTGGTTTGGAGAAAGGCCATGGAAGTATAAGTAAGTAAGTCTTAGACCACATGAAAGAAAAATAGTCCAAATCTGTCAGGGTCCATGAGGAAGGCCCAGAGGATGGTGGATGACACTGGCTTTGTACACATTAGCACTGTTATCTTCTACAATGATTGAAAACAGTGGTTCTAAAAGTGTGACCCCAGACGAGCAGCATCAGCATCATCTAGGGAATTGTTAGAAATGCAAATTCTTACACACACACACACACACACACACACACACACACGAGAATGAACCACTGATATAGATTGTGTGGGTTTACCTCGGCAGAAACACTGCTGGATGAAGTGACTTTTGGTTCTGTTTCCATGGTCTCCAAAACTCAGGTAGCTTCCCAGGTAGCTAGCATGCTTTCAGGGAGTGAGTACCCTAAAAAAGATGATACCTCCAGGCTCTGAGATGGGGTGGGCAGAACCCCAAGGATGACCCCTGAGAGGAGCGGTTGGTTGTCCGGAGCCTCTGACTCTCTGGCTCAAATTGCCTCCCCTCACAGAGCGGGTAGAGGTCTGCCTTCAGCTGTGATGGGGGCACTTCCAGCCTGGTCGGGTGGCCCATTGGCCAGACAGCATGACTGGCTATTTCTACAGAGGCAAAACTTGGACCCAGAAGTACCTGGCTTGAATCTTGGGCTCCCAGTTTTCGAAGCAAGTTCCTGACAATCAAGATTCTGTTGTGTTTGTGCGTTGGACTTTAGTAGATTCCACACATAATTGAGAAAGGAGGTCGCAGGCCAATGGCCCAGAGATGAACGGACCCGATTGTCGGGCTGCCTGACACCAGCAGTGACTGGTTTAAAATATTGCAAGAAGAAGAAGAATTCAGGACCTTCACCACTGTGATCCTTGTCAGTTACCCTGGACTGCGAGTTCCACCTGTGAGACCCCCTCTAATTTCCCAGGACGGGGGGTGGCACAGTTCTTGAGGCACTAACCTCCTGGGTCTTCCCTTCTGCCTGGTGGAAAAATAAAGCCATCTCTCTCTTCCTCCAAAAAAACAAAACAAAAACAAAAAACCCCTGTAGGGTGTTTTTGACCTGAGCCAGCACTCCAGTCTAAAAATCTGATGCTAACAAGCCCCACTTTCTGGCCTTAAGTACTATCAAAATGGAGAATGCGATGCTCTTTTGAAGCAGAATCCCTATATATCAAACAGAATAAAAGAAGGACTGCTCTAGTGGTAGCTGGAGTGAAGAGCAAGGACTCCCTGTGTCTCCTCTTCACAGCTTCTGGAATGAACTCCCCACAGGTCTCAAATTTCAAGGGCATTATTGAAAACCCAAGTATTAGAGAAAGGAGTATCTCTGGGTGAGGCTTCCCAGAGCAAATAGGACCTGGGTTGGACATGGAAGGGTGGGGAGCATACAGATCAGCAGAGAGGAACATTGGAAGCTCGAATGAAGGAAGGAATGGGGAGGAGGGTCTGCAGAGGGAGTAGGGATTACACCTGTTCTGAATGGAAGGCAACCACTGTGCAGTGACCAGAAATAGAACTGAAGGATCTTCAACTCAAGATGGCAGAGATCAAATTTGATTCAGTAATCAAGGGGAACCAGTACAAATGTCTGAGTGGACAGGTGAGTTGGCAGGCAGGTCTTGTTACTTAATAATCCCCAAGGAGTCATGAGGATGCCATGATGTTGGTTAGCTGAGAAATCTCACCAAGCAACTGCAGATCACTCTTCTTGGGGAATCTTGAACCCTGAGCATTTCCACTAAAAATTCATTCAGTACTTCACTACTAACTCCATCATGGCTTCAAGTTAACACAAACCAACAAAAAGGGCATTGATTTTCTTTGTAAAAATCTAAAAAGGGAAGTTGGAAAACCTTGAATGAGCTATGACTAGACTCCAGTAGTTACCTCACTCACAGGTCATGTGGAAGAGTAGGACAACATGGAGAAGACCTGGTTTTCAGTCCCCCCTCCACCTCAAGCTGTTTGTCTTTGGGCAAGTCATTGATCCTCATTTGGTCTATTTATTCATCAATAAAACGGAAACAACAACATCTTATACAAATTTGTTGTAAAGATTAAATGAGAATGCAAATATAAAACACCTAGCGCAGAGCTTGATGCATAGTGAGAGCTCAACAAATGTCATTTGAATCTAAATATGAAAATTCTGGAGGCAAAGTACTACATACATCATACCTGAAATTTTCAAAATTCTGAAGGGAAGAGAAATAAAAGGTCAACATTCCTTGCCTAAACCCACATTACAACATGAATACACCCTTAACCACAGATATTGAAAAACATTTGGGGCAACTGGTCAACACTCCAGGTATTATCATTTTAAGGGCATTTTCAGCCAAACCCCAAAGAACAACACTGTCAACCACAGAGCAGTGGTGACTGCACCTACCTGAGCTGGGTGCATCCACAATGAACGAACACGGTCCAATGCCAAGTCAAAACAGAGCTTAATTACACAGGAGCACGTGATTTGCCTTCAGGTTCCCGTAGCAATTATCTGTGACTGGTTCTCTGGGATGTCTCACTTTGTACTGCCAGGATGAGCTCATGGAAGAGGCAGGTCATTTGAATGAACCTATCACCCCTAGGTAATTATAAGCCAAAGCAGCAGAGAGAGTGCCATTCCAAAGATACAAGTCAGCAAATTGTGACTTCAGCAAGGAGTTCCTACTTTTTTTCTGAAAATATTTGCTGGAATGCCAACAAAGCTGAGCCGTCCTCTCTGAACATCCAAAGCCATATTGGCCCAAGTGATGGATGGATGAGATGCAAACACATGACAAATTCCAATAGAAGTGAGGCAGAAGGCTTGTTGAAAAATCTAGCAGAATAAAGAGGGTGTTAGAGCAAAATAAAATCTATAGAAAATTATAAATTCTTTTAGCTATCTCTGTGAAAACACCAAGAATTCTGGGTGATATTATGTAAGAAAAGACTTTGTCATTACCCTCTTTTCAGAGAACAAAATCACATACTACCTTATCTAATTATCTTTATGTGGGTAGGTTAGAAGAAACCATTTTCTCCCCATCTCTGCATTTTGACACTGGTTAATAAAATAGGAACTTCGGGTTTGGGGGAGATATTGAGAAACTGGCTATCTACCTCTACCCCCTTTCACTCCTCTCCCAAGGGAAATGGAGTGACCCATCTTGTTGGTGAGATTAAGACTTTTGACCCTTTATGGACCAACCAGCTTGCAGTACACATGCTCCCTGGTGGGGCATAAGTTCACTGAGATAGGGCTTCTGGGTGTGCAGGGCATAAAAAGAGCCAGCACTGGATATAGTATCATGCTGAAGACCGTGGACTCTGGGGTCAGACTAATTGAGTCCAAAGCCAGCTCTACCTCTCACTGGCTCTGTGGCACTGAGCAAGCCACCAACCTCTGTGTATTTTATTTACCCATCTATAAAATGGGCTTGGTGAGAAATAAGTGTAACAGAATAAAATATGCAAGTGCTATTCATTATTAGAGAGGAAAGAATGCAACACATGAATTACTTTGGGAAAAGCAGGAGAGGGTGGCAATCTAAGACAGTGAAAGCCAGGAGAGGAGACAGGTGGCTCCTGTGGAATTCACCAGGAAGAAAAGAAACATAATCAAAGAGACCTCTGCCATCTTTGTATCACTCGCAAGCTCTCAAAGATTTATAGTGTGTTGTCAGTAATAAGGGAAAGCTAGGCTCTCACTGTGAGTCCAGCGACTCTCAATGTTATTTCAGCTTATTTGTTATAGACAAGAATTTGGAAAAATCATGAACCTCACCAAAGAGATTCGATTCTTAAATACTCATCATGAACCCTTTTACAATACAGTTCTATTAACTGTAAAATGTGAGCACCTAACATGTGCAAGACAGTTTTCCAGTTCACCTTTAAGAGACACAAGACATATCCTGTATGGATAATAAGCAGATCATGAGTGAGGTCAGGGAAAGAGTAAAGGAAATATATTCAGAAACATAAAGAGAACACGGTAATGATAACAAAGAGTAAGAGAAATGACTAAGTGAAAAAATAAAATAAGTTTGCAAGGGTTGACCAAAAAAAAAAAAAAAGAGTGTAAATTTTCTGGAGACATGGTATGCTTTCTTGCAAAGAATATGTCCAGCTCTCAAAGAGCACGATTAATGGAATATAGTGCTGAACGAACAAAAGCAAATCCCAGTGCCAAGCACAGTATCTCAAATCCAGAAGGTGATCAATGAACTTTGCTCAAAATTGGCATAAATAATATATGTGTTTGTATGTTTGTTTAATATTAACATTTAGCTTACAATTAGACATAATGTCATAAGATCTTGGACTTCCAAGGGAACAATGGATCTGGTCTTAGGAGTGGGATTTAGTCTGTGCTTCCAAAAAAATAAAATAAAAATGATATTCCAAAGACAAAATTTGATAATTGGATTTGTTTTTTCCAGAAGTATAAAGGATTTACAGAAATTCTTACTCATAGCACCTTAGTTTGGCTTCACCTGAAAGCAGACCCTGAGACAAGGACTTGGGTTCAGCTGGTTTATTTGGGAGGGTCCCCAGGAAGGGGGTGTGAGGAGGTGGGGGAAACAGGAAGGAGGCATTGTCGAAATTGCCATGGACACTGGGTCCTCCTGAGAAACACTCAGACTGATTCCTGAGATTGTCCACCTACAAGATAAAAAGATGGAGCATCAATCCTCCTACTCCTCTTCCCATTGGATAAGATTTGACCCTAAGTGCAGTAACCCCATACGCTGGGGCCTCACTTGGAGCTTCCAGGGGTAGGAGAATGTCCTGGGATAGGCATCAGCAACACACCAGGAGGTGTTTGAAGTGGGTGCTGATTGCTGGAGGAACTACCCACCCACCACAGCTGCGGCTAAAACTCAAAGTAGGCTAAAGGGATGTGGTCCGGCACCACAGGTGGTCTCTTACAGTAACTTAACTGTAAGACTTTATTAACATGTGGGTTATTCCATAGATAATAATCAAAGTTCATTGGATCCTTGATGTCAAAAATAACAGCAAAACGGTTCCTGTCTTTGGAATGCCCCTCTTCCTCCTTACTATAACAGTCTCTTCCTTCCTCCAATGTGCTATTCATGATTGACATTTCTAAGGAGACTTCTCAAACTAAGTTCACCCAGAACAACCCTTCCACTCTAGAACATCTCTGCATCTACCGCCTATATGTTGTAGTTTATTTAAATAACTTGGGTTGTTATTACCTGGTTTGAATTTAGGGGGGTCAAATATTTGATAACCTGTAGTAAAAGCTTGTTCCAACGATGTCAGCAAACAGAGCAGTTTTTAGTAAAATTTCCTTATGCAAGTATATGGTTAGGATATCATTAGCTGCTACAGCAAATGCCAATGTATGTAATGGCTGAAACATGACAGAAGTTTATTCCTTGCTCATGTTCAGTGCATATGGGTGTCCCTGAGGGCCAGGTAGTATAATTCCAAGACATGCTGATTTCTAGCCAATCAGAGACCCAGACTCCTTCTATTGTGTTGCTCTGTCATCTTCAACATGTGACTTGCAAGGTCATGGGCTCCTCTGCATCAAACAGGTAGAAGGCAAATGAATCTAAGAAGGTCACATGAAGGAGACATTCATGCACCTAGAATTCAGTCACACCAAATTGCAGAGAAGGTTGAGACATGTAGGGCAAATGGGTTTGGTCATTGACGGATTGTGTCCAGTCTCAGCCACAGCCAGTATTAGAAAGCAGTTTTCTGACTTTTTGTCAAAATTCAATGTATACTTTCTTTGTGTTCTTGGTTTTTCTTGATTTGAATGCAACTCTTTGAAACTGGAATTAAACCTCTCCAGACCTCTCCAGAGTTAAAGATTAGATGAACCTTGTTTAAAACCTCTGTTAAAATACTTTTCAGAACATGTCTGTATGTCTGTATGTGTCTGTACATGGTCTGTCCCACTGGTCTCTGAGCTCTTTACTGACTTGTACTTAATCATTGTCACATGCTTAGCATGAAGTAATACTTATTAAACATTTATGAAAAAATGAATGAAAGAATTTTATCTGTCACTCTCCAGAGTTATTTGTGCAGGCCATTGCCCATACATTTTAAATGTTATTACTTCTTTGAAGTAAGACATTGTATATAGGTATTATTATTTAGAAGTAAGAGGATAACTGAATGTAAGACCAAATCCTGAGTTCCTCCCTTTGGCCTCCAAATATTGGTGTGCCCTAGGATTCCAGTTTAGGCCTTCTTTTTGTCTCTGTATGTACTGTCTCCCTAGGTGGTCTCAGATCCTCTTTTATCAGTTGTTATCGTCACAATACTGTACAACAGCTACCAAGAAACCTCAATGGCATACAACAATAACAATGTTTACTTTTTCTCACAAATCTATAAGTTGTCTGGGCAATTCCACCGATACAGGAAAGGCTTAGCTATTATCTGATGAACTCAATCTTGTGCTGGTCAGATGCACAGTCAGCTGGGGATTGGCTGGTCTCAGATGTTCTCAGCTGGGATGAGTCACTTGGTGTCTCATCCTCCAACAGACTAACTTAGGTTTAAATTTGTTCTCACGATACAAGTTTGAGAGAGAAATAAAGCATGAAATCCTATATAAAACTATACAAGCTAATTCTGGAACTTCCCTCGTTGTCCAGCAGTTGGGACTCTGACCTTACAATTCAGGGGGCCCGGATTCGATCCCTGCTCGGGGAACTGGATCCCGCATGCTGCAACTAAAGATCCCACATGCAGCAATGAAGATCCCATTGCTGCAACTAGGACCCAGCACAGCCAAATAAATAAATAAATATTTTCAAAAAACTATTAAAAAATAAATAAAACTATACAAGGTAATTCTAATGATCATATGGGAAAAAAATTTTAAAGCAAAAAGAGCCAGGAAAAATTATTCTAAAAAAGAAAAGTGGTGAGGGGAACCTAGCCCTTTTCAGAAAATAAAACATATTGTAAAGCTAGGATCATTAAAATCGTGAGGATCAAGTGAATAAAATAAAACATTCAGGAATAGAGCCCCAAAAGTGGAATTTAGTTCACAATAAAGATGGTGTCTCTAATAAGTTTTCCCAAGATGAATTATTCTGTAAATGGATTTCAAGCAACTAACCTTCTGGAAAAAAAGCAATAAGGGTGCATCACTATATCATACCTTACAAAAAAATTATAAATGGATCAAATGTATGAACATTAAAAGGTAAAGAATAAACGAACAGTGGGTAAGATTTTTATAAACATGATAGAAAATCTAAAATCACTAAGGAAAAGATTGATATATCCAATTATATAAAGTCAAACATTTCTGCATGCCAAAAATAGAGAACATATCAAAATCTAAATAAAAGCAACAAACAGGGGAATATATTTGCTACTCATGTCCCTGAAGAAAAGCTAATTTCCTCAAGAGAAAGGCAAAAAATACAAATACAAGGTTTGCAGAAAAGAAGATAGGAAAAAACTTCCAACCTCACTCATCAAATGAGGAATAGAAATCTCTAATGAAACATCTTTTTTCCTACATCAGATTGGCAGGGATCAGAAAGTTTGATCTTTTTCTGTGTTACAGGTTATGCAGCAGGGATTGGCAAACTTTTTCTGTAAAAAAACATATAGTGAATATTTTCACCTTTGTGGACCATATGTTCTCTTTTGCATCTACTCAATTCTGTTGTTTGAAAGCAGCCATAGACAATGGGCATGGTTGTGTTCCAACAAAATTTTATTTACAAAAACAGGCAGCCATAGCTTGTCTACCCTTGGTGTAGATAAACAAGCACGCACTTACAGCTCTGACAAGACTATAAGTTGGTACCACTTTCATGGAAAGCAGTCTAGCATCATATGTCACCAGTTAAGGTGCACATATTTTTTGATCCAGCAATTCTAATTCTAGGCCTGTAGTACTTTGGTATACTCACATATATGTGAAACAATACAACAACAAGGATACTAATTGCAACCCAAAATTGAGAGCAATTTAAAAATATTTATACTGTGGAATAATATTCAACTGTAAAAACAATAGGGAGGCCTTTTTTACTAAAGTTGAATGAACTCCAAGGTGTAATGTTCAGCGCATAAAGCAAGAAGCAGGACAGGACATAAAAGATGCTATCATGTGGGTGGGAATGAGTGCATGCATGTGCATACACACACATACACACTTACAAATGCATGAAATATCTTATCATTGGAAGGATACTTATGAAACTATAAGAAAGCTTCCATCTAAGAAGAGGAACTGAGTGACTGGGGACAGGGTAAGAATGAGACTGTTCACCGTGTTAATATTTTGAACTCAGAATTTTGAGCTATAACCTCATATTACTTATTTAAAAATTAAAGTTAAATTTATGAGTTTTCACTTAATCAGGCCCATTTAACAGTGGATAAGCAAGACAACAGATAAAAAGGAATCTTTGAAAAGAAAATATGCCCAGGATACATACCTTCCAGATCATTCTTGCCCAGATTTTTTCCTCTGATTTCTCTATTCTTTAATCTTCCACCTTTAGGACCTCTTACTGCCTTTGTCAAATCCCAGATGGTCCATCTCTCTTTTAACCTATGCACGCAATGTGTCTGAGTCACCCAGAGGGTTCGCTTCAGGTAAGGAGGTCACTAATGGTTTCTTTGTCAAGTTGAATGGGTCTTGCTGGTAAGTGCCAAAGCCATAATAATAGGGCAGACAAGGACACTTCTGAGGAGCAAAACCTGGCCAGGCTGCTCCCATCACTCACCTAATTGGGAAAGGGTGTCTTTCACAAGTCTTCTTGCACACTGGGCCCTCATTTGGAAAGTTCGAGATGGAATCAATGAGAAGTTGTCTGTGGGAACAAGGTCAATATACCCATAACGACCACAGAGACAGACAAGCTTGTTGGCTGACGACACTTATAAGAGCAGCCAATGAAGAAGAATTGGTGCACACGTTAACTTCACCACCTCAAAGACTGAGGGTGCCATGCCTTACCACTTGAACTCATTCAACTGGGCCCTGTCCTGCACCATGTCTTCCTTCCTTTTAATTTCCTATAGGAAACAGGTTGACCCTGCTCTTTCCAATTTCTCTAAGAAAGAGGACTGTGCGGCCTGAGGTCTAAGGTCAAATTCACCAGGAGGAGAGCCGTGACAGGGATTTAGAGAGAGTGTGCTCTCAGAAGGGGAGTGAGGGGAGCAGGATGGTCACAGAGCTGAGCAAGGCTATGGGCTCAGGTGGGGTCCAGCCTCATCCCGACCCCATGGGGAGCCCAGCAGCACAAATAACATCCCAGAGTTAGGCCCTGTTATGGCTGCAAGCAAAAGGGGATGGGGGGGAGTAGCTTCCCTGATAAAGGGGGTCCTGATTGGCTGGAGGCAATCCTCTGAAAAAACCAACAACACACACAGTGGCTGGGAAATAGGTTCCAGCCTAGTAAAGAAGATTGGACAGGGCACAAACAATACCCACTTTTGCATGCCTGGGGAATCTCCGAACAGCATAGAACAGATGCTCTGACGAAAATGAATTTCCAAAAAGAATCACAGTCTTTGTCCATCAAGTGACAAACACTCCTGTGTTTGGGTAATGCCATAGCATGCATTACCCAAATGTCAGTAGCCTTTGGGTAATGTGGTAGTTTCCTAGGGCTGCCATAATGAAGTACCACAAAGTGAGTGGCTTAAACAACAGAAATGTATTGTCTTACAGCTCTGGAGGCTACAAGTCTCAGATCAAGGTGTTGGCAGGGCCATGCTCCCTCAGAAACCTGTAGAGGAAGGATCCTTCCTCGCCCTCTTCCAGCTTCTGGGAGCCCCAGATGTTTCTTGGCTTGTGGTAGCAAAACCCCAGTCTTCATGTGGCATGCTCCCTATGCATGCATCTATCACCAAATTTCTTTTTTTTTTAAGGACATCAGTCATTTGGATTAGGGACCCATCCTATTCCAGTATGACTTCATCTTAACAAATTACATCTTCAACAACTCTATTTCCAAATAAGGTCATATTCTGAGGCATTGGAGGTTAGGGCTCCAACATGTGAATTTGGGGGTTGGGGAGACACAATTCAACCAATAGCAAGTAAGTGTGTAATCACATTAGCATTTTTACCCTAAGATATTGGCTTCTAGTCTGGGGCTATTCCAGCTCTTCCATACTTCTACCTCAAGTCTGGTCACTACAACCCAGCCTTGTGTGACCCATTATGTACTGGTAACCCCACATTTAACCTCAATCATCATTAGCTTAGCTATGGAAATTCCAAGTGAGGACCCAAACCTGTCCCTCTTCTGTGTGGTGCAGGCCTCCCCTAGCATGGACACAACACAATGATTCCTCTCATTTGCGACTTCTATCTTGGTTTGGCCATTGTCTGGTCAACAGAAAGCAGAGAAGCTATCTCCATACACATAAAGAACTTTTCATTCTTGGAGGTTGGGGAGCAGAGGGAATGATCTATCTGCAACACTTTGTGGGTAAAATGTTTGTTTTACCATTCGCTCTGAGGTACAAACAATTGTTATTAAGAAAAATTCTGAATGTTGAGAGACAACACAGAGGAGTAGATTTTTTTTTTAACACCTTTATTCGAATATAATTGCTTTACATTGTTGTGTTAGTTTCTGCTGTATAACAAAGTGAATCAGCTATACGTATACTTATATCCCCATATCCCCTCCCTCTTGAGTCTCCCTCCCACCCTCCCTATCCCACCCCTCTAGTTCTTATTTCAATAAGTGGCTATCAAGAGAACAGGAGGATAGATGTGAATCAGTATTGTTCCTGGCTACTAACCAAAATGTCAAATGAAGTCACTGGAGGCACACCTGTGCAGAGGTGCACCGTTAAAACTTCCATTCTGAGATAAATGCTAGGGAGGGGCAACAACATCAATAAAACTTTAGGAATGTGGGCGGCAGATTATGCATGAATCACTGGTGGATAAACAAGGAGGAAGAAGCTAATTTATGCACATAGTAGTCATTAAAGAAGTGAGTTGAGAGTTACATTTATGAGTGAAAAGATGAAGGAACCCCCACTAGAAGATGTTGTCTGGATCTACCCTCAGAAGTCTTCATATGGTCTCTCTTCCCAACCAAGTGTTTTCTTGACCCCACGGCTGAGGTTCTAAACGTCCCACTCTGCTGTCTGGGTCTGAGACATGATTCATTATCAAGGTGATGTCACAAGCTCCTGGCAGTCAGGTCACCTAATAGATTCTCCTGCGTATCTTGAACTTCTTGACCCATCACTTGGCCTTGACCTCTGGAAACAGTGCACACCTTGCTCCTACCAGCCTGCCCAACCTGCTGCTGCCTGAGCTAACCTATGCCCTTTGATCTTCCACAGTTTGTTCTTACAACTTCAAATATTTTTGATAGCCCATAAGCTCTACCTATTGTCAAGTTTTCTAAGCCTTTTGAATTAAGTAGTTTTCTTTAAATCAATAGTTATTGTACCCTAGCTAGCCATGCTGCATAGGATTGGATAATATTGAGCTAGTATATTTCTTTTAAATTTTGTTTACAATACTGGGCTTACGGCAGAATAGCCAGACATGTAGAAATAAGTGTCACATACTACTTCTTTATAACTTCATCTAGTAGTCTTGGAAAAGAAGTTCTTATGTGTGTGTCCACACCCACAAATAGTCAGTACACCAATTATGTTTTACAGGTGGGGTAGATTTGTTGCATTAATGGTCCCAATTCTTCATCCTTCCCTATACCCATGCCCTTTGTAACCTTGCAGTGCCCTCCAACTCTGATGCTGGGTTCACCAAGGGTCTTGATGTGGCCAAAGGGATGTTGACAGACATGTTGCACAGGCTTGTAAAAGCACTTCCATGTGTCCACAATTGCTCTTACTCCTCTGCTATTACTATTAGAACATTCTAGGTCTAAGATGGAGGGTAAGACACATAGGGAGGGTCTGAGTTGTTATAACTGCTGAGGCCATCCTAGATCAAACACAACCTGCAAATCTCCCAACGTGTGGGCAAGTCCAGCCAAGACCAGAAGAACCACCCAGTCAATCTGCAGACTGTGCATCTCATTTGGAGACACAAGTTTTAGATAGTTCGTTGCTGACACAATAGCTTGCAAATTATCTTATCATACACAATCCCATTCCATAGCAATAAATCCACTTGAACATAAATTCCATGAAAGCACAGATCTTGTATGGGTCACTGATGTTTTCTAAGTACTTAGGATAGTGCCTGATATGTAGTAGATTTTCAATAAACATCTATTGAATTGATGAATGAATAAATGAATGAAAATAATTATGGTAATAGTAATAACAATATTAGGTGTAATTTACTTAAACTCTATTATGTTCTAAGTACTCTACTAGGTGCCTAATCAACTGCTTTATTTGATTCTTTTGTCAACCCTGTAAAATAACTATTGTTTATCCCATTTCAAAGATGACAGAATTGCATTCAAAGCAACTGAGCAACTTGTTCAAGATCACACAGATTTCAAAAGTGGCACATGCAAGACTCAAATTCAGGACTGTTTAAATTCAAAGCCCATGTTATTTATAGAAAATATAGGGGGCCTTCCCTGGTGGTGCAGTGGTTAAGAATCCACCTGCCAATGCAGGGGACACGGATTCGATCCCTGGTCTGGGAAGATACTACATGCTGTGGAGCAACAAAGCCCGTGAGCCACAACTACTGAGCCTGTGCTCTAGAGCCTGCAAATCACAACTACTGAAACCTGCATGCCTAGAGCTCATGCTCTGCAACAAGAGAAGCCACCGCAATGAGAAGCCCGCGCACCACAATGAAGAATAGCCCCCTCTTGCCACAACTAGAGAAAGCTCGAGCGCAGCAACTAAGAACCAACACAGCCAAAAATAAATAAATAAATAAATAATTTTTAAAAAGAATATATAGGTACTAAATTATTAAAAACTATGTAATAGGTATATCTTAGAGAGTTTGAGAGCTTAACTGAGTTTTAAAACAATTAAATTACAGTTGACCCTGGAACCTTCTCTATGCCCAGATGTTTTCCAATAATCACAAAATTTGGAGTCAAGTGAGCACAATTCTAGGGTCCCATACAAGAATATGGAATAATCCTCTGAGAATCTGACTGTAAAATCAGAAGCAAAATTAATGAAATAAGAAATATACAAAGTAGTATAAATAAAGTTACTTACACACCTGAGCAAGAAATGGATATGAAACCTAATTGATATCGTTAATAAAAGTAACAAAAGATATAGGAAAGATTGGATCCATGTGGAAATGAGAATACATGTCTACCTTCCCTTTTACATTAGCAAAAAGGAGATTTTAAAGAGTGTGGATCAATAACAGCATTCGGAGTTAAAAAAAAAAAAAAGCTGAGGAGTGTATTAGGCAAGGTTCTCCAGGGAAACAGAACCAATAGGGTGTGTGTGTGTGTGTGTGTGTGTGTGTGTGCGTGTGTATGCATGTGTGTGTAGGATAAGGAATTGGCACATGCAATATGCAATTCTGGAGGCTGGTGAGTCCAAAATCTACAATATGAGTCAGCAGACAGATAAAACCTTAAGGAAAAAATGAAAAATCCACCATCATTGTAAAATATTTTAATATACCTCCCTCAGTAAATGCTAGAGCTACAAAAAAAGTAATTATTGCTGTTCAAGTGTTTCATATTAATAATAATTAGTAATAATTATTGTTTCATCCATCCATTATTAATATAGAGAAAACATTGTTCTCAAAAATAGAATATACAATTTTCCAAGCACACAAGGAACATGTATGTAATCTGACCATGTGCTAGACCTTTCTTTAAAGGGCCAGAGAGTAAATACTTTAGGCTTTGCAGGCCATGCCATCTTTATCACAACTGTCAATTCTGCCATCGTCGTGAAAGAAGCAATAGACGATATGTAAAGAATCAGCATGGCTGTGCTCCAATAAAACTTTATCTACAGAAACAGGTGATGTGTATTCCTGTTCTAAAGAACAGAAAAGGAGGGCGCATATACTAATTTATTTTACGTGATTATTCCATCCTAAATATCAAGTAGAAAACCAGGCAAGAATAATACAAGAAATAAGGCAATTTCACCGAAGATCCTAATGTTAAGAAAATTGACTATCCATTAGGAAAAGAAAAAATTGCCTCCCAACCTAAACCTGTACAAAAAAATAAATCTCAGATAGATTATAGACCTAAACATAAAAGGCAAAATAAAAACATTCAGGGGTGGGATAGGGAGGAGGGGAGGGAGGCTCAAGAAGGAGGGGATACAGGGACAGGTATATGCATATGGCTGATTCGTTTTGTTGTGCAACAGAAACTAGCACAGTACTGTGAAGAAATTATATTCCAATAAAGATCTATTAAAAAAAAAAAACATTCAGAAGAGTATCTGTATGACCTCATGATAGAATATTACTTCTTAAACAAGATCAAAAATACGCAACCCATGAGAGAAAATATTGATATATTCAAATACTTTTATAAAGAGCTTTTATTCAAAAAAAGATACCATAAAGAGAGGGAAAAGATAGGGCACAAACTGAGAAAAGACATTTGCAGCACATACAATTGACAAATGATTGGTTTTCATGCTATATGAAGAATTTCTACAAACAAATACAAGATAAGGTAACAATAGAAAAATGACTCAAACAATAGGAGAAGAAATATGAGCCCCATAAATATGTAGAAAGTTGATCAAACTTACTAGTAATTAGAAAAATAAAAACTAGAAGCAAACTGAGACACAATTTAAAATTCATAAAATTGACAAAATGTTTTAACTTGGAAAATGCCAAGTACCGAAAAGGACATGGAGCAAAAGAAAATCTAATAAACTGCTGGCTGAGTGTAAACTCATAGAACTCTCTTTGAAAAACAGTTTGTCATTACCTAGCCAAATTCAACATTTTATTCTCTATGACCCAGTGTATTGGTCAGGGTGAGTTAACTTTGTTATAACTTTGTGATAAATTTGATATAGTAAAATTTAATATTTTGTTCACAAGACAATCATGAGAACAACAAGGGGGGAAGGGTAAGTGGTGGTAACTAATCTACACAGTCACATGGGGAAAGAAAGTAAGGATTGCTACCGAGAGATCTTCATGGGGCAGGCCTAGAAGTAGCAGACATCACTCATTTACATCCATGAGCCAGAACTAAGACCTTTGCCTTATCGAACTGCAAGAGAATCTGAAATAATACAATCCACACTCACCAGAAGGACCAAAGAACACAGATACAGGTCTCCCCTGCTATCCAAGTAGACTGTTCCTATGAAGCCTTTGTAAGCTGAAGTGGCATAAGCCTTCTTCAGTTACCTTAGGACTCATCTTGCTAACAAATGCTCACAATAAATCAAGATAAAGCACAGGTGCTCACGGACACAGTGCAAAACTATGGTGGCTTGATGCTGAGATGCCAAGTACAGTCCCCAGGAAGGAGCTTGGCGGTGTCCCTCTAGCTGCTCTGGTTGTGTGCTGCCTCTATAAGGGCTCTGCTGCAGAATAGATGTTGAGTGTACTATTTTCCATTTTTGTCTTTTTTTGTAAAATCAAAAATCCTCTTCAGATTTCTTTTGATTAATGAGAACAGGAACTAATGTAAGTCTTTCATAAAAGTGAAGTGACATAAAGCAAACTTTCAAAATGCAGGGGATCCCTGTATTGTTGAGCACTAGCAAATTCTGCTACCCACAGCAGTTCCATTCCTAGATATTTACCCTGCCTGACACACTTTTGCATAAGTGTGCTATTTTATATTACATATAATATAATGGAAGTTCATAGTATTATTGTTCTTGATGACAAAAAAATTGGGAACAACCCAAATGACTTACAATAATAGAATTGGACAAACTTATAATGAAGGAGAGAATTAGAATAAAATTAGAAGCAAGTTCTTTGAGGAGGCAAGAGTATGGAAGAGAGGCCTGGTCTAAGATGGGAGCAGGAATATCTTACACATCAGAGCATATGAGTAGAGAAGCAAATAGATTTGCAAATTTCATACTTAGAAGGTGTCATTCTCATTATAATGCATCTAATTTCTCTACAGTATGAGGCAATTTCACAAGTTAAGATGCAATGAGGAAGGGATGTTGAAAAGAAGGTATGAAATACTCATTCCTGATAGTTAAAAATTAAGGTACCAGGGGTGTATAGTAGAATTGCCTGGAAGAATTGAGTGCCATTTGAGATTTGTGGTCATGGGCTGAAGTGAGTCCAAATGACAACGGCATTTGATTTTCACCAACCATGTTCAGCTGCTTGAGTGTAAGAAGGAAATGAATAGATAATTGGGCTTAACTAGGGTGGAGTTTTGCAGAGCAGTATGATGGAGGAGAGAGATCAGGGCATCAGGGATGTTTTCCTGAGAATGATTATAATTCCATACCACAAGATCTAAGTTACATAAAAAGAGAAGTAAGAACCTGAAACAGTGAGTAATAAATGATGAAAAATGGCAGATGAAAAGAGCCCTAAGGAAAGGTGAGATGGGAGGGTAAAAGCTATACCTAGAGTATGGGAGATTCAAAAGTGAGATTTCAGAAGGGCTTGCTGTGGATGACGAGGTCTATGTAATGACCGTGATGGGTGGCTGAGGCAGGATGAAGGAAAAAGACCATTGTGTAAGAGAGGTCAAGGAATTGAGGAGGCAGGGTGATAGAAGGAATCCCCTATGTCAATATTGGAGCTGCCAAGATCAGTAACGAGAGAAGTAGTGGAGAGGGAGACAGTGATCCAGGTGCTAAATTTAGAAATGAATAAAGCAGTATGGCCTTAGGGATAAAATATTGTTACATATATTGCAAAGGATTAATATCCAGAATATATGAACAACTCCTATACACCAATTTATAAAAGAAAAACAAGCCAATATAAAAATGAACAAAGACTGTGAATAGGCAGTTCACAAAAGGAGATATAACCTTACTCAATAAACATAAAAAGATGTGTTCACTTGCAGTAGGAAAACACAAATTAAAATGATTACTTTTTTAACTCCTTAGTTAGCAAAAAATAAAAATAAAAAAATTAAGAGATTAGCAATATACAATATTGAATTGGGGGTGAAGAAATGGGCCCTCAAACACTTTTAAGGTAATATAGAAAACACTTTGTGGCTTCTCTCAAAATTTTAATTGTACATACATTTAGCCAACAAAGACCATTTCCAGAAATGTATATTACTACAATATTCACACATGTGAACATATATGTAGGTTTAGAATTAATTATAGTTGTAAAAATTTGGAAACAACCTAAAATGTTGAACAAAAGTGCTTCCTGGGATCACCTTTCAAATAAGCCACCTGCCCTCACTTCCTTGCTTAAGGATTCATGTCTGGAAGCACCCAAACTAAGGGTCCCTGCACAGTGGTTTATCTCCCTTTTTCACTCAGGAAGATTGACAGCTATACTACCCAATTACTGCCTTTCCTTTTTCACTTGGGATGCTGAGAGACAGGCTTCCTCCTGTTATCTGACAGACATTTTACAAATAATTAACATGTGAAACTTCTCAAGACATGGGAATGGCTCATGATTTAACCCCCCTCCCTTAGTGCTACCTTATATAAATTATTCATCAGGATAGAATGGGCTCAGCCTTGCCAGGCCACACTTTCCTAATGACTGTTATCAAATCCATATGTTTACAGATGAAGGAAGTATTTTCACATAACAGACAGTCAGACCTTGGCCTGCTGAGGTGGTATTATATGAAGGTTCTAAGCTACAGTGGGCAATACTAAGCAATGAGTAGAAAGCTAACTTTGTTTCCTAATAAAGACAGAAGAGTTGAAATTCTGGAGGAAGTCTGTTTTAGTTAGTTCAGGCTGCAATAACAAAATACTATAAACTGAGTGATGTAAACAACAAACATTTACTTCTCACATTTCGGGAGGCTGGGAAGTCTAAGACCAAGGTGCTGGCAGATTTGGTTCTTGGTGAGCTCTCTCTTCCTGGGTTGTAGAAGGACACCTTCTCCCTGTGCCCTCATATGGCTGGGAGAGAGGGTGCTGTGGTCTCTTCCTATTCTTATAAGGGCAGTAATTCCATCATGGGGCCCAGCCTCATGACTTCATCTAAACCTATTACCTCCCAAAGGCTCCACCACCAAATACCATCACATTGGGAGTCAGGGCTTTAACACAGAAATTTTGGGAGGGGGGAAACAAATATTCAGTTCATAACAAAGTCCAAGGTGGGCGGTGAGACTCCATAAAAACAGAGAAACATGGTTATATGAAGCAAGTTTTTCATTTGGGGAGTGGGGGGTGGGGTGGGGGAGTCAGAGGTATCATTGAAAGAGGCACTTATAAGTCTTCATCATGTAGAAGGTATCTAAAGTCATATGACTATACAATCCACAAGGATGTGAATGCAAATAGAGAAGACAAATGAGGACTAAGCCCAGGATACTACAACCCTAAGACTTCAGAGATATAAGGAAGAACCAGCAAAGGAGACTGAAAAGGAAAACAACAAAGTAGGAGATAAAACATCAGGTCAGAGTGTCCTGACGATCAAGTGAAGAATGGTGTCAAACTATGCTGATATGATAGGTCTAATAAGATGAAGACTAAAAACTTAACCATTGGTTTTTAGCAATTGCTGTCATTGGTGACTTTGCTTATCATTTCTGACCTTGGCAACAACAGTTTCTGTGGAATAGTGAAGGAGTATACCTGATTGGAGTATATTTAAGAAAGAACAGGAGGAGAGGAATTGCAGACTTCAAATGTAGACAGCCCTTAAAAGAATTTTCTGCAAAGAGGAACAAAGAAAGTATTCAGTGGGAGGAGTGAAAACAAGAGAATGGTTTTTCTTAGGATGGAAAAAGTAGTGTAATTATATGTTAATGAAAATGATTCAGTAAATGATGTGTCAGGAAAGAGTTGGGAAACTTTCAAAAGCAATGAAGTGGGATTTGGTGTTTTAAGTGAAGAGTTTGACTTCAGATAAGAGCATGGATAATAAGTACAGGAATTCACAGAAAGAAATTAATGCAAAAGCTGTAGGAAGGGAAATATATGTGGTGGTGAGCCATGGAAGTTCTAATGTCTCTTGGGAATTGAGGCTCAAGCCAATTTTATTTAAATCTCAAAGGACAAGATGGCCTCAACTGACTTCTTTATTACTTCATTACTTTACCTGATTACCACGCAAATGTAAAAATGGTGGCATATGAAGATCTTCAAATATCTTGAAAACAGAAGATGATAAACTGAGGTGTTCTTCCTTGAAAGATTACTGACAAATGAAAATTTGCTTCTCCAGGGAGTGAATAATAAATGCCCATCTTAGCAATTCAATGGGGGACAAGAATTGCCTTTCAACTGATGATGCTCAACAATTTGGTAAATGGGTGGAAAAATTATGAACCTCAATCCCTACCTCATACTATACACAAAAATTAATTCAAGATGTGTCATAAGTCTACATATAAAAGTTACAATTACAATATCTTCTCTATAGAAAATGTTAAAGAATGTCTTAAATTTAATACAAAGAAATCTTAAGACACAAATCTCTAATTATAAAAATTTCCTCATTGGATTTCAAAATTAATAACTTATGCTCATCTAAATACACCATTAAGAAAATGGAAAAAGCCATAGACTGGGAGAAATTGTACCCAGAACGTATAACAAACTCCTACAAATTAATAATAAAATGGCAAACTATCTAATTTTTTAAATGAGCACCAAAAACTTGAATAGACACTGCATAAAAGATGGTATACGAATGGCCAATAAGCACATGAAAAAGTGCTCAGCATCACTAGGAAATTCATATTAAAGTCACTGTCAGATGCACCACAGTACATATGTTAGAAAGGCTAAGATTTAAAAAAATAATACTATAGTTTGGTGAGGATGTGGAGCAACTGGAACTGTCATGCACTGCCCACAGGAGTGTAAAACAATTCAAGAATTTGGAAAAACTTTACTTTCTTATAAGCTTAAACATAGATCTGTCCTGCAACCTCACAATTTCACTCCTAGATATTTATCCAAGATAAAGGAAAACATTTATCCACAAAAAGACTTATACAAAAATATCCATAGCAGCTTTATTCATAATCAGCACAAATTGGAAGCAGCCCAAATGTCCATCAACTCAAAGATGGACAAACAAAAACTATAGAAAAATGTAACAACATGAATGAATCTTAAAAACACTATGTTGAGTGAAAGAAGCCAGAGACAAAAGAGAATATTCTGTATGATTCCACCATCATGAAATTTAAGAACAAGCAAAACTAATATATGACAATAGAAAACAGAATGGTGGCTGCCTATGGGGACTGGGAATTGTCTAGAAAGGGGAACCAGTGAACTTTCTGGGATCATGGAAATGTTCTATATTGTGATTGGGGTGTTGGTTACACGGATGTATATATTTGCTACAGTCTATCAAATTATACACTTACTTTTGCACAGCAAAGCAAATCATAAACAAAACAAATAGACAACCTATAGAATGAGAAAAACATATTTGCAAACAATGCGACCAACAAGGGATTAATTTCCAAATATACAAATGGCTCATACAGCTCAATATCAAAAAAAACCAAACAACCCAATCAAAAAATGGGCAGAAGACCCAAATAGACATTTCTCCAAAGAAGACATACAGATGGCCAACAGGCACATGAAAAGATGCTCAACATCACTAATTATTAGAGAAATGCAAATCAAAACTATAATGAGATATCACCTCACACCAGTCAGAATGTCCATCATCAAAAAGTCTACAAGTAATAAATGCTGAAGAGGGTGTGGAGAAAAGGGAACCCTCCTACACTGTTGGTGGGAATATAAATTGGTGCAGCCACTATGAAAAACAGTATAGAGGTTCCTTAAAAACTAAAAATAGAGCTACCATGTGATCCAGGAATCCCACTCCTGGGCATATATCTGGAAAAGATGAGAATTCTAATTTAAAAGGATAGATGCACCCCAGTGTTCATAGCAGTACCATTTACAATAGCCAAGACATGGAAGCAACTTAAATGTCCATCGACAGATGAATGGCTAAAGATGTGGTGTGTGTATATATATACACACATACATATATATATATATATATACACACATATAATGCAATATTACTCAGCCATAAAAAAGAATGAAATAATGCCATTTGCAGCAACATGGATAGACCTAGAGATTATCATACTAAGTGAAGTAAGTCAGACAAAGACAAATACCATATAATATCACTTATATGTGGAATCTAAAAAAATGATGCAAATGAACTTATTTACAAAACAGAAATAGACTCACAGACATAGAAAACAAACTTGTGGTTACCAAAGGGGAAAGAGAGGGAGGGATAAATTAGGAATTTGGGATTAACAGATACAAATCACTATATATAAAATAGATAACCAACAAGGACTTACTGTATAACACAGGGAACTATATTCAAAATCTTGTAATAACCTATAATGGAAAAGAATCTGAAAAAGATATATACACACATAAATATATACATATAGAACAATCATTTTGCTGTACACCTGACAGATTGTAAATCAACTGTACTTCAATAAAATAACAACTTTTTTAAAAAGCAAAGAATAATTATACACAAATGTTTTCATTACACTGTATGTAAATTTTTACCCCCAAAAAAGAATTTTGAATGTCCACTTTGGCTTTTCTCTTCTGTTCTTCTTTTTATTCCATGCATTCTGACTATTTCATGCCAGGAAAACCTGAGCTAAGGAGAAAAATGGTGCTCACTCTCAAAAATGCCCTCCTGTCACTGGTTAGTGCCTCAGATGGCATGTTATTTGTGTTTCAGCCTGAATGTATAGGCTGGAATTAGGTTTGAGGCTCTTTGTATAATTCTCCATTGTCCATCTAAAATCAGGAGAGATTGATCTCAAATATGGTATGAGAAAAGGAACTCAAAAGGGTCCCTCAGGTGGTGTGAAAGATAGAAAAACCATTTCTTCCTTTCCTTTAAATGTATGTAAACAACAGGGGCAGAGGAACATAAACCCCAAAGGGAGAAGGCATAAATGTTCATGGGGAGAAGGAGATTTGGGGAGGTAAAGAAAGGGCAAGTAGAACAGACATCAGCAGAAGTTCCCACCCAGACTTTTCCAACTTGTATTGATACTGAGAAACATGAATTTCTATAAATGACAAAGGCGGATTTAAGGATTCTTACACTAATTTTAGCACGGACCCAGAAACAATATTTTCAAGAGAATGGACAATTTTAAAACATCTTTGTCAGTCAAACTAGGTCTGTTAATGTTCTTCATCATCACATCCTGCTTAGTTTTTTAAAAAGTGCAAACTTCATACTTATTTGGAACAATCAGAAAAAAGCATTGAGAAGATAGGAGCTTTAAGAAGTCACAACTTCCATCCTGCTGACTCAGGCAAGATGATACACAAACCATGCCAGAAGGAGGCTGCTATGAAAGTAAACATTTGAAAGAAGACAAACCCGCATAATGAGCTGCATGTTGTACTTCAGCTTAGGTCACGGGGTATTATCTGATATTTAGGGAGGACTATGCAACAATAGTAAAAGATGCATTAAAACTAGGAGATCTGCAGAAATTGTAAGATACAAAATGTATGCACCTCCTTAGTCCTCAACACTAACCCAAGAAGGAAATGATGGTATTCTATACAAATCTTTATGAAGGCTGCTTATCACTACAACAGGACTGCTCATCAGTTAAGTTCAGCTGGACCTCCTTCCAGCAACTCCCACCACTACCATTGATCTCTAAGACAAGAGCAGAGAACATGTCTGTTTTGTTCATTATTGTATCTTCATCACTTGGTGTATGCCTGGCACAGACTCGGCATGGAATCAGCATTTGTTAGATAAATGAGTCTTGCTAGTATCACAGTCCATTATTTAGTTGTGTCCAAAATAATGTATCTATTCATCCTATAAATTGTAATCACACTGCACTAAACAGTGTATTGCTTAATAGGAAAACTGCAATCATTAGAATATAAACTCTGTCCTCAAGGAGTTTTCAGTCCAGAATTAGTGGGAAGCAGTGATGACAACATGTGATGAAGGATGAGCTTGAGAGAACTGGACACCACAAAACACCAAGAGGAGCACCTAACCCAACTTGGGTTAGAAGGAGGGAACACCTAACAGAGACAAAAGCAAAATAAGAATTAACCAGAAAAAGAGAAGGTGAGGCAGAGGAAATGGCATAGCACCAAGTCCAGGGGGCAAACAGATCCTCACCCACCGTGCAGTGGGCTTTTACTGAACATGCTTCAACTCAGGATGTTGTAGATACAACAGCAAACAAAGCAGGCAGTCCTTGCTTTTATGAAGCTTATCCTGTCATAAAGGAAAGAGGCGAGTAAAAATTATAGTGTGTGCTCCACTGGGGAACATACAGATGTTCTGGGTGTCCTGAGCTCCTAGTCCAGACTTGGGGGGATCTGGTAGGCTTCCCGTGTGCAGCTGAGACACAGAGGATGAGCAAGATTATCCAAGAGAATGGAGGAGAGGAAAGACTGTGGAAGAAACAGGCTCACAGGAAGAGAGATCACAGGGTTCTATAAACTACATGGCAGCCACTACTACTAGAGCAAAGCACTGAAGGAAGGCAGAAACATGGAAAGGCTGGGCAGGTTTGAGATCAGTCCATTGGAAGGCCCTGAAGAGCCTGCTAGGGCTTCACACTGTATCTCTTTATACCACGATTCTGAACTGGAGTATAACCTGAGGGACAGAGGAGTGTAGTGCTGTTGTGAGAAGATGATGTCAAATCCTTGCTCCCCACCCCCCTTCCTAGCTGTTGGGCAAGTTTATTAATCTCTCCATTCTCAGTTTTGTCACCTGTAAATTGAAGATAATGATAGCAATTATTTCATAAAATAATTTTGAGTATTAAATGAAATGATTTGGTAAAACACCATAATGACTGGTATTCAGACAATGCTCAATAAATGTAAGCCTCCTTCCCCCTACTTGCTGTTTGCTCCATGACCTCCCACTTCCCAGCTTTTCTCAGTGGGTAATTTATCAGCTCAACTTTTTCCCTCCCAGGACCGTGGAGAACCTAGTGCCTTCCCAGCCCTGGCTCAACACAGCAGACACAGGGACATGTGCCAGGATTATTGTTAAACCCAAGTTGAGCTCTTGCCTATCAGACTGTTTGCAAGGACTGGGAGAAAATAACAAATACAGAGTTGTCTGATACGGTTCATGGAGGCACTCTCACAGAAATTCATTTCCCTGATGTAGCTGAGAAAGATGTAGACAGAGACCTTAAATTGTATTGCATTTAGGTAAAGGGGTCCCTCCCTCCTCTCAGCATCTAGAGTGTCTTTATTGGTCACAAAGCACCAATGTCTTCAACCATGAAAATGGAGGCAGAGACAGGTACAGAGCTTCACCTCCATTAAAACAGCCCACAGATATGGTCAGCTTGAATGAGTGGGAGGGGACAGTCCATACCTATGTGTCTGGTAGGATTTGTAAGTAGGCATGTGAGGGATATGGTGGCAGAAAGTCACCTATATCATTTCCAAGCTGTTTAACCATGAGCAAGGTACTAAAACTCTCTAATGCATGACCCTCAGCATAAAATTTGATGGCTAACAGAAACACTTTGCCAGGTCATGGTGAGAATTCCCTGAAATAGTGTGAGTATAAGACTATACAAGTTGGGGACTTCCCTGGTGATCCAGTGGTTAAGACTCCACACTCCCAATGCAGGGGGCCCGGGTTGGGGAACTAGATCCCACATGCATACTGCAACTAAAGATCCCACGTGCCACAACTAAGACCCGGCACAGCCAAATAAATAAATATTTTTTAAAAAAAAAGATTACACAATTTGTAAAACTCCACACAAATCATAGTAGTTGCTGCTATTTGTATTATGAAGAAGTTGTATTGGAAATTGAGGAGGAAATGCAAAGAAGATACATGTTATGAAATGCCACACACAATACAGAACATAATCAAACATTCTTGATTATAAAAACCATGTATCAGAAAAAGCAAATGCAATTCCATTCACTCTCACTCCATTTTTGCTTCCCTAGAAGGGAAGAAGGACTTCAAAATGCAAAGGTGCCCCACGACCAGATGTATGTGACAAAAGCCTTCCCCCAAAGGAATTGTTTTAACTGATTCAAAGAGTAGAACTTTTTAAAATTGTGTGGACTCCAGGGACTAAAATGATATTCAGGTTTCATTCAGAGAAAATCATAGAAACAGTGTTTCTGTTTTTATGTGACAGTTTCTAATGTGATCCTAACACATACCCATCATTAGTTAGGGTACAACCACTCACTTGTTAATGAAATGTTTCTAGTTAGTTCCTAATCATGAGTTACTTGTTGAATTCATTCAGCACAGGATTCTTGCCCCTAGAATGTCTGGGCCAAGGACCAGAGCTCTGTCCACCTACAAGTTCTGAAGAAATGGCATCCCTGACCAGGTAGGGGAAACCACAATTCCTTCTCAACTATATAGAAGACACTTCACAGATTGAAAACCACCCAGGCAACTTTTTCAGCACAGAAAGGGTGTAGAAGTTTCATTTCCTTTTGGAATGTTGGCACAGTTGATATCAGACTTGGAACATGCAGCCTCAAGAGGCTCTTCATCATTATCTAGAAGACAGTTATGGATGCTCTGCGAATACATCTTCCAATGTACAACACACAGCCAAGACATGTGTCAAAATGTGATCTCAAGCCTACCAGAAAATGTGGGCAATAATAATATTTCAAAATCAGTTCTCTCCCCACTTCTGCATTCTTTGGGCTGGTCCTGTTGGAAATAGATTTGCCAAAGCACTGATGATTCTTTCCATATTTTCAGGGTAAGTGTAGTAACAAAAAATTAGATGAGAACTTGCTTTAAAAGGAAAAAACCTTATTGCAAGTTCACTCCTGTCTGCTCAATGTCTTCCCATTTTCTCTCAATGTCTTTTGACCTTTTCTAACCAACAAGATTCAATTCTCTTCTTTCCAACTCAAGCACCGCCCCCCAGCCATACCCACACCCCCGGGACGCAGAACTCACTCTTGAGTCCTTGGCCTCATTCCCCTGGAAATTTGGCAAAGATCATTTGAAAAACCAAATCCCCTCTCTGAGACCCTATCTCCAGATTGCCCTTCCTTTCTCATGTTCATGATGTAACTAAGTAGCCAAAAGTCATGAAGGGACAGAGATGTCACAAAAGGCAGGAGATTCATGACAATTTGTGGTTCCCACTGTTTAGGAAATTTGGAATCTGGTTAGTGGCCACACCTTGGTGCACACTCATATGCTGGTTTAAGACACTTCCTTACTGCCCTTTCGCTTACTCACACTTCAGCTTCAACCTCACCCCTTCCCACTCATTTCTCAGCCTCACCTATAACTTGCCTGGTTAACTGCTACTTAGCTGTATCAAGCAGAGTCCCAACATAACACAAAATTCTACTCAGATACTTCAATTCAATAGCATGTTGGAGCCAATTTATACTGACTCACAGGAGAAAATGATTAATTCTTAAGAATTTTGCAAGCTTGTTGTTAAACACAGTCACTATTTTCAATTAACTTATCTATAATTACTTGAATTATATTAAAAACAAAGACAATAAATATTCAAAACCTATGCCTTCCTCATTATTTTACTATTGCATACAATCTTGAGATTATTTACATCTACCATATCTGTACAGTTGTACCCCCTCATCCACGGGGGATATATATCAGGATATCCAGTGGATATCTGAAACTGCCAGTTGTATTGAACACTACATATACTATGGGTTTTTTTCCTATACATGCATACCTATGAAAGTTTAATTTATAAATTAGGCACAGTAATAGATTTAAAAGAAAAATTATTAAATAGAACAATTGTAACAATATACTGTAATAAAAGTTATGTGAATCTGGTCTTTCTCTCTGTCTCTCTCAAAATATCCTCTGTACAAATTTAATGCCTCTTCCAACTTAACTAAGTACTCATCAGACAGTGTGGCCATAACATTTGCATTTGAGGTGGAATAGAACAACTAGCACGAATTTTATTTCCTTCTTCACAATTTCACATATAGAAGATTTGTTCTTACCATAGATGTTAACAGCCTCAGCATGTGACTTTTTTCTTTCCTTATTAAGTCAAGAACTTTCACCTTTTCACTTAAAAAGATGCATTTTACAGCTTCTCTTTGGCATATCTGAATTGCCAGCATCACTTCTCTTGTGCTTTGGGACCATTATTAAATAAAATAAGTGTCACTTGAACACAAGCACCGTGATACCGTGACAGGCAATCTGATAACCCAGAAGGCTACTAAGTCAAGTGTCCCCAACCCCCAGGCCACGGACCACGACCAGTCCATGGCCTGTTAGGAACTGGGCTGCACAGCAGGAGGTGAGCGGCGGGCAAGTGAGCGAAGCTTCATCTGTATTTACAGCCGCTCCCCATCACTCACATTACTGCCTGAGCTTTGCATCCTGTCAGATCAGTGGCAGCATTAGATTCTCATAGGAGTGTGAACCCTACTGTGAACTGCACATGCAAGGGATCTAGGTTGCACGCTCCTTATGAGAATCTAATGCCTGATGATCTGAGATGGAGCTGAGGCAGTGATGCTAGCACTGGGGAGTGGTTGCAAATACATATTATCATTACCAGAGAGGTTTGACTGCACAGAGGCCATAATAAATCAATTGCTTGCAGACTCATATCAAAACCCTATCAGTAAGTGGCAAGTGAAAATTAAGCTGCATCTGGTGGTAAGATTTATAGTGGCAAGTGAGTTGATGTACTTCAATTGTACAGCTGCATCTTGTGGCAGGGTTTAAGTCAGAATCCGACACTTATTTTAGTCCACACATAGCCCACCTATTATTTTATTTACCACTTCTGCCTACACCTCTTTCCTGCACTGCGCACTTGTCTCAGTCACAGTTTTGGTAAGCCCACAAGCTAACCCTAGCCAAAATGAGTAAAAAACAAATATCACTAGAGAGATTTTTGAAAAGGAGGAAAGACCTAATGATCAGACAGCAGAAGACTCTAAGACTGCCAACAAAAAGAAAGCTGCATTTGAAAGAAAATACCAAGAGTCCTACTTAAATTACAGATTCATTGCAACAAGTGATTCACATTCTCAAATCCCACCTTGTATAGTATGTGGAACCGGCTAGCCAACGAAGTCATGAAACTTTCAAAACTGCTTTGTCACATGGAGACAAAGCACTCTGCATTAAAAAATAAGCCTTTGGAGTTTTTCAAAAGAAAAAAAAATGTGAACACAAAGAACAGAAGCAAGTATTGAAGGTCACCACTTCATCAAATGTGTCCGCACTGAGAGCATCATACTTAGTGCCTAACTGCATTGCTCAAGCTAAGAAGCCCTTTACTATTGGTGAAGAGTTGATCCTGCCTGCTGCTAAGGACATTTGTCATGAATTTTAGGAGAGGCTGCAGTTCAAAAGGTGGCACATGTTCCTCCTTCAGTTAACACCATAACTAGACAAATTGATGAAATAACAGAGAATATTGAGGCACAACTGTTAGAGAGGATTAATGAGTCACCGTGGTACGCAATCCAGGTTGACAAGTCTACTGATGTTGATAACAAGGCAACAATGCTCGTTTTTGTGTGATATATTTTTCAGGAGGATATGCATGAGGATATGTTATGTGCACTTTTGTTGCCAACCAACACCACAGCTGCAGAACTATTCAATTCTCTGAATGATTACATATCAGGAAAACTGAATTGGTCATTTCGTGTCGGTATATTCACAGACAGAGTGGCTGCCCTGACTGGACAGCTTTCTGGTTTTACTACTCAGGTCAAATAGGTCGCTTCTAAATGTATGCACTGTGTCATCCATAGAGAAATGCTGGCTAGCTGAAAAATGTCACCTGAACTTAACAACGTTTTGCAGGACGTGATTAAAATTATCAACCACATTAAAGTACATACCCTTAACTCACGTCTGTTCACACAGCTCTGTGAGGAGATGGACGCAGAGCACACATGTCTTCTACTACACACAGAAGCAAGATGGCTTTCTAAAGGTAGGTGGGTCACTGGCCAGAGTTTTTGAGTTATGAGAGCTGCTCCAGATATTTCTTTTAGAAAAACAGTCACCACTGGCAACATATTTCAGTGACACAGAACTGGTCAAAAAACTTGCTTACTTGTGTGACATATTCAACCTGCTCAACGAACTCAATCTGTCACTTCAGGGGATAACAACAACTGTGTTCAAGTTGGCAGATAAAGTGGTTGCATTCAAAGCCAAACTGGAATTATGGGGGCAATGAATGAACATTGGGATTTTTGACGTTTCAAACATTAGCAGAGATTTTGAAAGAGACTGAGCCAGGGCCTTCTTTCTCCCAGCTGGTGCATGATCACCTATCTCAGCTTTCAGAAGAGTTTGAGCATTAATTCCTAACCACAAAAGACCCCTGAACTGGGAAGGAATGGATCCATGACCCACTTGTGAGTAAGCCAGGTAGATTGACTTTGTCCTTGCTAGAAGAGGATCAACTTCTTGAGATCACAAATTACGGTGGCCTTAAAAGTATTTTTGAGACAACTTCAAATCTCCATACATTCTAGATTAAAGTCAAGGCAGAATATCCAGAGTTTGCCACAAAAGCACTGAAAAGCGTGCTTCCATTTCCAACATCCAGCTTTGTGAAGCACGGTTTTCTGCAGTGATGGCAACCAAAATGAGATTACAGGGTAGAGTGGACATAAGAACACACTTCGGGCATCACCGTCTCCCATCACCGCCAGATGGGACCATCTAGTTGCAGGAAAACAAGCTCAGGGCTCCCAATGATTCTGCATTATGGTGAGTTGTATAATTATTTCATTATATATTATAATATAATAATAATAGAAATAAAGTGCACAATAAATGCAATGTGCTTGAATCATCCTGAATCCATCCCCCCACCCCCTCACTCCCGCCGGTCCATGGAAAAGATGTCTTCCATGAAAGCAGTCCCAGGTGCCCAAAAGGTTGGGGACTGCTGTACTAAGTGACTAATGGGCAGGAGACACTGGACAAAGGGATGATTCTCATCCCAGGTGGGACGGAGCAGGAGGGCATGGGATTTCATCACGCTACTCAGAACAGCATCCAATTTAAAACTTATGAATTGTTTATTTTTGTAATTTTCCATTTGATATTTTTGGACCACAGTTGACCGAGGGTAATTGTAACTGAAGAAAGCCCTAAATCTCGAATAAGGAGGGACTACTGTATAGTGGAACTATTTAGCATCTTTTTCCAATTCTGTGTTTAATAGCATCATGTTGGGCTGTGGTGGACATATATACTCTACAGAAATTGTCAAAAGCTACAAATCAGAGCTTTTTGTTTTTTCCAGAGATCCAGTTGTTAAACATTTACCAGAACACTACTGCTTCAACTGAAGATTGAACCAAAGGATCTCTTTGGGTTAAGAAGTAGGATTAAAGAAACCACCTAGGGATGTTGAGGCCTCTGGAGACTAGCAGCAGAGGGAAACATTACCACTCTTAGGCCTGAAGGAGCAAAGGGAGGAAACAGTGAAGGCCATCACCAAGGAGGAGGGCCTGCCTGGGCAGGAGCCATAGTCCCAAGGGACCAGCTACTGCCAGAGAACAGCATGGAAGCAGGGAGGAAGCATGGAGTAAACATCTCCTTCTCCTCCCACCTCTGATCACATGCCACTGGCTGAACCCATCAAGAATCCAGCCAGCTCAGAAACCTGAGCATTGCAGTCCGCAGATGTCAAGGGTCGGGTTCACCAGACATAGAAAATGTCAAGAAGGACATTTAGTAGGGAGTATTCCTAGTATGATCATCTGTGCAAAGGAAGGGAAGGAAACAGGACTGGGCAGAGGAGAAGGTGGGCTCTGATTCAGGTGAGCCCAGGTGAGCTCTGGAGCTAGAATGATCCTACAAGTTTCTCTCAAGATGGAGCGAGGTGGAGCTGGTTTTTGTATCTTGGTAATGATCAGTCATTGGACACAGGAGGCAGTTTTCTCCAGGAGATGCAATCCCCTAAAAGGGTTAACACCTGAAGCTTGTCTTCCAGCAACTGAGGGAATAAGCCCTTCATTCCTGAAACAGGAATCTGGGTGGCATATTACAGTATCCACCACAGCAGGGGTCAGCTTCCTGGGCAAAGAACGGAGGAGAATGGGTCTGGGGAGTAGTGAAGAGAGGGATGAGTAATAATCACACTCTTCAAAACCCAGACTGTGAATCAGCCCCTCTCAGCAGCAGTGCCTGACTCTCCTGCTCCACATACACCCACAGTCCTTCTGCAAAGTTTGATCACATTTCTCAGCAGACAGTATTAAACCAGTCTGTTTAATAGTCTGTCCTCTTGTGAAGCCCGTGACCACAGGGACTGTACCTTCTTTATCCTTATGCCCATTCTGGCTCAACCTGGAAATCCAGAGATGCTCAATAAAACTACTCATCAATTGGTAAGTAATTAACAAAGCTTAAGGGGTCCAGCCTTCATAATTATAGAGATATCTCAGATGGAAAAAAAAGTTATCCAGAGGAGGAGAAACCAGGCTGCTACACGGAAGAAAACAAAAAACACTATCCTTATGACAACACTCCATGGCATATTACTTTCCAAATCACCATTGCTGATATGTCCCTGGAAGGTTTCCAATTAGTTAGCAAGCCTGATTTGTATCTACAGCTATCAACTGATTGATTCATCAAAGTATGTGGGGGAGGGAGGGAATAAATTCAGTGGAAATAATTATATTTTTAGGATGAAATGGAGAGGGAGGGTAGGAGGGTCAAGGGTGGGCAGTGCTGTGATGTGGCACCAACATGACAAAGATTATTTTGAGCCTGGACATCAGATCGTCAAAGGCTTCCTCTGAGCTTCCCCTCCAAGGAGACAGATAAGAAACAAGGTATTCAAGTAGCTGCCGGGTTGGCCCGGAGTGTCTCTCTTGTCCAGTCGGCTTGTCAGTTCTTCTGGCATCGTCAGAAGACGTGTGCCACTGCCGTCGGCTTTGTGTCACCACTCTCCTCTGTCTTTCATCACCTTCTGGAGCATGAATGGCGTTATTCTTTTTTCTTTTTTTTTTTTTTTTTTAATTTTCTTGGCCTAATGCGAGGTACAACATCATTGTTCCCTGTAGTCATATGTTTGAAAAAATACATTCTGCTGGCTTTTGGCACTGCTTGACGCTCTAGAGAATTAAGCAGAATATTGCAGGCAACAGTTCAATCTATTAAGTTATTTAGAATGTATATTTGCAAGGAAAAAGTTGAACTGATTGGTGAAATGAATAGAAAATAGCTGAAGTAGAAAAATCCATGTTGAGGAGTGTTTCCTGCATATGTGTGATTAATCTGTGAAAAATATCAGGCTTTACTAAGTACTTTATATGCAGCAACTTTACACGTCATTTAACCCTCATGAAAACCCTGAGAAGTAAAATCACTCCTAACAGTATTTTACAGACTAATAAACAGAAGCTTTGAGAATCTAAGAGATTTGTCCAAGTTAAGGAGTAGAGCTGAGATTCAAATCCATGTTTGATCCAGCTCAGAGTCACTCAGGGGAGTGAATGGGAGGACAATTTGGATAATTGGTGACACATGGTGCTACTTTTCCATGACTAGCACTGGAAGACCCAGGGGGCATGGGTTAGGGGCGTATCACCTAAACCAAGGAGCCTGTTATAGTCCAGAATAAATACCTCCTCCCCCACCCCAATCAGGTTAAGAAGAAGCTCTAACAAAGACAAAAGACCCTGCAGTCCTTGGCTTGATGGGTCTTGCTTTTAATGTTATTTAAGAGAAACACAGGGAAGACACAGGGAAAGTAACCACCAAACAATGATTTTCTATCTTCATGTTTCCATAAAGAGAAGACTCTGCCCCTTTTCCCATTAAGAGGACGACCCTAGTCCTGACCAGGAGGTGCTTCCCTTTCCAGTGCATTCCCTGATCAGAGATTGGAAGTTTCTTGGGCCACCATGGGGTTACTCTGCCTGCCCACTCCTTCTTTCACCACCTGCTCTCAGATTGAGCATTTTGGGAAGATACTTTTAGAACAGAATGAGGATTTTAAGAGGCAACTTATAATGTAAAACGATCCAAAGGAACTTCTGAACAATATAGCTCATGTCAGCCTGAGATCGTTTCAGTGAATTAGCCAGTTATTTTGAATATATAATGGCTAATACTATTATACATTATGTGCATCAGGTACTATGCTAAACATATTACAGACACAATCTCATGGAGATTAACAACCCATAACAACCCTGTTTATGGATAAAGAAGTTGAATATCAGAGAGGCTAAGTAATGTGCCCAAGCTTACACAGCTATTACTTTGAGAAGCCAGGAAACAATCACAATTTTGAAGCCCATATTCATAATCAGTAAATTGTTCGGTCTTCTAGAAGCTAAGAAAAGATCTAGAAGCAGAAAAGTGGAAGACAATAATGATCCCACAAAGCAGGACAGATGTGGCAGTAAAAAGAGTGTCCAAAACATATAGTAAAAGACTTGTGTGCCCCTAAAATGTGAAAGTCAGTTGTTTTCTTTTCATACAACTGCATGCCATGCTGGCCAATTGTTGGTACTTCCAATATTTAGAATTTAAACTAGAGGCAAATAATAGGTCCAGCTCCTTCCAGGATAATGTCTGCAACTAACTGTGTGTCATGAACTGCTAAAATTATTCCATCAAGGTGCCCCAATCACAATTTGTTATAGATGTGAATGAAATTTACTACAGATGTGGTTTATCACTACCCAAATGGTGATTCAACTAGACAAGAACCCAAATAAATATTGTCACTCAAAAAATCACTTTGACAGTGGTGCACTGAAGCCACAGGAGCCAGTTGTTATACATTCAGGAATTTTGTGAGCTGATTATTATATATAACCACCTTTGAAATTTAAATTATGTAAGCTTGCAACAAAATAAACTATATTAAAAGTAAAAGTAAAAGTAATAAATATTCAAACCTCATCTCCCCTAATTATTTTACTACATTTTACTATTATCTATGCTCTTAAGGTTATTGACATATATTGTATCTGTAGAAATTTTATATAGTTATATGCTCCTATTCTTCTCTTCCCAATTCCATGTTCAGTGATGTCACATTGGTAGCTTGAAATTGGCCATGGTGGGAATATTTACACCATAGAAACTGGCAGATACTAAAAATCAGGGCCTTGTTTGTTTGTTTTGAGGAGAGCCAATTGTTAAACATTTACCAGCGCAGCACTCTCTGTTTATGTGGGAACACCACTGAACTGGGGAGAGCCACATCAGACTGCTCCGCATCTCCAGGAAGGCATGAATTTCTGGTGAGGAGTATTACTTTCCTATTGTTGTGCAACAAATTTCCTCAAAAGTTAGTGGCTTAAAACAATAAACATTTATTATCTCTCACAATTTCTATGTGTCAGAAATTTGGAGGCAGCTTGGCTGGGTGGTTCTGGCTTGTAGTCTCTAATGAGGTTGCAGTCCAAATGTCTGTCAGAGCTGTTGTCATCTGAAGTCTTGCCAGGTCCCCTATCTTGCAGGATCTACTTCCAAGACGGCCCATTCACAGGGCTGACATATTAGTGTCACTTTTAGCATGAGGCCTCAGTTCTTTCACACATGGGCCCCTCCACAGGACTGCTCAAGTTTCCTGACAACATGGTGACTTGTATCCCCCAGAGCAAGCAATCTAAGAGACCAGAACAGAAACCTCAATGATTTTTTTTATCACCTAGCCATGAAAATCACATGCCATTGTCGCTGCCATGTGCTGTTGGTCACAGGGAGCAGCTCTGACACATTTGGAAGGAGGTTACATAAGCACAGGTATCAGGAGGAGGAGATCAGTGTGAGCCATTTTAGAGATGTGTTTTTTGTCTGTGCTCTTGCATGTTATGGAGTTGCCTTGATTTGACTTGCTCCATCAGGATCCCAGAGTGGCTTTGTCTGACGTCTATGTTCTGTAAAATTATTAAAGCTTGAGAATACCAAGGCCTCGTTGTGAGTCCCAGACTAGCTCCCGGCCATCAGGGGCTTGTTTTCTTTTCCTCAATACACATATAAAAAAGGTCAAAGGAAGGAAGGAAGGGAGAGAGGGTGAGAGGGAGAGAAGCAAGTTGACCAAGTCGTACTATATCCCATGCACTTTATCTTATTTCATTTTCATTCTGTAACTGAGGAAATGTAGGTTGCAAGAGGTTAACAGATTTTCTGAGGGTTACACAGAAACTAGTAATAGAGCTGTAATAATTACTGAAGACACTAGTAGTTTCCCACTAATATTTTTTATTTGTAAACAAAGAAGGAAAATGAGTTTGCTAGATGGGTCATATAAGCTTCCAAATCCGGAAATCTTTGCTTTAGGATCATATACAAACAAACTGTATATAAGCTTACCTGATTCTCTGCTGACAAGTGTTTCTCAACATTTGTGTGCAAAATCCTCCAGTCTGTTGGTCTAAAACCCGTATACCATTGTTGATAGCCCCATATTTGGAATATTTTCTTCCAAAGTAGTCAACCCTCACCACAAAAAGGAGCAATTGCATAAATGAACTAACACATCAGAGAATCTTTAAAACAAAAATCCATTCTAACTTTGGAACATGGATTTGTCACAGGAAATTCCAAAACATCTTGGCCTTCAGTTAATTCCAAGAAAGGTTCAAGCCCACCGGAACTCTTCAACACTCAGCAAAGGGAAGTAGCCTAGAGACATTACAACAGGAAGTCAGAGTTAAATCTTTGCCTTAGATAACCTACAAAGTGAATGAATCATACTAAAGTGAAGTTAAAAATAAAAAATCCCACACTCTTGGGATTGTAAAGAAGCTTATGACAACTCAGTATTTTGACATTATGTCCACACCCAAAATACTAGAAACCATCTCATATTTACAACATCAAGATAAAAAAACAGTGCACCTATTTGGATTGCATGCATTGTTTTAGGTTTTCAGTGCTTAGTAATAAGTAATCAAAATGATTCAGCATTGTTAATATTCTGAGACTGATGAATAAATTAATAAATCTATACCCTATAATAGATCTGTGGGAAAAGTCCAGTTCTACAGCAAAATTTATGGCAGAGTATAAATCCCAAACATAATTTACTACATAATCTCAGTATACTCATTGCTATGGGAGAAAACACATGTTATTAATGGTATTCTTTTTAGTAAAGGAAAAATAAACACTTCACTCAGAAACAAATCAATAAAATGCTAGTATTTAATGACTTTAATTCAGAAGCTAACTTTGGTACTTTTTATTTTTAAAAACTCAAAGCAGCATTTTGAGTTTAATGAACCTAGATCCAGACTCCTATAAAATCAAACAGTTTACCTATAGCCAAACTAAACTCTCCATTTAAAAGAACATAATAAATTTGCTAAGATTTTCTCTTTAAACCAGATTTAACATGCCCCCTAAGTTTTAGCAAGAATTCCAACACGTAAGCTATAAAACAGAATCATTGCAAGAGTCACTTCTTTTGTACAGGCTGGTAATAATATCCTCTTCTTGCAGAATCTCACCACACACAATTTCAAAGGCAGGAAGAAAAAGGGAATACCTGAAAGGTTAATTACAGAGCTGGGTGGATACATGATAAAGCATTAAAATAAATGAGATAGATGAATTATCAGAGGGAAGAGCTGAAGACTGATGAGCCATATTTAGTACACTAATCCCAAGTGTTTATTTTGCATTCTTCTGGCCTTTAAAGATGACAGGTTGTGATCAATTGCTTCCCTTGAAGGTTGGCTGTTTTCTTGCCCTAGCATTTAATTTTTGTTTGATGTTCTTCACTTTGTGTCAATGTATGAACTACTGTTAAGATATATAGCAGCAATTAAAATAATTCATCCATCTGCTTATAATTAGAGACCAAGTTAAATGTAATGACAACTTTATCTAGCAAGCTAGCTAGAATCTAAAAAGGAGGTTGGCCCCTCAATAATTTCTCCAGCAGATGAATTATTCTAGTTAGTAGTAATTCAAAATTTCTCCTTCAAAGAATGGAGATTTTAATCAATGATGTCACTGGACAAGTGAAATGGGAGAAAATATAGAAATATCTTTAATTTGTTTTCTGTATTAACAAAAAATAATATAAAATATCTTGGTGGCTAGCTCAAAGGCTGGAGGAGAAAAGTGCCTTTTGCATTAATATCTTTAAATTAATCAGTCACAAAGAGAGAAGCCCCTGGAAAAAAAGCAACCACCCCAAATTAATTTTTTTAATGAGACCAGCTGAATACACTGCTATTTTAGAATAAAGAATAAATCTCTTAGAGTATTTTTTTAACTTATTGCTATCCTAGCATAAACAGAACATTCCAGTTATATTTTTAAATAAATTTTTAGACATGAAGCTTGGGGTGGAGGGGTAGTTACTAAAATATTCACTCATATTCCCCACCAGCTGGAAATAAAATTACTGATTTATATTTTATTTAATGGCTTTCTGCCTTTTCCCAACTAGATATATACACATACATATACACACAGATATATTACAAAATTGGAGTCATATTATTACATGCTGTTGTGAAAACTGCTTTTTTCACATAATAATACATAAGGAATATTTTCAAATTATTTAAAGGATTTTAAAACCCAAACCAGCAATTTTATATTCAATAGAGTGTGGAAACCAAAATCTAGTCTCAAATATCCTTTGATCACTCTCTGGTAAGCACAATTTGACTAACTACTAAAAGACCTAAAGACCAAAATGAAAATGCTATAAAAATATAACTAGAAAAGTATTTTGGCTTTTTTTCATGATTATAATTGGCCACCATAAATTTAATAGAATTGCACACCAATAAATGGCTCATAAATGATCTCATTCAAATGACTTTCCCAAATCATGTGAGCAAGCTGTTTTATATTTTAAATTTACTTTTTGAAATATTTAAGATGATACTTGAGAGCATATCTTCTGGTGACCAAGAAATCCAAACTTGGGAAACCCTCCAGGAAATATTCTAGTTTAATTCATCAAAGGAATTAATATAAAGGTTTTTTTTTTTTTTTTTAGAATATTAACAGCTAAAAGTACTTACTATAAAATAATTATGCTAAAATCATGGCTAATGTACTGCATCAAATATGGTAGGTAATTAAGAAATATTTATTGAAAATTGAAAATCTGCCTTATTTTTTGCTTCCAAGTGTTTTCTGTTACATGGGTGCTAAAGTAAGTTGTCTCCAAGAACTTAGAAATAACTGGTCTTCTTTGGAGATAAACATAAGAGCAGTACATCATGAGACAGTGCTCAGTTATATCAAGTTACCTGATTGGTTTTCAGGCCAACAGACTTGACTATAACCAGAGGGACACATTAACACATTCAAAGAATGAATGAGTATGTCAATCAAAATAGGGACAAATTAGACAGGAAAGTTTATTGTCAGTGCCCAGCAAAGCACAATCCAAGAGAAGATCTAGCCATTGCAGTTGGTGTGTTTCTAATCCCAATGGTAAATTTACTCCTCAGGGAGAAATGAATGCAGCATGAAGCCAACAGATTTGATTCTATCTGACTACTTGTGCACTTGTGCCTTACCCCAATGTTATTAATCTTTTGTTCTTTTAACTCCCCTTGTTCTGATGATCTGCTCCCAAGACAACCTTCAAATTCCCAAGTCAGTCAGTTACAGAGAAAGAGAGGGAACTCACCCTGTGAAGGTGAGCATTTCCAGTCTGTACAGCAGTGATTTCCTATGGAAAATGAACAGAGCGAGGAGCCACGTAAATCTCCGGCATCCTGGTCCATGTGACAGCTCTATTTCCCATTGCCGATAAACGTCATTCTTAGCTTCATGAGTTTCTAGTAATGAAGAGTCACTGTCTTGAAGCCTGATGTTCTGAATAGATAGGATATCAGGTCATTCAGAGGCCAGGGCAGCTTCTCCGTGGAGGCGTCTGCCCTCATTTCCATTTCTCTCATCTACTATCAGCACACGTAAATGCACCTGGAGACCACGGGGCAGCAAAGAGATGAGCTTCCTTTTGAGATGACAAAACAGGACTGGAACTAGAGCATTTAAAGAAACCTCCAGCATTAAAATTGGAGCATTTTTTATCACATATGAGGTATTCTCCCCCAGTTGCATGGTGGAGGGATAAAATCGAGTTCATGAAAAAATTTAGGTTTTAAATTTTGTAAACTACCCACATGAAGTGGCACTGAGACCAGCAGGGTCTCCCACACTCTCAAAGTCTGTACCTGACTCATGGCAGGGGAACTACTCAGGGCTCCAGCAAAGAAGCTGAAGTTTCCCCAAGAAGCTAGATGCCTGTTGGCTGCAGAGACCTTGAGAGAAACTTGTTACAGTTACATGGAGGAAATGGGAGCAAACTGGACAACGCTAAGTGCCCAGGCAATCCTGAGGACCTTGTAGGTCAAGGACACTCCAGGAGGCTACAGATACCTGAGCACAAGAAAAAGACAGCAAATCACCCTGCAAGTTACTACAGCTAAGAAGCAACAAAGCTGCTACTGTCCCCACGGATGCTCTGTGCTCTTTGAGGAGGAAGATGGGAGAATGAGTTGAGATGGCGGAAATGACTCTTTGCTGTCCTTGGTCCCTTCTTTGTCCACACCCAAAAATACTAAGTCCCTATGTGAACTTCAATAAGATTCAAAGGATCCCCTGAGGACAATGGAGCTCACTCCTTCTGTCTACCAAACCTTCCCACTCCCTGGCTTCATTCTTCAGCTTCAGTCTATTAATCCTATTAAAATGGGAATATTCTAAGGCTGGATGTGACCTTAAACTGGAATCTTCAATATGAAACTCCAGGGGAATGAGGGTCAGCAGCTTACTAGAGTGGGATTTGATAAGTGATAAAGAAAAGACTTCCTGTGGGCTTGGGACCTGAGGGATAGAGAATTGCTCTCCCAAGGAGGAGTAGAGAGGTCTCTCAGATCACCAGGCACCAGTCTCTCCTTCACAATGTTGTGAAAAGTTTCATACTTAATACTCTGATTTCATTTTCCAAAATAGCTTGTAACAGAAACTACAGAAGTTCATCATTTTTCTTCTGATTAAGGCTATGATATAATAATTTTCAATAAAAATACTAATCTTCCTTGGCTGCACAATGAAGTATTTTATACCTATTCTTCATGGAGCAGAATGAAATGCTAACATATTTTGGAGTGGTTTCAGTCTTTATAATTACTGCTCACCCTAAAACCTTGGAGAGGTGCAGGTGACAAGATCAAACTTGTTTCCACTTAAACTGAGACAGATATAAACCAAAGTCCCCAGAGATGAAAGGCTCAGTGCTTTGTTCAGTTTCAAAGACCAATATATGTTTAATCATTTTTAATGTAAAAGCAATATTTAAAAGAAAATAATTTTAAATTGTGAGCCATGTGAGAAATGAGAAATGTACATAAAGATAGGGGCACTTTTTTTGTCCAAAACAATAATTTCTAAAGAAGAAGTGCAAAAATACCAATCAAATAGAAAAGTGGATCTTCCCCATTAGATTTTTTAATCTAATAGATTTTGCCTCCTTCCTCACCACAAAAAAAGTTAAATTTCATTCCATTTTCCCAAGTTCTCACTAATAATAGTAACTATATCAAAAGTTTCTTAAAAGATAATAAATAAAGCTTAAACCAATATAAGCCCTGTTTTAAGTGGGTTTTTCAGGACAGTGTGCTCTGTATTTTTGATAATGCTAAACTGAACTTTGGCTAATGTCCAGAGCTGGGAGAAAGAATTGGCACACACATGAGTTATGTTTCTGTTTATATTCCTGTCCCAAACCTATGATTAAGCAGTGGGTTCTGCCTTAATAACAGACACTTAGTAAACAAAAGTCGCTTATATATCTCAAGTAAGTTTGAATTTCTTTGGTTTGGCAGAAAGTCAAGCTTACCAAATATTTCTACATACAACCATCTCAAATCAAACAAAAGGCATAATTAGACACTCAAAGATCTATGATTATGCATAAAGAATATCTGGGTAATTTGTTAACTTGTTGATATTTAGTCCTCCAGTTATAATGTAGATATTATGCGGTTACATTTTGTAACTAGTAATTGTAATATTGCACTACAGCATGTAATGTTAAGAGTTTTGAAGATTAAATAATATAGATTGCATATCCTTATAGTCTTTCATCACTAAAAAAACCTATAATGTTAAGAAAATACCTAACAAGATGTTCTCATCATTGTTTCCTATCTAGAAAGAAGAAGTGTTATAAAACTTCTCTTACAAAATGAGGCCAAACTGTACTAGGTAAGTTTTCAGGTAAGCATCTACATCTGAATCTCTGAACTTAAGAATTTCAACCATTGTTATGAGCTTGTTGATACATTCAGATACCCAAATAAAATATGGCCTCCTGATGTCTAAACACAAGATATACAGATGCAGAAAATGACAAAAAAAAAAAAAAAAAAAGTCACCAAGAAGTGACATAGATCATACAGAAACTGATTCAGGAGGTATCATTTGGAAGTTGAAGATGGTTTATATTTTCAAAGACCGGATGATTAGAAATAAAGGGTGAGCTTTATTTATGCACATTCATCAGCATTTCCTGAATAATGTAACCTTCACATTCCAAGTTAGGAAGGCAGCTATGTAAGGAGACTTCTGATTCTTAATAAGAGATTTAAAAATCTGTTTGGCCCTAGCCATAGAATCAAGGCAACACTGTACTAGATTATTCCCTTCTGCCGTTGAGCCTGGCTTGTGTCCAGTTGTAAAATACAGACTAGGGTCAGTCAATTCAGATACAAACGCAGTGCGAGGGTGGCTTTCCTTAAGAGAGCCAAGATGGCAAATGGAGTGTGTCTGAAGCCTCCCCGAGGGCCAGCTTTAAGGACCCAGTCACACAGGGTCCCACCTGCGGAAGGACTTTGCACTTAGTTAATGCTCTGCTATCACCCTAATGAAATTCATAATTTTTTTTCTTTGAACTTGTGTTTTGTATGTGAAATCTGATGGAACATTGGAGTGTGCTTGTGAGCAGAGGAAATAGCCCGGACAGCTATGCACACACAGGAGGATGCAGCACGTGCTGAAAATTGCAGCAATCTTTTAAAACAAATATCCACAGGCTTAGAAATAGAAATTAAATGTAAAGATTGTCACATTTAATGAGGAAAAAAACCACAATTTTCATACGAAGCTTCAGACAATAAATTTTTAAACAGGAAGACAATTTTTTAAATAATTTTTTCTTGAAATTGAAGATACAATGATAGAGTGCTTAAGAAGTCATCTTGAATTATGTACAAATCATGAAACCACTTTTGGTTTCTTGCTCAGCCTCCACAAGTCCAGGAAATAACAGAGGAAACATTAAAATGCCATTGTATAAATTTACATTTAAAACTAAATTCAGAGTTACACAAAACTGATTTGTACAAGGAGTTAAACCTATTTAGAAAAAAATGTTCCTTCAGAATCATTAGTTAATAGGTGCACAAAAATTTATACTTTGAGGTAATTTACCAGAAGTTATCCCAAAGTTTTCATAGCATTAAAATACTCTTAACAGGTTCAGTGACCATTGCATCAACAAAATATCCTCCTCAAATTGAGAAATTATCAAAACTTATTTACAATCTTGCATTTGCCAAGAGCAATCGATGTTGCTTTCAGTTATGTCAATTGAAAATGAAATTTTTAGAAGTATACATTTTGATGAGTTAATGAATTTGCAGAGAATTGAGTGAGAAATTTTTATGTTCAATAAAGATGTCACATTAATAAAATATTATTATTTATTGTATTACATAAAAGTATAAAACTTATAGTAGTTTCCTAGGGCTGCCATAAAAATTACTCTGGGAGTGATCTGTGGCATTTTATATTTAAGCTTCTTTACCTAATTGAAGAAACCTCACCACTCTCCCAGATTCACACTGGGAGTTTGGCTCCTGTCTACACTTCTATCTTAGGGCATTCTTAGTCCTTAAGCCAAAGGCAGCAAGTAGAACTGGGCTACTGAAATGTTACAGCCTCCAGAAATCCATGTGAGCTATGGTTAGGGATAATAATGGCTTAGAGACATCCTCCCAAAAGACAGGACTAGACACCATAGAAGACAAGGGACAGCAGAGTCTTTTCAGAGAGAATTATGGCCTGCCTTATTGGCTGACCAAGGTAGTCGCTCCAATGCCAGGAAAGGAATCCATACTATTCCTTAAAAGCAGGTGAGAATATATGCAATGCCACTTCATTGTTTCCCATCCTTCTTTTTTCTCAGTGGGAGTTTTTACCATAATTATGCTGTTCTCTCTACATCACTATCTACTGTATACTGGCTGCATTAGGACGCATGTCTCACCGTGAGTTACTGATCTCTAAACCATGAAAAGCTGGATATGGGCTTGATATTGAACTCTGCTTATCAATTAGAGATCCTGGTTTGGAGGATGATGTAGTTATTGGAACAGATTTTGTGTTGTTTACTTCAGGAATGGGTTGAGTTCATTTTATGTAGTCTTAAGAACTTTGAAAATATCAATATATATGAGAAGAAGGGTCCAAATAGATATTGGGTAACCAAAGGGATAGACCACAGTGAGAACCTCTTGGTTGCCTATCCAAAATCCATAACTCTCCCTTTCCTTTGGGGTTTCATGTGATTCAGAGTAAGTTCATTCTGCCCATAGTGCCAGGTGTGGAGGGCAAACCCTAACCTAAGCCATTCAGAATACTCCATGTCCCCAGTCACAGTACTTAGTTGACAGGTTGGCATGTGGCCTAACCCAGTCTAAGTGGAGTGAATCTCAGGATGTTCTCAGGGAAGTCTAGGACACAGACATCCTCTCTTCCTCTAAATGGCATGGTTTCCAGATACGGGGCTTGAAACCACTGAAACTATCTTGCTAGCACAAGAGAGTTCAGCCTGAAAATATAGCCAACACACAGGAGACAGCATTGCTGAGAGATTTTCAAATTAAAAGAGCTGAATTTCTCATCAAACTGGGCCTGAAACTTGCGCTGCTTTAGCACTTTTTAATTATGCGAGTTAAAATTTTCGTTTTACAAACTTATAGTTACCAAAGGGGAAGGGGAGAGGGATAAATTAGGAATTTCGGATTAACAGATACACACTACTATATATAAAACAGATAAACAACAGCAACCTACTGGATAGCACAGGGAACAGTATTCAATATCTTGTAATAATAATATATAATAATATATTATTTATATAAAAATATATAAATATATAAAATATATAAAAATTATATATATATATACGTATATAGGTAAATCACTTTGCTGAAAACCTGAAACATTGTAAATCAACTATACTTCAATTTTCTTTTAAGTCAAAAAATTTTTTCCTTTTATTGTTTAAGCTGGTAACAATCCAATGGTAGGGTTGCTGGATTTGCAAATAGAAATGTAGAATGCCCAGTTAATTTTGAATTTCATATAAACACATAATAAGTATTTGAAACATACTTATACTAAAAAAATTCATTGTTTATTTTAAATTCAAATTTAATCGTGTTTCCTGTATTTTAATCTGGAAAGCTTATCAATTAGTTATCTATTACAAGCATTGTGACTGATACAAACTTACAATACAGGAATGGATACATAAATTATAGTATATTTATTCTATCAAATATTATGTAGTAGCTAAAAAGAGTGAGGTAGATCTTTATGCATTAATCTTAACATGGTAACATCCACAATATATATATGAGTAAAACAAGTTACAGAGCAATTATTGATAGGAAAACCTTTCATGTTAAAACAAACAAGCAAAACCATATATTTCTGTAGTTACAGGTATTGGTATATAAATACAGGAATGTGTTCTAGAAGTAATTTTTAAAAACTCAGAAATTCTGAAAACTTGTTTTTGTCTCACAGCCTTTGTTTTCATTCATTCTTATACCAGAAATTCATATTAATTCCCACATTTCACTTGGGTGTGCTCCCTCTGCACACCGTGCATTCACACTTCAGAAGAGTATGCTACTCACTTCTACAAGCCTGCTACCTCACTGCATTCAGCAGGGGCTCAATGCCACCTTCCCAGAGAGATCCCTGACTCCTCATCTCAAACTTTTTGTCCCCTTTCCTTGATTTAGTTTTCTTCACAGTATCACTTTCTTAAATTATATTATGTGTTTATCTTTTATTAGTTATTGTTAATATCTACAAGATGACCTCCACCCATATTCATATTTTTAATATATGTACATAAGTAATGATGAAAAAGAGAATAGTGATTAACATTTGGGTCTCTGATGCAAGGCTGCCTGCAGGACTACCTGTGGCCTGTGGTCACAATTGTCATCTACTTGGTCTAATTTAAAAAGCAGAACCAGACAGTGACACTCCCACACACTAACTAAAATTAACTAAGTGTTTACTCAACACTTGCTAAACAGATCATCTTCATCATCCTGAAGTTTTCATCCCTGGGGTTCCTTTGACTAAAAATGTTGACCCCTGATGAAATAGAAATATTTCTCAGAGAGACAGATGTTTAAACTTCCTAATTAACATCCAAATTTTAACAAGGGGCCTAGAAAAACATGGAAAGAGGAAAACTTTGAGAGTGGTGTATGGAGAAAGAAGCCTTCATGAAAAAAGAACAAGGAAAAAAGGACCAACTAAGTTACTTCCTGATTAAAAATAAATAAATAAAACAAAATAGAGACCATTTTTCAAATATTTAAGATAGCTATATTTCTGAAAGTTCACTAAGCTAAAAGAAAAATCATGGATAAGAAAAACCTGAGAAAGACCGATGTCTGTACATAAATTGACACTAAACTTTGTTGGTGCTTTGAATAGTGATCCACAAATAGAGACTCTGTGTACTTACATAGAGTTTCCCATCCTTTAATGAATTTGGGGAATCTGCTTTAAGAAAAATAAATAAATAAATAACACTTTACCCAACCAGTAAATGATTAAAAATTACTATGCAATTTAAGCATAACTAGAAATGTCACTATTGACCCTCTTGTGGTGGCCTTGTGTTTCCATATCCAGTAAAGTCTAGATACAGGAAAAAGATGAAGTATACATAATTCCTCTTAAACTTCAAAACAGAAAGTGCAGACACTTTTTTGCTTGAATTGTTTCTCATTTCCTTGAAACAGATTCATTTATCTTTGATACAAAATTTACAGAATGTAGAAACAATAGATAGTCTAGCTAAATGAAACCCAGAAAAAAATCACTGGCAAAAGAAAATCCTCAGAAGAGCACCTATTGGCCCCATGATTGACTTATAACAGTATTTTCCTCACACTTTCAAATCTTGGGTTCCACCATTGAGAAGAAGAAAAACAAGTAAGAAATTACTATGATAGGGTTATTTTTTGATAGTACTCATGTTTAACGCTTGAGCTGTTTGGTAATTCTCTTAAAGCCAATTCAGCTAAGAAGATGTTCACAGTGGGCATTTCATTCATAAACCTCCAAAAGTAATTTGCTGACACAAAATCCTAAGTTTTGATCTTAGAATATTATTAGAATAATCTATCATCTCAATACAAAGTGCTTTCTGATATAAAAAGTAACTCAAGTAAGTTGTTTTGGTAAATGCTTACCTGCCAAAAATTTGTCCTCCAACCACTCCTTATAATCTCTTTAAGCAAAAATGAAAGAAATTATATAAGAAAAAAATAGTGCCAACAAAGGAGATGACACCCAGGAGAGATAAAGCTTAAGTCCACAAAACAAGCTGTACAGGATTGTTCAGAGCAGCTTATTATAAAATAGTCCCATACTGAAAACAGCTCAAATAGCCATTAGCTGAGGAATGGGCAAAAAACTGTGATATATCCACACAACGGAATGCTACTCAGCAATAAAAAATAAACAGAATATTGATACACCCAGCAACATGAATAAATCTTAACTAAAAAAAAGCAAACAAAAAAAAACACTTAGGCTAAGCAAAAAGAAGCAGGACGCAAAGAGCACACACTACATATATGATTCTATTTATGTGAAGTTTAAAACCAGACAAAGTTTATCCATAGTGACTGTTCAGAATAGTGGTTGCCTGTTTCGTGTGGGCTGGGGAGGGTTAGAAGGGGAGGGACAGGCAGAAATTAACTGAGAAGGAGCACCAGGGAACTTTCTGGGGTTATGGAAATGTCCTAAACCTTGATTGCAGTGGTGGCTCCATTTGACAAAATTCATCAAGCTATACACTAAGATTTGTGCATTTTATTATCTGTAAATGTGCCTCAATAGCATCAAATATTCATGACATAAAAGAGGCTAGATGAAACAAGTACCATGGGAAAGTTGATAGTTGTTGGACCTGGATTTGAATATACAGGGTGTATTATTTTCTATTTATAGTGAATTTTTAAGTTCACTATTTTTGTATTATTTTAATAATGTTAAAATAATAAGCTATAATAAAATAACTAGAAGCCAAACAAAAATGATGAAAATGAAGCAATCTTTTCATTACCTAAAATAATTAATTCTGATATTTATGTAACTTACCACTTAGTGAATGCCAACAATTTCACAATTTGAGATATATAGTTAATAAAGGGAGCATTTAATTAAATTTGTACTATATCATTAAGGATGCACAAAACATGTACTGCTGCTATTAAGAAGCATAATAATAGAGCTGATCTTAAATAAAAATAATCAGACATCAGTTTCCTTCCTATAAGTATTAAACCATCACAGAAATAACAAATGAGGGAGGGAAATGAATCTCAAGAAATCATTTCATTAGGCCCCTTACCTTCAGGCAAGTAAACAATGCAACCATCTAGGACTGTCCCCCAGTGCAATCCCAGCATGAAAACTCTTCCTTATAACCATCTAAAGTCCAGCCAACGTTAATTTAAGCTCTTGCCCCATTGTTCTACCTTCTTTTAGGAAGGATCTCAAAAAGTCTAAGATTTCGCTTAGGTAAGTAAATTATGGTAAATTCAAATTAATACTGTTCAACACTCTGTTCAATTTCCTCTCATAGGAGAATATTTAATAACATGGAAAAACAATCATAATATATTGTTAGTGGAAAAGCAAGTTAAAAATCAGCAGACCCCGAAAATTCTGTTTTTCTAATTACAAGATACATATGGTTATGTGGTACAATATGTCTGACATATGATTTCTAGATGAAAAGAACATGGAAGATATAATATAAATGTTAACAGTGATTATTCAAGTGAAAAGATGATAGGTGGTAGTTATTTTCTCCTTTTAGCTTGTTTACATTTTCTAAAATTTCTGCAATAAACTTATGCTACTTTTAAAGTTAAAAAAATATATTTAAAGCATAGAATAAGTCAACAAGTACTAAAAGGTCTAGTAGTCGTATAACACAATTAGTCTTAGAAATCAAAGAAGTTCTAAAGGAAACAAAGATAATTTTTATATTTTAGGATGACACAAACTATAGCCAATTAAACACTAATTGATATTGCATGTAAACCTGATCTAGGAGGGTTTGGAAATGTCAACTTTATTTGTACTTACTTTTTTTATTTCTTACATTGGTATTATCTATAGCATAACCATATAATTTGTCATCCATAAGTGAGAGGAGGTGTTATGAATAATTATGTTGGGACAATAGGCATAAACCAGGACTGTTCCAGGTAAACCAATAGCTGTTGGGGCACAGCACAGCACCTTTACTGGTAATGTTCAGTACTTCCTTTTAGAGAAATTTAGGAAGCATGTTTTAAATGTATGACACACACACACACACATCTTGAATAATCTCAGTAGGAGACTGGCTTTTGAGAAAATTTAGAGAAATAATAACATTCTAATTATAAAAATTTGCTTCCATATAAGAGGTGAGCTTTTACCCAAAAAGTAGAAAAGAAATTCCAAGCGAGGTTACCAATATCCAAACAAGATAAAACAGAATTTGCATCCCAAACCAAGAAACCCATAGCCAGGGGCAGAAGAGGGAGATCCTTACAAAAAGAGAAAAGGATAAGAATCAAATAGAACTATTATGTGCCGTAGATGCTGCCAAACTGGAAAGGAAATCCCAGAGGGGGTTATTTCTTCAAGTAGATGTTAAGTTACAAGACAGAATTCCTGAGCTTTGATAAGACAGTTTTTCTAGTGGCTTCCACTTTTGTCTCATTGAGTTAACAGCCAGGGAAGAAGACTGTGTAGGAGTTGCCATGCTCTCTTCCAGGTTGTTAGTCTCTTGAAGAGTTTCCCCACCTCCTGCCTGTCTTACTAAGGGCCACCTCTCAATCAGCTTCACCTGGCCTCAATTTAATTACCCCAGAGCTAACTCATATGATATATTCATTAATTCTAATGTTCTTAATTTTGCTCAACATCATACCCATTTGAATTTTTAATGGGCACAATCTACATTTTAATCTACAAAGGGATTCATAAACTAAAGTCATAAGGTAAATGGGGGTTTTCTGGATGCTCCTCAAATTACTGCTTCCCTTTTCTTCTACCAGAGTACCCAGACAATGAAAATCAGGCTCAGGACACACCCTTGATAGAAAAGAAAGGAAACTCCTACATACTGGAAGCCTTCGAAGTCATGTGACCTGACTGAACAATCACTGGACCACACATCTTGAGATCTAGGTTCTAGTCCTGGCTTCGTCATGGACATGCTCTAAAATCTATTCCCAATCTATCAATGTCCCAAATGTCTCATTTGTTATACAGGTGAGTGGGACAGAGAGTTGCCATTACAGTTATATAAAACCAAAAACTCACTGTGACAATTTAGAGGCAAGAATACTGAGATGTTTAGCAGCGATTTACCAACGATAAGGGTACAGTTGATCGTCATTATTCACAGATTCCATATTTGCAAATTCACCTACTCGGTATTTGCAACCCCCAAATCAATACTCACAGCATTTTCACAGTCATGTGCTAACATGTGCAGAGCAGCAAAATATTTGAGTTATCCAACCCATATATTCCCAGCTAAAATAGAAAAAAATCAACCTTCTTGTTTCAGCTCAAATCCTGTAAACAAGTGTTCTTTTCTCAGTTTATTTAGTGTGCTATGTTTTTCACAGTTTTGTGCTTCCTGTTGGAGATTTCCCTGTTTAAGATGGCCCCCAAGCATAGCGCTGAAGTGTTATCTTGTATTCCTAATCGCAAGAAGGCTGTGATGTGCCTTCTGGAGAAAATACATGTGTCAGTTAAACCTCATTCCAGAATGAGTTTAGTGCTGTCAGCCATGAGCTCAATGTTAATGGATCAATTCTGTATATTAAACAAATGTCTTTAAACAGAAATGCACATAAAACAAGGTTATGTAATGATGAGTTGCTGAAAATATGACCAGAAGGTCACAGGAACCTAACCCTGTATTCCTCCCCAGAGTAATGGTTCAGTATTTACTAATTCAGAGTTCATAGAGAGTTTTCTAGAACATAGGTACCGTGAATGAAAATCAACTGTGTTTTATAGGGAGAAAATTAGTGAAAGAATGTAGAGATCACAGTGGAGAAGAAAGTAGGACAAAGCTTTTAATTTTCTTGTTTAAACACAGTTGCCTTCTAAACATTTACCCTTCTTACTGTTATTACTAGCTCAGTTATTTTTCAAGGATGTGGTCTCCCTTGAAACCAAAAGAGCCAGGTTCCAGGTGACTTTTCATATCAACATTTGGGCAAAGAGAATGTAAGAGATGACATGTCTCCACCTGCCTTTGAAGGGCAGAAGACTAGGAATCATATTCAGGTAATGGGGGGGCAGAGGGAGGATGAATAACAGAGCTGGTAAAAAGTCATGACTTTAAATAAGTGAGGATACTCCAGAGGCCAGTTTCCCAGTTGGGAAACATGTGACTCAATTGACAATGTTGCAGTTAGAAACACGTGGTCAGCAATATCACGTTTAATCAGCTCTCCCAAATCTTGACCAGATATTTATGGACTGGACTTGGTGGTAACCAGCCCCTACCCACACATCATCTTTCAAAACCTCAGACACTAAAAGACACAATCTCCATTGAAACCAGATTGTTTGACATACCAGCCTCTTCTATAACTCACTTCTTTTAAACTGTATTGATCAGGTAAGGCTTGAGATAATACAAAATTAAGCATGAAAACTATACCAGACACATACGCCATCGGCCTACTCTTCAGTCAAGCAAAGAAGGACTTAAATAAAATTTTTAAAAATAAGTGATGTAACCCATAATAATGTTGCACTTAAATTGCTAAATACTACCTTCCAACTTCACTACCTGAATCACACATATTATTTGACAGATACGTAAAGAGTTATTTTCTAGGCCTTAACATTTGCATTACATTATAGGTACAAAAGTTTTTAGTGTTTTTTCCCCAAGACTTACCTTTAAAGAGATAACCTCAAAAGTTGAATTGCCTTGTTACAAATTTACTTTGGTTGCTGCTCTTTAGTCGACTGATATGGGTCCAGGAAAGTTTTGGTTTTTTTTTTTAAGTTATGCTTTCTTAAAGCTGTCATATTATCATTGTTTACTAAGAAGGAAATCTCAATCTGAATTTCTAAAATCTATGGTTCCATCTACTGGCAACCTGAGTACTGTTTTATATTGCACTACAACATTTCAATCAAACTGCATGGTTTTTACATGTGATACATTTTAAGAGAAGACTTTCATTGCCCATCTGTAAGCCCAAACCAAAGCAAATACTATGAATACAAACATTAATGTATACTTGATATGATGGATATAAAACACTTTGTATCTTAGTCAGTCACACACACCATTAAAAATAAAAGCCTTACTTGCTTAATGGCTTCCCCCAACTACAACGGTTCTCCATGCACTATGCACAAATCTTAGCTTCTACTATATGTTCTATCCACTCTTTTTGCTAATTGCCTAGCATGAACTAGTGTCTCAGGGATTAAATTCATCTGGTTTACCATAGAGTAACATTGTTTTCTGCTCTGAACATAGGTGCATGTTCACTAGATGTTCTCTGATGATTATAATAGTATCACACATTGTTTTGTATCCTTTACTCAGTGATATAAAATGCAACCAAAGTTCTTGCCTTAATGGAAATTATGGTACAAATAACTACAAGACCCCTAACAATTACCTCTATTGTTGTATATTTTTTATTAGAGTATACATTAATAATGTATTTCTGTAAGAGAAATACATTCCTATATTTCTTGGTATGTGTGCCCTTAACCTTGACTTACACCTGAAAAATGCAGGGAGCAAGAACCTGGAAGAAGTGCCCTATGACCACAGAGCAGAGATGGTTGAAGGGAAGAAGGGTACCAGAGGAAGGAAAGTCTGCTGTGTGTCTGCCCTACCACTGCCCTCCCTCATAGATGTCTGGAGTAGCCCAAGCTTGAGAAGAAGAGTAGTCTTCACTTCAAATAGGGTTTAGAGGTTTTATTATTATACAAGTCTGAAATTTCTAATTATAGAAATTAGACTATTCTTAGAGTCAAAAGTGGCATAAGGAGTTTTTATTATGTGAAAATAGCTATAAAATCATGGGACATGGACTTCCCTGATGGCGCAGTGGTTAAGAATCTGCCTGCCAATGGCAGGTTGGAGCCATGGTTCGGGAAGATCCCACATGCCACAGAGCAACTAAGCCCGTGTGCCACAACTACTGAGCCTGCACTCCAGAGCCTGTGAACCACAACTACTGAACCTGCATGCCACAACTGCCAAAGCCCACGCACCTAGAGCCTGTGCTATGCAACAAGAGAAGCCACCGCAATGAGAAGCCAGCACACCACAACAAAGAGTAGCCCCTGCTCACCGCAATTAGAGAAAGCCCGTGCGCAGCAATGGAGACCCAACACAGACCCCAAAATTAATTAATTAATTAATTTTTAAAAAAATCATGGGACATGCTGGATACTTCTCAAGAGGCAGGAGAAATCCTAGCACCACCGTGGGGAAAGAGTAAGTCATTTCCTGCAGTTACCTTATGAGTCCTACACATTAAAAATACCACTCCCACTAATACTTTACTTAGAATTTGTTCATGTTTATTCTAAGTGTAAGTTGCTCATTGTTCTCTTTTCTCAAACTATCTTTATCAATTTTTGGTATTAAGATGTTGCTAACTTTATAAAATGAATCTGTGTACTTTCCTGCTTTTTCTATAATTGGAATGATTTAAACAATTAAGAAATCTACTCTTCTTTAAGGGGTATATAAATCTGCTGTAAAATTACTTGAACCTCTTGCCTTTTTTAATGGCATATCATGATATTACACACACTTATATGGCAATTAATCAATTCAAGTTTTCTACTTGCTTTCTGGTCAATTTTAGTTGATATTTTGCTAAGGCATCGTGCATTTCCACTAGATTTTAAAAAATTATTTCCAGAGAGTTACACATAATATTTTCTTATTCTCTTACTCTACTCTATATCCATGACTATATTTGGTTTCTCATCCTTATTTTTGTACTTTAAAAAATTTTTTCCTTAATTATGTTTGCCATTGGTTGATTTATTTTGGAAGTTATATAGTAGGAATCTATTTTTCATTTTATTTATCCTTCCTACTCCAATTTTTGTTTCATTCTAATTAATATCAGCTTTTACCTTTATGAACTTGCTTTTCCTCCTCTTTACAGTTTGACCTTGTTGTGACATTTCTTACTTCTCAGGTTGTTGCCTCTAAACACTTTCCCTCCCCCCTCAAAACACCCAGTGACTCTGTCAGCAGTTTTCCATCTACAGTCCTTCCTCATTTTCAGTCACCAATCACCCTCCCAGTCATCTCTGCTCATTCCTTATATATTTTACAACTTTTCACACCCTCTTTCCCTCCACCACTATCATTTCATTATTCTCAGGGACTTCACCATCCATGTAGGTGATTCATTCTGCCCTGCATCTCTGTGTCATGACCTTCTCAATTCCAGTAATGTTTTTCTCTGCCTCAGTCACCCAGACCTTTCATTATGACATCTATGACTTCATAGAACTCATCACCACCAATATTTTCTTTGCCTCCAAAACAGAGATCTCTAGAATGACACTCCAGAATGATAACTACTTCCTATCTTTCTATCTCCTTACATGTAATACTTCCATTCCATTAATTCTTCAATCCATTGACCTTATCATTAGGTTACAGTCTATCACCCTTTTCATGTTTCCAATTCTCTTACTACCCAAATTAAAGCCCATGCCATCATCATAATTACTCCCTTATAGACTCAATTCCCTCAATGTCTGTTATGGACTGAATGTTTGTCTTCCCCTAAAATGCACATGTTGAAATCTTAACCACCAGTGTGATGATATTAAGAGGTGGGGGCCTTTGGAAGGTGATTTAGTCATGAGGGTGGAGCCCTCATGACCATGATTAGTGCCCTTGTAAAAGAGAACCCAGAATAGCTCTCTTCCTACTATGTGAAGATACAACAAGAAGTCAGAGTTACAACCCAGAAGAGAGGCCTTACCAGACCCAACTATGCTGGTACCCTGGCCTCAGATTTCCAGCCTCCAGAAATGTGAGAAATAAATTTCTGTTGTTTATAAGTCATTCAGTCTATTGTACTCTGTGATAGCAGCCTGAACTGACTAAAACAATTTCCTATTCTCTATTTCCCCCTGTAGCCCCTGGAAAAATCAAACCCCAAACTCACCTCTGCCTAGTCCATGGCTGCCTTTGAAGGAAACCTCACAAGTGTGCACACTTATCTCACTTGAAACTTATACTCACAGATCTTCAGTGGGCTTTTGGTACTGCTCAGCAGTTCCACTACATTTCTCCTAATCTCAAAAACCACACCTGCTCTCCTTAAACATTCAAAACCTTTCCACACCCGTCACTCTCAGTTGATGACATCATCTCTCATTTCATTGAAAAGATATACACAATCAGAAAACCATAACAAACCTAACTAATGGTACTGACTGATTTCCTGTCATAATGGATGAACCGCTCCTGCTTCAATCTAAAACCAAGACCTGCACCAGATTCCATCCCCTATCTCTTCTTCAGTGATACATCTCCCTCCTGCCTCATCATTTTCATCATCATTCCCATCAGTCTGATGTAATATCACCAATCTTTAAAAAATTTTTTTAAATTTCACTTGACTCCACATACCCTTTCAATCTCTCGAAATTTCTCTGTCCCCCTTTATAGCAAAACTCTCCCCCAAAAGACACCTTTACTTGCTTTCTTTATTTCCTCATCTCCCATTTTCTTCTTTATCCATTCAAACCAGATTTTGGTCTCCAAAAATCTACTGAAATTGCTCTTATTCAGGTAAGAACAACTTACCTCCCATCTAGCCAAATACAAGTGTCCATTTCATCAGCATTTGATACAGCTGACCTCTCTCTCCTTGAAATATTTCTTCCTTTAGCATCAAAGTATCCTGTTATAATATGCTCCAATAGTTCATGGGCAATAACCTACGGTGTGCAAAAATGTAAATTAAAATTTTTTTTCATCTATAACTAAAGTTAGTTTCTATTTGAGTACTTATTCTGCCTAATGACACAAAATATAATCCAGCTGGCTCCATGTAAACTCAAACATTTGAGTGTCCTTTGCTGTTTCCTCCTTAGATGTTTAACCATTAACTGTTGGAGATCTCCAGAGATCCTTAAACTCCTGTGTGCCATGGACCCCTTTAACAGCATGGTAAAAACTATGGACCTTTTCTTAGGGTGATGTTTTTAAAGGCATAAAATAAAATTTATAGAATTATAATGGGAAAAATCACATCAAAATACAGTTGTCAAAATACCTTAAAAACTATTTTATGATATGTGACATGCTTTTTAATGCATTAAATTATGAGATCAAGTGGAAGGTTCCATAACCATTGCAATCTCAAAGTAGTAATGATGAGTTTCCAGGGAAGCTATATTTTAGGATATCTACAACTGCCATAATATGCTTTAAAAAGGTCTCTGATTTCTATTGGTGACAAAGTCACATGTACTGCAAATATTGCTATGGTTTATAGGCTACATTTATAAAGAAAGGAAATGCTAATTTCAGAGGTTAATGAAAATAAAGATGTACTTTTTACCCAGGTTCACAGACCCCCTGAATTCTATCCACAGACCCCTTAGGGATCCGTGGATCCCATATTAAGAATGCCTTATTTAATATTTGCTTGTTAAGTGATCTCATGCAGTCCATGGATTTAAAAACTAGCTATATGCTGATGGGTTCTAAACATAGATCTCTAGCCCCAGCCTCTCTCCTGAGTGCCAGACTTGTGTATGGTACTGTCTACTGGACATCTCTACTTGGATGTCTAATAGATATTTCAAGTATATCATGCCACACACTAAACTCTACATCATTTACCCTTGCAAAGTTCAGCAAATGGCACTACCAGTCACCCAGTTGCTCAGGGAAAAAATCAAAAAGTCAACCTAGATTACTCTTTTCTTTATACCCCTCATGTCCAGTCAACTATCCCTTCAGACTGCATCCCAAATCTGACAACTTTTTTTTTAGCATCTGTCATTACCATCCTGATCTCAGCTGCCATCACCACTTACCTGTATGACAAAGATAGTCTGCCAATGAATCTCTGTATCTCCAATTTGTGCCCTTACAGTCTCTTCACCAAATAACATCAAAAATGCCCTTTATAAAAATAAATAGAATCATATGTCTTCCCTCCTAAAAACCCTTAAGTGACTCCCCATCATACAAGAATAAAATCCAAATTCCCAAACAATCATGGCTCACAAGTTTCTACATGATCTCCCATCTTTATGACTTCATCTCCTAGCACTGCCCAGCTTGCTCATGCTGCTGTGGTACACTAGAATATCTTACTGCTTCCCAAGCACAGCAAGCTTGTTTGGACCCAGGCTCTTTGCATGTGCTATTTTCCGGCTTGGAACGCCCTTCCCTGAGATCTTTGCATACCTCACTCCCTTGACTCAGGCCTCTGTTCAAATATTACCTTTTCAGAAGTGTTGTCTATGATGGCCCTCTAAAATAAACCCCCAGTTCCCTAGCCCTTTACCCACTTTATCTCCACCACTATTAATACTACTTATATATTGTAGTTTTGACCAATAACATTCTTTGTAAATATTCCATCAATAGAATTTCTATGCAATTAGCACAAGGATTTGATACCAAAACCCTATCCTACTCCAGATATTTAAAATATGTTTAAAAAAGTAAAAATAAAAACATATCTGAGCCTAAAAACAGGAGAGTGAAAAATTCAGGTGCCATAAATGAGAAGAAAATTCATATCCAAAGCCACGGGGCTGAGCAAAAGTGAAACCATGTGGCCTTTGAAAACATGCAGGCCGAAAAGATGCTTTAGGATTTAGTTATAAAACCAGGAGCCAGGAAAGACACACCATCCCTAAACAGAGTCCAATAAAACTCAGCCACTACCTATGGTTACGGTCCAGGCTGTGGGAGGTGGGGGAGTTGCCAGAGAGAGTTTTGAAGCCCTTAGCCATGTTGCACATATATGCAAAGCTAAATGGTACATAAAATCTAAGTATAAACACTAGTATACAAACTAACTCGAAGCCAGTAAATGCAACAGAACTACAGCAGAAACCACAGTGGAACCACCTTAGGGATGCCTGCGCAAATTAGGTCAATCAGAGAGGTCTTGAGTAAAATATTCTTCACCAAAAATGAGCTCATTCATAAAAATAATAAAGCACACAACGGAAACACACCATCACTAGAGATAATCAGCAAATGGAACAAATGGAGAATTCACCAGGGAAGAACTAGAGCACATAAAACTAAATCTTAAAGGGTCTTTAAAATAAATATGTTTTTAAATGTTTAAAGACATATAGGAAATAATAGAATTTATAAAGTAAGAACAGGACTTTTTGCCCACTCCACAATAGACATTGTAGTTGCTATAACTTTCACCTTTCATTCTGTCCTTATCCTATATCTTGTAGCCCACAAATAATTATCATGAAAGTAATTATTTCTCCATTCTTATGGGAGTATGGTGGGTTATCAACAGAGGAATGGTGAAATTCCATGGAACAGAGGTTTATAATAGCTGTGAGACTATACTGTCTAGCTCAGTAGAAACCACTACGTGAGAAGAAAGAGAATGTACAACTTCTAAAATATTACTATTTAAAAAAATAAAACGTAGAATAAAACATTTAAAAGTTAATAATAATGGCAAGAGACTTCTAAGTTGTGAGACCTAGTTTCATAGTTAATCACAACAGAGGCTGGCATTACAGCACAAAAACTTCAAACAGCTTTTAAATCCAAGGGTGCAGTCCAGTATTCTTCTGGCCTAGGCTGACTCTAATTCTAGATTTGGCTATTCACTATATTAAGCAGTTCTCATCAGAAAACTAACAAAGCCAAACCAGGATCACAGTTTCCAAACTCAATTCAAGAATTACATACACTAGTTGAGACTACCCACTATGTTATTTTTTTAGGATATCACTTTAAAAGGCCAAAAAGAAATTCTAAAGTTTAAAACTAAAATACTAGAAAATGAAATGGCTATACAGTAAACTAGACATAGCTGAACAAAGACTTAATGAATCAGAATATAGATGTGAGAAAAACCATCCAAAACATGGCACAAAGTGGTGGGACATATTAAAAAAATATGAAGAAGAAAATTTATATACTTAGATGTATATTTGTAGAAAACAAGAAAGACTGGGAATTAATGAGCTAAAACTTCTGTTAAAGAAGCTGGACAAGGAAAAATAGAGTAAATATAAAGAAAAAGGAAGGAAATAATAAAGATAAAAAACAGAAAATAATGAAGTAGAACACAAAGAAAGCTTAGAGATAATTGACAAAAACAATTGAGCTTTTGACTATAATCTTCAGACCTTTTATGCCTTTGCTCACTTGTAGTTTTACTTTACCTGTAAGTATATCACCATAATCTTGTTTTAAATCTCTTTTTTCTTATATTTTTAGGAGCTTTTATTTTATGCTTTTGGATGTCATATTTTTGAAAAATGAAGTCATGGATATGGTCACATATCTCTGGGTCCTAGTGCAGTGTTTTCATTGATGAAATTGGGTAATTTGGAATCTCAGATCCTTTCCTATTATTTAATTCTATTATTGTGCACATTTCTCAATGTTAGCAAGAAAGAGCTAAAACCATTTTAACTTCACACATCATCACTCTTTTTAACCAAACACAAAGTTATGTCTGGGAGATTAGGACATTACCTCCTCTTACTTTTTGTAGGACTACAAATATATACGATGAACACAATTCATTGATGTAGACTTCAGCTTTCTGAAACATGAAGTGAAAAACTGTGGAAATCTTATAGCCAAATGACCAATCTATTAATTAAGAAGAGCCTGGATTCATCAGTGTTATGAACAGGTGGGAACTTTTATTTTTCAAAATCCCTGTGCATATTGATTGCTAAAAATGGGCATCAATTCTCTACCCCTTCCTGATGCATGCCCTTTTCAATATGTCCTTGCACCAACTCCCATCAAGAGGCAGAGTTTATTTACCCAACCCTTGATTCTGAACTTGCTTTGTGATGTGATTTGCTGTAGCCAATAGAATATGCCAAAAATTACATTGTGTGGGTTCCAAGTGTAGGTCTCAAGAGAACCTGCACACTTCTGTTATCTCTTGGACCCCTGCTTCAACTATAAGAATAAACCCAGACTAACCTCCTGGAGGATAAGAGGCCACATGGAGCAAAATTGAACTGCCAACTGACTACAGATGCATGGGCACACCCAGACAAAATCACCCAGCTGTCCCATAGACTCAAGAGGAAAATAAATATGCATTATTATACAGTACTAAAGTTTGGTTATTTTTTGTTTTGCAGCATTATAGTGACAATAAATAACTGGAAAATTTTCAAAAACATTTGTTGCGTGAGTGGAAATCCACTTTTCATGAAACTTACTTGTATATTTTTTTGTTTCTGTTTTCTTTGCTTTGTTGAAAGGTTCATGCATTTTATTTAGTTTGTTTGTCTGTGTGGCAGGGGAAATGATTTTTCTTCCTGCTCCCTTAACAGTGTTATGTGAAGACCTAAATTAAAGGACTGTGTTTGCAGGACAGTCACCTCTGTCATCTAAGCTCTCAAACATCTCATGGCTACAAAGGCATACAGAGCTGCCCTCCTTGTTATGCGGACCGACAGAATCAAACATAAACTTAGGGACTCTGCCACCCCCCACACATAAACATGCCTTGCAACAGTAAAAACAGCCTCTTTCGAAAATACTTATATCTCTCAAAAGGCCACATATACCACCATCCAAGCTCTGATAGAAGAGCTCAGTCTCAAAGAAATAAAGTGGGAATGGAATCAAGCTGGCTGATCTCATGTGTGATTTCCAAAAATCAGTGAGCATCATGTGACTCATAACAGGTACTGACCACAATTTTAGATGTCATTTACCCTCTGTGAGGCAAATAGTATTTTCCAACTTGGAAAAAAGAGAAAAAAAATGGTACTGAATAGAATTCTCAGAAAAGAAGTTCAAGAATAAAGATTGGACTTCATTCTTGTTTCACAAGCACGTACAAGGCCTATCATTTGGATAATCAAACATATTTCTCATTATATTTCTGTAAATATTTTTAAGCAGGATATATATCAAAATGGAAGTAGAATTAGGACTGAAACTAACAACTTAAACCACTTGGCATGCATCTCAGCTAATTGTTCTTAAATTTTTCAAAATTATTGTTGAAAAATGAATACGTATAATGTAGAAAATTTAGAAACTATAGCTAAGCAAAAAAGGAAATTAAAATCACCCATAATCCTACCACCTAGATTTATTTTACATAAATCTATGATTTTTTCTAAACTCGTATCGTCATAAATATATTGATAGTGAATACATTTCACCAAAATTGAGTAATATTCAATATGCTAATTTTTTCTACTTAACATTATATTTCAAAACCGTTCCATGTGATTAAAAATTCTCTGACAAGGAGACGTAGGAAAAAGTTGCTGCTGCAGGAGGCCTGGCTTTAGGAACACCAGATTGTTATTTGAAAGGAGAAGAAAAAGAAAGGAGACACTGGAATTCCTGTAATAACCAGTATAAACTCCAGGAAGCCAGACATTTTTGACTGCTTTTTACTACTGAAATCCACAGACATAGATAGTTCCTGGTTCAAACCGTGCAGCTGACAGGGTCTTGGTGCTCTGGCCGGGTGTCAGGCCTGAGCCTCTGAAGTGGGAGAGCCGAGTTCAGGACACTAGACTACCAGAGACCTCCCAATCCCAGGTAATATCAATCGAAAAGAGTTCTTCCAGAGATCTGCATCTCAATGCTAAGACCCAGCTCTACGAAACAGCCAGCAAGCTTCAGTGTTGGATGCCCCATGCCAAACAAATAGCAAGACAGGAAAACAACCCCACCCATTAGCAGAGAGACTGCCTAAAATCATACTAAGTTCACAGACACCCCAAAACACACCACTGGATGCAGCCCTGCCCACTAGAAAGACAAGATCCAGACTCAACCACCAGAACACAGGCACCAGTCCATTCCACCAGGAAGCCTACACAAGCCACTGAGCAAGGTAAAAACCCACCAGACCAAACTAATGAAGTGGAAATAAGCAATCTACCTGAAAAAGTATTCACAGTAATGATAGTAAAGATAATCCAAAATCTTGGAAATAGAAAGAAGAAAATACAAGAAACATTTAACAAGGACCTAGAAGAACTAAAGAGCAAACAAACAATGAAGAACAACACAATAAATGAAATTAAAAATTCTCTAGAAGGAATCAATAGCAGAATAACTGAGGCAGAGGGTTAGGGACCTGGAAGATAGAATAGGGGAAATAACTACCTCAGAGCAGAATAAAGAAAAAAGAATAAAAAGAATTGAGGACAGTCTCAGAGACATCTGGGACAATATTAAACCTACCAATATTTGAATTATAGGGGTCCCAGAAGAAGAAGAGAAAAAAAGGGACTGAGAAAATATTTGAAGAGATTATAGTTGAAAACTTCCCTAACATGGTAAAGGAAATAGTCAATCAAGTCCAGGAAGTGCAGAGAGTCCCATACAGGATAAATCCAAGGAGAAACATGCCAAAACACATATTAATCAAACTATCAAAAATGAAACACAAAGAAAAAATATTAAAAGCAGTAAGGGAAAGAAACAAATAACATACAAGGGAATCCCCATAACGTTAACAGCTGATCTTTCTGCAGAAATTCTGCAATCCAGAAGGGAGTGGCAGGACATAACTTAAAGTGATGAAAGGGAAAAACCTATAACCAGGATGACTCTACCCAGCAAGGATCTCATTCAGATTCGATGGAAAAATTAAAACCTTTACAGACAAGCAAAAGCTAAGAGAATTCAGCACCACCAAACCAGCTTTACAACAAATGCTAGAGGAATTTCTCTAGGGAGGAGACACAAGAGAAGGAAAAGACCTACAAAAACAGACCCAAAACAATTAAGAAAATGGTAATAGGAACATACATATTGATAATTACCTTAAACGTAAAAGGATTAAATGCTCCAATCAAAAGACATAGACTGGCTGAATGGATACAAAAACAAGACCTGTATATATACTGTCTACAAGAGACCACTTCAGACCTAGGGACACATACACATGGAAAGTGAGGGGAGGGTAAAAGATATTCCATGCAAATGGAAATAAAAAGAAAGCTGTAGTAGCAATTCTCATATCAGACAAAATAGACCTTGAAATAAGACTATTACAAGAGACAAAAAGGACACTACATTATGATCAAGGGATCAATCCAAGATACAACAATTGTAAATATTTATGCACCCAACATACATAAGGCAAATGCTAACAGCCATAAAAAGGGAAATCAACAGTAATACAATCATAGTAGGGGACTTTAACAACCCACTTTCACCAATGGACAGGTCATCCAAAATTAAAATAAATAAGGAAACACAGCTTTAAATGACACTTTAAACAAGATGGACTTAATTGATATTTATAGGACATTCCACCCAAAAACAACAGAGTACACTTTCTTCTCAAGAGCTCATGGAACATTCTCCAGGATAGATCATAGCTTGGGTCACAAATCAACCCTTGGTAAATTTAAGAAAATTGAAATAGTATCAAGTATCTTTTCCAACCACAACACTATGAGACTAGATATCAGTTACAGGAAAAAAAACTGTAAAACATACAAACACATGGAGGCTAAACAATACACTACTAAATAACCAGGAGATCACTGAAGAAATCAAAGTGGAAATCTAAAAATACCTAGAAACAAATGACAATGAAAAGACGACAACCCAAAACCTATGGGATGCAGCAAAAGCAGTTGTAAGAGGGAAGTTTATAGCAATACAACCCTACATCAAGAAACAAGAAACATCTCAAATAAACAACCTAACCTTACAAGTAAAGCAATCAGAAAAAGAATAACAGAAAAAACCCAAAGTTAGCAGAGGGAAAGAAATCATAAAGATCAAATCAGAAATAAATGAAAAAGAAATGAAGGAAACAATAACAAAGATCAATAAAACTAAAGGCTGGTTCTTTGAGAAGACAAACAAAATTGATAAACCATTAGCGAGACTCATCAAGAAAAAAAGGGAGAAGACTCAAATCAATAGAATTAGAACTGAAAAAGGAGAAGTAACAACTGACACTGCAGAAATACAAAGGATCATGAGACATTACTACAAGCAACTATATGCCAATAAAATGGACAACCTGGAAGAAATGGACAAATTCTTAGAAAAGCACAACCTTCTGAGACTGAACCGGGAAGAAATAGAAAACATAAAAAGACTAATCACAAGCTCTGAAATTGAAACTGTGATTAAAAATCTTCCAACAAACAAAAGCCCAGGACCACATGGCTTCACAGGTAAATTCTATCAAACATTTAGAGAAGAGCTAACACTGAGGGAGGACCTTCAATATGGCAGAGGATTAAGACATGGAAATCACCTTCCTCCCCACAAATGCATCAAAAACACATCTACATGTGGAACAACTACTACAGAACACCTACTGAACACTGGCAGAAGACGTTAGACTTCCTAAAAGTAAAGAAATTCCCTATGTACCTAGGTAGGGTAAAAGAAAAAAGAAAAAAACAGAGACGAAAGAATAGGGACAGGACCTGCACCTCTGGGAGGGAGCTGTGAAGGAGGAAAACTTTCCACACACTGGGAAGTCCCTTCACTGGTGGAAAGAGGGGGTAGGCGGGAGTAAGCTTTGGAGCCACAGAGGAGAGAGCAGCAACAGGGGTGCAGAGGGCAAAGCGGAGAGATTCCCGCACAGAGGATCAGTGCCAACCAGCACTCACCAGCCTGAGAGGCTTCTCTGCTCACCCGCCTGGGCGGGTGGGGACTGGGAACTGAGGCTCAGTCTTTGGAGTTCAGATCCCAGGGAGAGGACTGGGGATGGCTGTGTGAACACATCCTGAAGGGGGCTAGTGCACCACAGCTAACCGGGAGGGAGTCCGGGAAAAATTCTGGAACTGCCTAAGAGTCAAGAGACCATTGTTACGGGATACACAAGGAGAGGAGATTCAGAGCACTGCCTGAACAAACTTCAGAGATGGGCATGAGCCATGGCTATCAGCATGGACACCAGAGACGGGCATGAAATGCTAAGGCTGCTGCTGCAGCCACCAAGAAGCCCATGTGCAAGACAGGTCACTATCCACACCTCCCCTCCCAGCAACCTGTGCAGCCCGCCACTGCCAGGGTCCCATGATGCAGGGACAACTCCCCTGGGAGAACACACTGCACGCCTCAGGCTGTTGAAACCTCATGCAGGTCTCTACCACAGCAGGCTCACCCCGCATTCCGTACCCCTCCCTCCCCCCAGCCTGAGTGAGCCAGAGCCCCCCAATCAGTCGCTGCTTTAACTCCCTCCTGTCTGGGTGAAGAACAGACCAAAGTGTGACCTACATGCAGAGGTGGGGCCAGATCCAAAGCTGAACCCCAGAAGCTGTGCAAACAAAGAAGAGAAAGGGAAATTTCTTCATGCAGCCTCAGAAGCAGTGGATTAAATGTCCACAATCAACTTGATGTACCCTGAATCTGTGGAATGCCTGAATAGACAACGAATCATCCCAAAATTGAGGCGGTGGACTTTGGGAGCAACTGTAAACTTGGGGTTTGCTGTAGGCGACTGACTAGTTTCCGATTTTTGTTTATCTTAGTATAGTTTTTAGCGCTTGTTATCACTGGTGGATTTGTTTATTGGTTTGGTTGCTCTCTTCTTTTTTCTTAGTACTCTTTTATTGTAATATTTTTTTTAATAACTTTATTTTATTTTATTTATTTTATTTTTCTTTCATTTTTTTCTCCCTTTTCCTCTGAGCCACGTGACTGACAGGGTCTTAGTGCTCCAGCTGGATGTCAGGCCTGAGCCTTTGATGGGGGAGAGCTGAGTTCAGGGTATTGGACCATGAGAGACCTCCCAGCCCCAAGTAATATCAATCGGCGAGAGCTCTCCCAGAGATCTCCATCTCCATAATAAGACCCAGCTCCACTCAACGACCAGCAAGCTACATTACCGGATGCCCCATGCCAAACAACTAGCAAGACAGGAACACAACCCCACTCATTACCAGAGAGGCTGCCTAAAATCATACTAAGTTCAAGGACACCCCAAAACACAACCACCAGACACAGTCCTGCCCATCAGAAAGACAAGATCCAGCCTCATCCACCAGAACACAGGTGCCAGTCCCCTCCACCAGGAAGCCTACACAACCCACTGAATCAACCTTACCCACGTGGGGCAGACACCAAATACAACAGGAACTACAAACGTGCAGTCTGTGAAAAGGGGACCCCAAACACAGTAAGTTAAGCAAAATGAGAAGACAGAGAAATATGTAGCAGATTAAGGAGCAAAGTAAAAACTCACTAGACCACACAAATGAAGAAGTAAGAGGCAGTCGACCTGAAAAAGAATTCAGAGTAATGATAATAAAGATGATCCAAAATCTTGGAAATAGAATGGAGAAAATAAAAGAAACGTTTTAATAAGGACCTAGAAAAACAAAAGAGCAAACAAACAATGATGAACAAAACAGTAAATGAAATTAAAATTTCTCTAGAAGGAATCAATAGCAGAATAACTGAGGCAGAAGAACGGATAAGTGACCTGGAAGATAAAATAGTAGAAATAACTACTGCAGAGCAGAAAAAGAAAAAAGAATGAAAAGAATTGAGGACAGTCTCATAGACCTCTGGGAAAACATTAATTCCACGAGCACTCAAATTATAGGGGTCGCAGAAGAGGAAGAGAAAAAGAAATGGACTGAGAAAATATTTGAAAAGATTATAGTTGAAAACTTCCCTCATATGGGAAAGGAAATAGTCAGTGAAGTCCAGCAGGCACAGAGAGTCCCATACAGGATAAATCCAAGGAGAAAGAAGCCAAGACACATATTAATCAAACTATCAAAAATTAAATACAAGGAAAAAATATTAAAAGCAGAAAGGGAAAAGCAACAAATACATACAAGTGAATCCTCATAAAGTTAACAGCTGATCCTTCAGCAGGAACTCTGGAAGACAGAGGGGAGTGGCAGGACATATTAAATATGTCTAATTGCTTTAGGTGTAAGGTTAGCTTGTTTATTTGAGATTTTTCTTGTTTCTTGATGTAGGATTGTATTGCTGTAAAATTCCCTCTTAGAACTGCATTTGCTGCATCACATAGGTTTTGGTTGGTCGTGTTTTCATTGTCATTTGTTTCTAGGTATAAAAGGGAAAAAACTACAACCAAGATTACTCTACCCAGCACGGTTCTCATTCAGATTTCATGGAGAAATTAAAACTTTTACAGACAAGCAAAAGCTAAGAGAATTCAGCACCACCAAACCAGCTTTACAACAAATGCTAAAGGAACTTCTCTAGGCAGAAAACACAACAGAAGGAAAAGACCTACAAAAAAACGCTAAAACAATTAAGAAAATAGTAATAGGAACATACATATCGATAATTACTTTAAATGTGAATAGAATAAATGCTCCAACCGAAAGACATAGACTGGTTGAAAGGATACAAAAACAAGACCCGTATATATGCTGTCTACAAGAGACCCACTTCAGACCTAGGGACACATACACACTGAAAGTGAGGGGATGGAAAAAGATATTCCATGCCAATGGAAATCAAAAGAAAGCTGGAGTAACAATTATCATATCAGACAAAATAGACCTTGAAATAAGACTATTACAAGAGACAAAGAAGGACACTACATAATGATCAAGGGATCAATCCAAGAAGAAGTTATAACAATTGTAAATATTTATGCACCCAACATAGGAGCACCTAAATACATAAGGCAAAGGCTAACATCCATAAAAGGGGAAATCAACAGTAATAAAATCATAGTAGGGGACTTTAATAACCCACTTTCACCAATGGACAGGTCATCCAAAATGAAAATAAATAAGGAAACACAGCTTTAAATGACACATTAAACAAGATGGACTTAATTGATATTTACAGGACATAAAATCCAAAAACAACAGAATACACTTTCTTCTCAAGTGCTCATGGAACATTCTCCAGGAGAGATCATATCTTGGGTCACAAATGAAGCCTTGGTAAATTTAAGAAAATTGAAAGCATATCAAGTATCTTTTCCGACCACAACACTATGAGACAAGATATCAATTACAGGAAAAACACTGTAAAAAATACAAACACATGGAGGCTAAACAATACACTACTAAATAACCAGGAGATCACTGAAGAAATCAAAGGGGAAATCTAAAAATACCTAGAAACAAATGACAATGAAAAGATGACGACCCAAAACCTATGGGATGCAGCAAAAGCAGTTCTAAGAGGGAAGTTTATAGCAATACAATCCTACACCGAGAAACAAGAAACATCTCAAATGCACAACCTAACCTTACACCTAAAGGAATTAGAGAATAATAATAAAAAAAAAACCCAAGTTAGCAGAAGGAAAGAAATCATAAAAATCAGATCAGAAATAAATGAAAGAGAAATGAAGGAAACAATAGCAAAGATCAATAAAACTAAAAGCCGGTTCTTTGAAAAGATCAAGAAAATTGATTAACCATTAGCCAGACTCATCAAGAAAAAAAGGGAGAACACTCAAATCAACAGCATTAGAAACGAAAAAGGAGAAGTAACAACTGACACTGCAGAAATACACATGATCATGAGACATTACTATAAGCAACTATATGCCAATAAAATGGACAACCTGGAAGAAACAGACAAATTTTTAGAAATGCACAACATTCCGAGACTGAACCAGGAAGAAATAGAAAATATGAACAGACCAATCACAAGCACTGAAATTCAAACTGTGATTAAAAATCTTCCAACAAACAAAAACCCAGGACAGATGGCTTCACAGGTGAATTCTATCAAACATTTAGAGAAGAGATAACACCTATCCTTCTCAAACTCTTCCACAATATAACAGAGGGAGGAACACTCCCAAACTCATTCTACGAGGCCACCATCACTCTGATACCAAAACCAGACAAAGACGTCACAAAGAAAGAAAACTACAGGCCAATATCACTGATGAACATAGATGCAAAAATCCTCAAAAAAATACTAGCAAACAGAATCCAACAGCACATTAAAAGGATCATACACTATGATCAAGCAGGGTTTATCCAAGGAATGCAAGGATTCTTCAGTATATGCAAATCAATCAACGTGATACACCATATTAACAAATTGAAGAAGAAAAACCATATGATCATCTCAATAGATGCAGAGAAAGCTTTCGACAAAATTCAACACCCATTTATGATAAAAACACTCCAGAAGGAAGGCATAGAGGGAACTTTCCTCAACATAATAAAGGCCATATATGACAAACCCACAGCCAACATCATCTTCAATGGTGAAAAACTGAAACCATTTCCACTAAGATCAGGAACAAGACAGGGTTGCCCACTCTCACCACTATTATTCAACATAGTTTTGGAAGTTTTATCCACAGCAATCAGAGAAGAAAACGAAATAAAAGGAATCCAAATCGGAAAAGAAGAAATAAAGCTGTCACTGTTTGCAGATGACATGATGCTATACATAGAGAATCCTAAAGATGCTACCAGAAAACTACTAAAGCTAATCAATGAATTTGGTAAAGTAGTAGGATACAAAATTAATGCACAGAAATCTCTTGTATTCTTCCTATACACTAATGATGAAAAATCTGAAAGTGAAATTAAGAAAACACTCCCATTTACCATTGCAACCAAAAGAATAAAATATCTAGGAATAAACTTACCTAAGGAGGCAAAAGACTTCTATGCAGAAAATTATGACACTGATGAAAGAAACTGAAGATGATACAAATAGATGGAGAGATATACCATGTTCTTGGATGGGAAGAATCAACATTGTGAAAATGACTATACTACCCAAACCAATCTACAGATTCAAAGCAATCCCTATAAAACAACCACTGGCATTTTTCACAGAACTAGAACCAACAATTTCACAATTTGTATGGAAACACAAAAGACCCCGAATAGACAAAGCAATCTTGAGAAAGAAAAACAGAGATGGAGGAATCAGGCTCCCTGACTTCAAACTATACTACAAAGCTACAGTAATCAGGACAGTATGGTACCAGCACAAAAACAGAAATATAGACCATGGGAAAGGATAGAAAGCCCAGAGATAAACCCACGTACATATGGTCACCTTATCTTTGATAAAGGAGGCAAGAATATACAATGGAGAAAAGACAGCCTCTTTAATAAGTGGTGCTGGGAAAACTGGACAGCTACATGTTAAAGAATGAAATTAGAACACTCCCTAACATCATACACAAAAATAAGCTCAAAATGGATTAAAGACCTAAATGTAAGGCCAGACACCATCAAACTCTTAGAGGAAAACAGAGGCAGGACACTGTATGACATAAATAACAGAAAGATCCTTTTGGACCCACCTCCTAGAGAAATGGAAATAAAAACAAAAATAAACAAATGGGACCTAATGAAACTTCAGAGCTTTTGCACAGCAAAGGAAACCATAAACAAGACGAAAAGACAACCCTCAGAATGGGAGAAAATATTTGCAAATGAAGCAACTGACAAAGGATCAATCTCCAAAACATACAAGCAACTCATGTGGCTCAATATCAAAAAAACAAACAACCCAATCCAAAAATGGGCAGAAGACCTAAATAGACATTTCTCCAAAGAAGATATACAGATTGCCAACAAACACATGAAAGAATGTTCAACATCATTAATCATTACAGAAATGCAAATCAAAACTACAATGAGGTATCATCTCACACCGGTCAGAATGGCAACGTTCATCTCACACCATCATCAAAAAATCTACAAACAATAAATGTTGGAGAGGGTGTGGAGAAAAGGGAACCCTCTTGCACTGTTGGTGGGAATGTAAATTGATACAGCCACTATGGAGAACAGTATGGAGGTTCCTTAAAAAACTAAAAATCGAACTTCCATACGACCCAGCAATCCCACTACTGGGCATATACCCTGAGAAAACCATAATTCAAAAAGAGTCATGTACCAAAATGTTCATTGCAGCTCTATTTACAATAGCCAGGACATGGAAGCAACCTAAGTGTCCATCAACAGATGAATGGAAAAAGAAGATGTGGCACATATATACAATGGAATATTACTCAGCCATAAAAAGGAACGAAACTGAGTTATTTGTAGTGAGGTGGATGGACCTAGAGACTGTCATACAGAGTGAAGTAAGTCAGAAAGAGAAAAACAAATACCATACGCTAACACATATATATGGAATCTAAAAAAAAAAAAAAAAAGAACGAAAATGGTCAGAAGAACCTAGAGGCAAGACGGGAATAAAGATGCAGACCTACTAGAGAATGGACTTGCGCATATGGGGAGGGAGAAGGGTAAGCTGGGACAAAGTGAGAGAGTGGCATGGACATATATACACTACCAAACGTAAAATAGATAGCAAGTGGGAAGCAGCCACATAGCACAGGGAGATCAGCTTGGTGCTTTATGACCACCTAGAGGGGTGGGATAGGGAGGGTGGGAGGGAGGGAGATGCAAGAGGGAAGAGATATGGGGACATATGTATTTGTATAACTGATTCACCTTGTCATAAAGCAGAAACTGATACACCATTGTAAAGCAATTATACTCTAATAAAGATGTTAAAAAAAGAAAAAAAAATCTTCCATCAAACAAAAGCCCAAGAACAAATGACTTCACAGGTGACTTCTATCAAACATTTAACGAGGAGTTACACCTATCGTTCTCAAACTCTTCCAAAATATAGCAGAGGGAGGAACACTTCCAAACTCATTCTACAAGACCAATATCACCCTGATACCAAAACCAGACAAAGATGTCACAAAAAAGAAAACTACAGGCCAATATCACTGATGAACATAGATGCAAAAATCCTCAACAAAATACTAGCAAACAGAATCCTACATAACATTAAAAGGATCACACACCATGATCAAGTAGGTTTATCCCAGGAATGCAAGTATTCTTCCATATACACAAATCAATCAATGTAATACACCATATTAACAAACTGAAGGATAAAACCATATGATCATCTCAATAGATGCAGAAAAAGCTTTTGACAAAATTCAAAGCCCATTTATGATAAAAACCCACCAAAAAGTAGGCATAGAGGGAAACTACCTCAACATAATAAAGGCCATATATGATAAACCCACAGCCAACTTCATTCTCAATGGTGTAAAACAGAATACATTTCCAGTAAGATCAGAAATAAGAAAAGTTTGCCCACTCTCACCACTATTATTCAACATAGTTTTGGAAATTTTAGTCAGACAATCAGAGAAGAAAAACAAATAAAAGCAATCCAAATCAGAAAAAAAAAAAGTAAAACTGTCACTGTTTGCAGATGACATGATACTATACATAGAGAATCCTAAAGATGCCACCAGAAAACTACTAGGGCTAATCAATGAATTTGGTAAAGTAGCAGGATACAAAATTAATGCACAGAAATCTCTTGCATTCCTTTACACTAATGATGAAAAATCTGAAAGAGAAATTAAGGAAACACTCCCATTTACCATTACAACTAAAAGAATAAAATACCTAGGAATAAACTTACCTAAGGAGACAAAAGACCTGTATGCAGAAAACTATAAGACACTGATGAAAGAAATTAAAGATGACACAAACAGATGGAAAGATATACCATGTTCTTGGACTGGAAGAATCAACACTGAGAAAATGACTATACGGCTTAAAGTAATCTACAGATTCAATGCAATCCCTATCAAACTACCAATGGCATTTTTCACAGAACTAGAACAAAAAATTTCACAATTTGTATGGAAACACAAAAGACCCCAAAAGGCCAAAGCAATCTTGAGAAAGAAAAATGGAGCTGGAGGAATCAGGCTCCCTGGCTTCAGACTATATTACAAAGCTACAGTAATCAAGGCAGTATGGTACTGGCACAAAAACAGAAATATAGATCAATGGAAAAGGATAGAAAGCCCAGAGATAAACCCACGCACATATGGTCACCTTATCTTTGATAAAGGAGGCAAGCATATACAATGGAGAAAAGACAGCCTCTTGAATAAGCGGTGCTGGGAAAAACGGACAGCTACATGTAAAAGAATGAAATTACAATACTCCCTAATACCGTATACAAAAATAAACTCAAAATGGATTAAAGACCTAAATGTAAGGCCAGACACATAAAACTCTTAGAGGAAAACATAGGCAGAACACTCTATGACATAAATAACAGCAAGATCCTTTTTGACCCACCTCCTAGAGAAATGGAAATAAAAACAAAAATAAACAAATGGGACCTAATGAAACGTCAAAGCTTTTGCACAGCAAAGGAACCATAAACAAGACAAAAAGACAACCCTCAGAAAGGGAGAAAATATTTGCAAATGAAGCAACTGGCAAAGGATTAATCTCCCAAATTTACAAGCAGCACATGCAGCTCAATATCAAAAAAACAAACAACCCAATCCAAAAATGGGCAGAAGACCGAAATAGACACTTCTCCAAAGAAGATATACAGATTGCCAACAAACACATGAAATGATGCTCAACATCACTAATCATTAGAGAAATGTAAATCAAAACTACAATGAGGTATCACCTCACACTGGTCAGAATGGCCATCATCAAAATTTCTATAAACAAAAATGCTGGAGAGGGTGTGGAGTAAAGGCAACCCTCTTGCACTGTTGGTGGGAATGTAAATTGATACAGCCACTATGGAGAACAGTATGGAGGTTCCTTAAAAAACTAAAAATAGGACTACCATATGACCCAGCAATGCAACTACTGGGCATATACCATGAGAAAACCATAATTCAAAAAGAGAGTTGTACCACAATGTTCATTGCAGCACTATTTACAATAGCCAGGACATGCACACAACCTAAATGTCCATCGACAGATGAATGGATAAAGAAGATGTGGCACGTATATACAATGGAATATTACTCAGCCATAAAAGGAAACTAAATTGAGTTATTTGTAGTGAGGTGGATGGACTTAGAGACTGTCATACAGAGTGAAGTAAGTCAGAAAGAGAAAAACAAATACCGTATGCTCACACATATATATGGAATCTAAAAAAAAAAGGTTCTGAAGAACCTAGGAGCAGGACAGGAATAAAGAAGCAGACATAGAGAATGGACTTGAGGATACAGGGATTGGGGATGGTAAGCTGGGACAAAGTGAGAGAGTAGCATTGACATATATATACTACCAAATGTAAAATAGATAGCTAGTGGGAAGCAGCTGCATAGCACAGGGAGATCAGCTCGGTGCTTTGTGACCACCTAGAGGGGTGGGATAGGGAGAGTGGTAGGGAAATGCCTGTGGGAGAGGATATGGGGATATATGTATACATAGAGCTGATTCACTTTGTTATACAGCAGAAACTAACACAACATTGTAAAGCAATTATACTCCAATAAAGATGTTTAAAAAAAAATTCTCTGACAGATCATTCATTATATGGACATATCATCATTTTTACAACCAATTTCCCATTGTTGAACAGTGACGTCATTTACATTTTGTTCACTATTTCATCACAATGCTGTGATGAACAAGCATTCTTATAGCTGAGCAGTTGAGCACATCTGTGATCCTTTAAATAAATTCCTTGAAGTCATCCCTATTAATATATTTTCACAGCTAGTCTTAACAGCATTGATAAAACAATACTTATCTCCCAGGGTTAGATTATGTTTGTCTTTGACAATCACTTTGGTATTTCCATATTGTTCAAGTATTGCTCTCCTTGGCCCTCTGCCTTTCATGACTTAACCTCCTCTGAGTTGTTTACATTTCAGAAGGGCACTCTACAAATTAAAGAAGCAGGAAAAATTTCCTCTCAACACCTCTCTTCCTAGTCACAGCAATCTTTCTCCCCCAAAATCCCAAATCTCTTATGTTCTCATCAATCCCTAACATCCCTAGCAGATTAGAAAGTTAGACTAACTAATTCATACTAAGTTTTAAATGCCTAGGGAAGTTTAAGGTATTGTCTCTTCAGTGTTGCAGATTTTATAAATGAAAAAAAATCCATTATCCAATAGAAATGTAACTTTCAAGCATCAGAAATAGGCCTATTTAGGAAATTTAGGTAAAAGAGGAACTTCCCTGGTATGCTCAGATTTATGGGTTATGTAGTGTTAAGAAAAATGTAAGAGGAAAGTGCAAAACAGCAGGTTCAATATGTTCCTTTTGCAGCAAATGTTGTGTGTGTGTGTTGGGGGCAGGGCAGGTGGGGGTGGGTACTTTGCTCTTATAAGCATGAAATAACTTTACAAAGATACACAAGGAGTGAGCAATAGTAGTTGATTTGGGAGAGGAAAACTAGGTGATTGTTAGATAAGAATGAATGAAAATATATTTGAAATCTGAAATATAATGAAATACATTTATATATGTTTCATCATATATACTGAAATGAAATTTAAAATTTTCTGGCCTTAAAAACTCTATACCTTTGAATGCATTATGTATTCCCCCAATTTTTTACTTAAATTAAAAAACAAACATAAATTCATGACATAAATTGCTACTTACTTTGTGAATAGACAAATGCTACAAAGGCTTGAAAGGAATTCTTATGATAAATTATGTCAACCCATTTCCCATGCACCCAAGAGGAAGAGAGAAGCCGAGATACTTTGGCCAGAGAGGGTGTCATTTGACTTACAAAAAAAGTCATTAAATCAAACTCAGTAGAGAATGGGAATGATTGTTGAAAATAAAAAGAACAAATGGGGTAGAGTCTATTCTTCTCAAACATGAAGATCATGCACTCTCTCATTCCAGTGATTAAATAAAAACTATTTTCTGTTGTCCTGTCTGTAGTAGCAATGCTCCATTTATAGTGCAGTGAAGGGGGGAAAGACGAAATGACAAAGTGACATATTATTCTGGCAGATAGCCATCAGTATAAGAGAAAGGAGCATTCAGAAGATCCATTTTCAGCTCCCAAGACCATTTATTTCACACTTCTGTCATCTCTGGTTGCCTTTCCAGCAATCTGTCAACAGTTTCTATCTGCCAAAGACACACATTTAGCATCCAAAAGGAATGATAAGGTACATCCAGCTCCTAACCTATGGAGCTTAGGTTTGGCTCAAAAATAAAACCAAGGACAAAAGCTAATCAGACCACTTTTCACATGCACAATTTTCATATTTTACAAAGCAAGTAACTAGCACATGAAGATATCTGTTGATGTCTTACACATCTCTGTTCACAAGATTTTGGCATTTTATCATTTGTTTATTGACCTCTTACTGAAGAGGTGTGCTTGAGACTGAGGATAGAAGGATGGATAAGAAATGGTCCCTGCCACCAAGAAGATTTGGGGCTGATGGAGGAAGACAAAGCAGTAAACTGTCAATTAAAATTTAATATGATTCATGCCCTAATAAAAGTGTGCTCAGGACACTATGGGAACACAAAAGAGGTGGACCTCAGACTAGCAGAGTCAAAAGAAAGCTTTCCAGAAGAGTGAAACTGAACTGGGATTCTAAAGGCAAGCAAGAAGTATCAGGATGGAGAATTAAAGAAAAAACACCTAGTCTGGATTCTAATATGGGTATTGATTACCTGCTGTGATGACCCTGACACTCTTGGTCCTCCCATCCAGGCTTCAGCTCTCCCCTTCTTGGTACTAAATCTCAGGGGCTGGCTCCTGCAGGCTCTGTTTCCCAGGCTCTGTCAGTTCCTGAGATTCAGAACAGAGAAAAGGAGGGCTGAGAACTGGATCAGAGGGGAAATAAGCCCAGAGCTATCACAGCAAGTAAGCAATATCCACAATAGAATCCTTATTGGGTTTTTTCAGAGGGAAGAAGAGACAGGAGATTGAAAGGCAGACAGAAGTCTTTCCTCTCTGCCTTGGACAGTATCTCCAGCACAATATCCCACTGTGATTCCTGTTTCCACTGAATAGACCCACTTGAGGTTCTAGCTTCTAAGAGGTGATCTCTCCAAGATAACCCTCCCTCCTCCTTCTCCATCTCCCTCTCGCCAAGAGATGGTGAGGTATTCTTGCTGTTGCTAATATCTGGTGGCTTCATTAACCTCTCTTTGGCTTCACAGCTCTTCTATAACCTGTGACCCCAATTCTGTGCTATTACTATTCCTTGTGTCTTTAAAGTCCCTCTGTTTTAAATACTCAAGACCTTTTCTGGTGAGACCCTGAGAGATGAACTGTCCAACTCCCCACAGAATCTGTGCTACTCAAGGACAAAGGTGGCCTTTGAACAGTTTTGCCTCATGCACCTAAAGAAAACACACCAAAAGACGAAGGGAGAGAGGGTGTGGAGGATGGTATAGAAGGAACAAAGAAATAAACAATCATTGTTAAGGACACCCCCCATTTCCAGACCAAGAGAACTATAGTCTTTAACAGACACATTTATTTACATGACATCCTGAGTCATCATAAGCATCAATATTCTGCATGACTGAAGCATGATTATAATGAACAGCTGTCCAACAAGATGAGTAACATCTAATTAGTGGTGAGAGGAAGATGTGACCTTGAAAGACCTTGTCAGTTGATGGGCCTTTCTGTGATGTGGACACCTCCTACCCTATTAAGAAATGGAGGAAAGTCCCAGCTACTCTTGGTTGACAAGAACTTAAAGCTAAATCAAGCAGCTGCTAAAATCTGGCCCTTTCCTCATGTTGTATATACTTCCCTAATGTGAAGATAAGTTCATCTGTATCATCCAAGCTTTTGATGACAAAAATGTACGTTGTTTATCAAGGCAGGCTAGCTTGTCACTGATCAAGTTCAAAAGTTTAGTACTTAATACCCATATTCTGTCCATCCTATTTCCATTCTGCTTCAAGAAGCAGAGGAAGGAATAGCCAAACTAAACTACTGGCAGTGTGCAGCATGAAGTCACATTAGGATATTGACTCTTCTGAAATGCTGGAGTAAAACATAAGGATCATGTTTATCCCACATCAGTTTCCTGTCTATGCTATTTATTTTTAAGCAGTAAACATACTTGATGGGTAGTGATGTAGCCTCTAGAAGAATTACTAAGAAATCGGACACAATTTCTGTAAATCTTCAGAGGGGTATTGATGTGAAATTTCAGACATGGTGGGTGTGAGCATACTTTTTTGGGGGGGGGTTGGTGGCATACTTTTGTGGGTTTGTGAAAATGCATACGAGGTTCCCGTGACAGATCTGTGGTCCTTGTCCAATATTAGCAGAGCAAAATATGAAGATTATTGTTAATTTTTACTAACCATATCTCCAGTTGTTTTAATAGAATGCTTTTTTTGTCTTTTCTTGGTCATAAGCAAGAAGATCACCTGTGTTTTCAGAATCATTAATATTTCTCACAGGAATCATTTTCCTATCTCTACTTTGCCGTGGATGATACATCAATGTGCCATGGCATCGTTTGGGGTTTTCACGGAAACTATAAAACACTCTGGTAGTTTGGAAGCCTACAAGTATTCCTAGAGCCATAAGACTGCTCAGCGCATCTCAAGTCCACTCAACTACCAGCAGAGCATGCATGGGGACCAGCACCCACACCAGGACTGCATTGTCAGTGTGGTTATTGGAAAGGCCACCAAATTCCAGATAGACTGGGAGACATGACTCCATGCCCTGCTGTGACCTTCACCAAACCTTATGTGATTTTACTAGGAGTTAGATGTTATTAACTTCAATTCTATCATCTATAACATGGTTCACTCACATAGGTATAAGAAAAGTTAAATACTGAAGATCTCTGAAAAAACTAAGTGTACGTAAGGAAGATAGGATAATTATTCCAAAGTCACCAATTACCATCTATGATGTTGGTCATGTTACTGCACTTCTCTAAGCCTCAGTTTTCTTAGCTCTAAAATTGTGATAATAATATCACATATGCTGTAGATCTACATGAGATTAACTGAAATACTGTGCACAAAGCTCTTTGCTCAGTAAGTGGTATATAGTAAGCCACCCAAAAAAAAAAAGAAATGCTAGCAAACATCAACTTCAATAATAATAAAATAATTGGCCCCTATTTCTTGAGCACCTACTATGTACAAACCACTTGGGCACATACAAATGAATGTTGGAAACAGCTCCTAGCGTTGAGAACACACAAATAGTTTAAAAGGATATCATGTGTGCATCAAAGTGTAATAATTTACTACAATGTATTCTGGGTGAGGCAGATGATACAGCAGGAAGAATTTCAGAGCCACCAGGATGGTCCAGAGGGACCAGAGGGCACCTAAACAGATTTGAAGTTGTCAAGCTGGAGCAAGGGGATAGGGCCTTTCTATCTCTATTTCAGTCTTTGGACATAGGTCACCTGGGAAGGGATGTGGCCTTGGACAAAGCAGCTCTGTTCAGCTGAGCCAATTTCTAAAGAATTCTGACCGCTGATGGCTGTATTAAGGCTGTGTTTCCAGCAGCTGCAGGAGTTAAATGTTTCATCCATGCAGGTGGATCTAAGAGGCTCAGCACAGGGTTCACACATGAGCCCCAGGAATGGTTCAGAACAGCCCTGACTGATTCAGGAGTCCTCCTCACTGGGGTACAACTCTCCCCCCCAAATCCTTTCAAAGCAGCTCTAATTTGGATAAGCAATGAGGGACCCCCTCAGAACCATCCAGAATACCCAGAGCACCTGAAAGCCTGCTGCACGCAGAAAAGTCCTCACCTTCCCTAGGAGTGAGATAGTCAGAGATAGCTCTGAAAGCTGGTGTGTCCCCAATGCGCTAGTGTAGATCAGCTCTCTGAGGCTGAGGAAATTGTAAAACTTCTGTTCAAATCCCCATACCTGTAGCCCCAAAATGGAAGTTGTGTTCATCACAAGCAAATTCCCTGAATACCAATTCACCAAATGAGCAATTCTCTGAGCTCATCTCTTTTATATATATATAGAGAGAGAGAGAGAGAGAGAGAGAGTGTTGTATTTGACAAATTTTAATTTTGTCTCCAGGTTGTCATTTTAAAGAATGTTCACTTTGTCTCTCTTCCTTCTCTCCACTACTGTAGCTCGGAGATAAGGGATAAATAGAGACTGTGGACCAAAGACAGGGCAGATAATAGGGTCCTGAAAGATAGCAATCTTTAACATATTCTTGGACATTCTTTTGAATATGTAGAATGTTACAACTATATTTTTCTTATACTTCTTTCCAGTCATCCAGAGATTGGGTTTTGTTCAACTGACTTTCAGCAAATTGGCCTTCCTGCTTCCCCTACAAACGCATGTTGATGGTGAGTCGTGGAACCCGAGGAGTAAGAGTCGAAAGGGATGCCAGAATCCTCTCATCCAGTTACACCAACCATGGCATGAGTTTTTGAGCCCCTCCACGGACTGCTTGGTGAGGTCATACGTGAGCTCTTGAGTCCACCCTTCCTATCTCTGAACAGTGAAGACCCTCAGAAGCACACCCTCACCTCTGGAGCCTTGCAGGACACGCCCACCACATCTTGACACTGCTCCCTCAAGTGGTGGAAGGCACTCACATGTGTACCTGAGTCTCCTTGTCCCCTGATTAAAACATCCCACACTCCTCCAAAAAACACATTTTGCATGGTTTTCTGTCCCTTCTCAAATGTTCACCTCTGAATCTTTTCTAGTGTACCAGCATCCTCTTGCAGTGTTGCTCTGTCGTATCTTTTTTTTTAACTATGAAAATAACAAATTTTTAAAGATTTTCTTATTATAAAATGTATATAAATATATTTTTAAATCTTTTAATGTTTTTCACAAAAAAATTTAGAAAGCACAGATGAAAAAAAAGAAAAGTGTCCATATCTGCAGTGGTCATCTGTGGGTTTTGCCTTCCCAGCACCTCTCCCCCTTTCCTTGTTAGCAACACCCATTTCCCTTCCCATCAGTGTAGGCCAAGTATGGTCATGTGACCCAATCTAGGCCAATCAGACTCTCCTCTCCCAGGATTTTAAATCTTGAAGGGAGACATTTTAGGATTGAAAAATGCTTGGAGCTGATGGACTCCAGCACCAGGGTGCTCTCCTTTGTTTCCAACTACCCATGTCTGGAAGCCTACTTTGATACTGACCTTCCAATACCCACGTGTTGGGCTTTTTCTCAAGTCTGTGACCTGCCCCGCAGCTTCCAGGACACTCCATATTTACTTAAGTTACATGGAGTTGTTGTTTGACTGAGATGCAATCCCAACACCCATAGATAATCAGAAGTTAATATTTTGTGGATAACATTCTTGTGTTTTTCTTTGTATGGATTAAAAGAGAGAATAAACAAGTTAGATGAAAAGGAAGGAATACAGGAAGGCAGGTTACATAGAATTTTTTTCCCCAAAAGTGGGTGGAACAATATAAACTAGTTAATATGTTCCTTTTTTATTGAACAAAATATGGCGACCATCTTATCATGGCCTCCCTCTAGAGTCTCCTGTTTTTTGATCATGGCCATAGAGTAAACGTAACCCAGTACTTGATGAATACAAAGACTAAGGTACACTCTCTACTCTCCAAGAGCCCAGAGTTTGATTAAGGGGTTTATTATGCACACAAACAACAATAACAGAAAAGTCCACAAAGAGTTTTCCACCAGTCAAGCCTTTAGGTGCACAGTGCAAGGAGCTCTGTGTTCCACCATAGGTTTTGCTGCTGGAGAGGCAGGATCAGAGTGCTCCCTTCAGGAGGCCAGATCCGGCCATCGCCACGCAGCTTAGCCTAATCAGCCCAACTCTCAGCCCCTCCAGCAGCAGCTGTGTTGTCAGGTCTGGCCCCCCTCTGATCTGTCACCACCGGGGAACGTGGAACTTGCACCTTCTGAGATTCGAGTGTGATGGGAGTGGAGGGAATTGAACTTTGCTCCTTCAGAGCTCCCTGGCCCCCTGGCTATCTCTAGAACAAGGGAGATTTCTGGGAGAATCAAGTCGCACCTTGTCCTGACACTCGACGCACAAAGTGCTAGGGTGCTGGCTCACATCCAATATGGAGAGAAAACTTCATGTCCACACGCAGAAGGGAAGAAGAAGGAGGTGGACAGTGGGGACAATGGCGAGAACCTTGTGTGAGAAAGTAGCTGGTTATAGGGAAATGTCCTGGAGACACAGCATAGACTCCTCTATGGGACTGTCCTAGGGCCTCCTTATCCCTCCCTTCCTTTCACAGTCCCTGTGCCCCCTCTGTGTTACCACCCACCCAGAGCACAACCCTGACACTTGAGGGTATTCAGGGCAGCTGGAACAGGCCAAATCATTCAGTCTCCAAGTCACTTCTTATCTTAAGCTGGAAAAACTCGGGAATCTTCTGCAATCTCCCTATCAAGATGACACTCAATGAATTCCCAGATTCTGTCCACCCACAGGGCCAGAAAAGTGGAAAGATAGGGTTTCTAGAAGTCTTCCAGGTTTAGCTGGATCTAGGGAGTGAATAGCTGGAGGCACCTGACTCTAAGCCAGAGCAGCCTTCCAGCCTCAAACCCTCACTCCAGAGGAGTCACAGAGCTTCAGAAATCCCCAAACTGTCCTGGAGCCCAGGGTGGCCAGCCCGGCCATGAGGCCCCTCACTGGGGTGGAGGGCAGGTTAACTGGGAGGAAAGCAGAACAAGCTTAAAATCTAGCTGAATGATCTTGGGAGAGTTTCTCCACCTGTCTTACTGCCATTTGTAAAATGGGCACAATAATAGTCCCTATCTTATAGGCTTATTTTGATGTTTTAATGAGGTAGAGCATATAAGGCTCTAAGCATATTGCCTGGCATGTAGTAAAAGTTCAATACCTTTCAGCTACTTTTATAACTTTTTTTTCCATGTACAGGCTGACAAAAAGTCCAAAATATGAAGTGAGGAGGCCATTTTCCTAGCTCTGCCTTTTCCAATGCAAATGTCATAAATCAGATCTGACCAATAGAGCTTTTTGTGATGACGAAAGTGTTCTATATCTGCATTATCCAATACTGTAAAATAATGAGCACTTGACACGTGGTTAGTGTGACTGAGAAACTGAATTTTTTACTTTAGTGCATTTTATTTTTTTTTAAGAAGACATTTTATTTTTTTAAATTTATTTATTTTATTTTATTTATTTTTGGCTGCGTTGGGTCTTCGTTGCTGCGTGCGGGCTTTCTCTCTAGTTGCGGTGAGGGGGGGCTACTCTTCCTTGCAGTGCGTGGGCTTCTCATTGTGGTGGCTTCCCTTGTTGCGGAACATGGGCTCTAGGCACGCAGGCTTCAGTAGTTGTGGCTCGCAGATTTCAGTAGTTGTGGCTCGTGGGCTCTAGAGCACAGGTTCAGTAGTCATGGCGCACAGGCTTAGTTGTTCCACGGCATCTGGGGTCTTCCCAGATCAGGGCTCGAACCCGTGTGCCCTGCATTGGCAGGCAGATTCTTAACCACTGCTCCACCAGGGAAGCCCACTGTAGTGCATTTTAATTCATCTAAGTTTCAATAGCCACATGTGGTTAGCAGTGACCTTATCGAACAATGCAGCCCTAAATGACCAAATAAGAGGTGACAAGGCTTTTCAAGTCATAATGATAGGGATTAAATTCCAAATTTAAATTAAAAGAGACAACCAATGGCTTAAGCAACTGATAGATCTTTTCCAAGGGCCAGGAAGGATCACAGATGGCACCAGGTGTTGGAAAGACTGTGCAGAGAAAGGAAATGGCAGAGGGACAGTTAGAGCCTCAGTCCCCCCATCCAATCCACAGAGGGCCAGCCTTGCACACAGCTGGCTGGTGCAGGAAAGATGGGGTTTCTGTGTTTCACATGTGGTTAATCTCTTGGGGCCAAGGTGGCTGTTCTTGCTATCAGGCAGATTAACTGTGTATTTATGGCCCTGCCTGGAGAGTCCAAAATAAGCTGTAAACAGTTCCAAACAGCACAGTCAGATCCTGCTGAGGGCCTGCTTTTTCTGTATACAAGAGAGCAACTTGCTGTAAACTGCTAAAAGGGTGAGGGCGGGGGAGGAAACAGAAAGGCCCCCTTCTTCGTGGGATGCAATGCCAGAGTGATAAGGTGAGCAGGTCCCAGGCTTGAGACCAGATGCCCTCTTGGCTCTGCACTTTGGACAAAATGAGAAACCCGAGATGATACAGGGGAAGAAATGATAGCCATCAAGAAGGCAGCTGCCAGCACGAAGGCACTTGGAGCTGCTCCTCTTTTATCAGGAGCAGCTGTAAGTAATGGATCCAGCCTCCAATTTATGTGTCTGCTTGTCTTGCTTTGACTTGGGAAGTAAAAAGTAAACCATAAAAAAAAAAAAAAAAAAAAAACACTCTGGTGGTACATTGAGGATTTTGCTCCTGAACTAATCTCAAAAATAGCCTCGAGAAGGCTATCATTTGGGTTTCCCCGCATTAAGAAATTGTATAAGACAGTTATTATAATGTCACCTCTGGAAACAAAAAAGAGAACTCTCTTATCTACACAACCATCAGATGCCATTTCAGGCCTAATATAATGGATTCAAATTCCCCTTTTTTATTTGCCTGGAGGAGACAGAGCTGCTTGCCCTAAAAATGTTGTATCTTTGACCAAGAAATTCCAGTTTTAAGAGTTTATCTTAAGGAAAAAAGTCAGAGATGTACACACACATCAATGCACACAGATGTTTATTACAATGGTATTAATAACAAAAGAAACTATGTAAATATCCAAAAATAGGGATTAGTATTGGTACAATATAATCTTACACAGCCATTACAAACTTACCGCTCCAGAGATGTTTAGTAGTAGGGAAGAGTACATTTTTATGGTAAAAATGAAAAGAGCATAATGGTTTATTGTGTGGGATCCCAAATTTCTTAGACCCATGGCTTTGGCTGTGGGTATGGCTATTTAGAAAGACACTGAGAAAATATTTCAAAATATTTGTGGAGATAATCTTTGGAGAGTGAAATTATGAATCATCCTTACCTTCCTCTTTTATACTTTTCTGAAGTTAGTATAGCATAAAATCAGAAGCATTCCACAGCTCATAAGCGCCCAGCAGCCAGGAGAATGAAAAGGATCTAAAGTCACTGAGACGGATAATAATAATAGGTCCTTGGGACTTCATGGTCTGACCCAATGAACTTCATTTACAGCCTCCTGGTAAATTTAAAGTCATTCCAGGCTTCCAGAAGAGTTTTCCTCAACATTCACCAATAGATTTTATTTTCCGCACATGTGCTGAAAGAAACAGACTTCCTCCAATGTGTTTATGTGCTGGTTAAGAGGAAAGTATTTCGTCTCATACCATTAGAGTCTTACAGACATTCTTTTTCTATTCTCAATTCTCATTAGTCATAACTGTCCCTCTGCCTTGTTCTGAGATATTTTCCAATTGAGAAATAATGGAGTACATAAATTCCATAAGCCCAGGAATTTTGTCTGTGTTGCTCAATGCTGTAACTCCAGCACTGAAAACAGTGTCTGGTACATAGTAGACACTAAATTAATACTGAATCAATGGAAGGATGGATGGGAGGATGGCTGGGTGGATGGATGAATGAAACCCAACATGTCAAAACTAAACAAAGTGAGCTAAAATTTTAGGTAAACCACTGAGTCAAATTCTGTACGTTGGAGCCCTAAAAACAAAGTGAGATTTTCCAGTCAAAACATAAATGCCAATCGATAAATGAGTCAAAGGTACACAATATGATCAGACTAAAAATAAGGAACTAAGAAGCCCTAATTTCTTTAATTTAGCAAACCGCCTTCGCACTTTAAGTCAAACAAGCAATAGTACTTAGAGTCTGTAGTCAACAATCCTGCGATTTAAGGCACAGTTTTCTTCTTTCTACTTCATGACCTTTCTGTTGCCTATAATGGCAGATTTTATTTTCCAAAAATGCCCTCAATAATGTATCCCATTCCACATGCTCTTCTGAAATGTGGCCTTGCCTTTCCCCAACTAGAAGTAGAGTCTATTTCTTAGTCCCCTGGAATCCGAGTGCACTCCAAGACTGCTTTAGCCAGTAGACTATGGAAGTGATGAGTTGCCATGTCTTCACGTCATCTACTGGAGACACCCCGTGGAGAGGCCCTGAGACCACGTGGAAAGAGAGAGGAATCCTGCTGAGTCCAGCCCTCCAAACATCCCTGCCAAGGCACAGGTGTGTGAGCAGAGTCATCTTGGACCTTCCAAGCAAACCCAGCCACTGGCTGGATTCCCCTGAGTTATTCTAGTCAATAACACATGGAGCCAAAGAATCACTCTGCTGCGTCCACCCCAATTCCAGACCCACAAAATCATAAGATATCATAAAATAGATGTTATTCCACTAAGTTTTGGTGTAGTTTGTTACTTTGCAATAGATAACTGGAACATATACCTTTAATCACATCACTTCACTTCCACCAAGAGATGGCGTTAATTCATTTAGTCAAAGTGGCAGGATTACTTAATGGAAAAATTAACTTTTTTCTTGTAGCCTTATTAGAGTGAGAAATCAATGTATTTTCTCCTCACAAATCCCTTCACCCCACTCTCAAGAAATAAGAGTGGTGCTGGGGAGTAAACCAAAATTAGTCTCCTGAAAGCATACGGTATCCCCGCCTAGAAAATGAGACTTTTGTTTCCACTAAAAGGCAAAGATTCTTTCCCCTCCCTTGAACCTGAGTGGAACTTTGTGCATCTTTATGCCAGTACCATACTGTTTTGATTATGTAGTTTTGTAATGTTTTGAAATCAGAGGGTGAGGTATCCAGTTTTTTTCTTCTTTCTCAAGATTGTTTTGGTTATTTGAGGTCCTTTGTGATTCCATTTGAATTTGAGGATTGTTTTTTCTATTTCTGTAAAAAAAAAAAAGTCATTGGGATTTTGATAGAGATTGCATTCAATCTGTAGATCACTATGGGTAGTATGGATATTTTAACAATATTAAGTCTTCCAAACCATGAACATAAGATGTCTTTTCATTTACTTGTGTCTTCATTAGTTTCTTTAAGTACTGCTTTATAGTTTTCAGTGTACAAGCCTTTCACCTTCATAGTTAAGTATATCCCTGTGTATTTTATTGTTTTTGATGCTATTGTAAATGGGATTGTTTTCTTAACTTCCTTTTCAGAAAATTCATTTTTAGTTATTATAAAAATGCAACTGATTTTTGTATTTTGGTTATGTATCCTGCAATTTTGATGAAATCATTTATTAGTTCTAACAGTATGTTTTTTTTCTTTTTAGAATCTTTAGGGTTTCTAAATGTAAGGTAGTGTCATCTGTGAACAGAAATAACTTTACTTCTTTCTTTCCAATTCAAATGCATCTTATTTCTTTTTCTTTCCTAATTGCTCTGGCTGGTACTTCCAGTACTGTGTTGGATAGAAGTGGCAAGAGTGGACATCCTTGTCTTACTCCTGATTTTAGAGGAAAAGCTTTCAGTTTTCCACCATTGAGTATGATGTTAGCTGTGTGCATTTCATATATTGGCCTCTTTATTTTAAATAGTCTGTGACTTCCTTGCTTTGTCCTACTTGTGGACATGTGGAATTATGAAGAGTGGTAGATTTTGATTAATGCTTAAACTCAATTACACTCACAGGATTCAGTTCTTAAAACCTTTCTATCTTTCCAGTTTAGACCTTTTCTCAGTAAATATGAAAGAGAAGCATTCAAATTCCCTTATTCTCTTCTTTAAAAACATTTTTGAAAAATATGATATTTAAGTTGCCACATTATTTTATAGCCCTATCTTATCACAAATACAGAGCAGGACACATTAAATGAGATTCCACCTAAATTGGCATTGTTTGTCCTGGCACCATTCATTTCCTGGGAGCCGGTATATTTGTTATACAACTCAGAAGACTAGGCTAATTGTTGACCTAACAATAGTGCAGCTGCAAGCTGAAAAAACATTCAGGTCCCCACAGGACAGCTTAAAACAAAAATAGTGTATCACTTGTATCAGGCAAAGTGACTAAATTCAGCCCCATGAGTAAAATCAAGAATTTGACCCACTTTTCTGAGACAAAAGGGGGGGAAGATTTTCTTTATGCATGGACTATGTCTGCAAGTTTAATGGACAAATATGGTTAATATAATTCCCTGAATACAGCAACACTACTAAACAAAGAAAAAAACTGGTTGATTAATTCTATGGCAAGGAACCATCTTTGTCCACAAACCTCATGACTTAGGATTCACATTACCTAGAAAAGTACTAACCAATCCACATAGCTATTAAGACTTGAAATATGACTGGTATGACTGAGAAACTGTTTTTAATTTATTTCCATTTAATTTACTTAAATTAAAATTTTAAACTTACAATAGACTCAATTATTGGAAAACTTTTAAATATGCTTAGAATAACTTGGTATGTGAATTTATTGATACATTTTCAACCATAAATTTTTATAAACTCAAACTACAGATCACTTATTTCTGATATAAATTTAGGGCCCAAATTGAAAGGTACTCTAACTGGAAAACTCAGACCAACTTCATAGATTTAGTGTGACAAAGAGAATGTAAAATGTTGGGTTGGCCAAAAAGTTCATTGGGGGTTTTCTGTTGCATGTTAACAGAAACAACTGAACAAAATTTTTGGCCAACCCAATATCTTATTAATAATTTTTAACATATATTACATCTTGAAATAATAATATCTGGGACATACTAAAATGAAATATATAGTTGAGATTAATTTTACCTGTTTCTTTTTACTTTTTTAATGTGGCTACTAGAAAAATTTTAATTACATATATGGCTTACATTATATTTCTATGGTGTAGCCTTGACCTACAGAATTTCCTTAATTCAACAATGCACTTTTGGAAGGGGAATCAGTCAATCAATAAAAAAAATTCCAGGACTTATTTTTTATTAACGTTGTATTGTTTAAACAGGTAACAATGGCATTCTTTTATTCAAACTTTTATCTGTGCCTGACATTCTCAAAGTACTGTGTTATTTACTGAAGTGTAGAAATAAAAATCACAGCCCCAGCCTTCCAGGATCTCAGAGTCTAGTGAGGCAATGACCAAGTAAAACAAAAATTGGAACCATGTGATGAGTTAAGAAAGGTAAACCCTGGAGGACATAGAAATGTGAAAAAAAGAATCATTTGACAGGACCAGCAGAACAAGACATCCCAGGGGTAAGGACAGTTGAACAAGGAATTGTCCATGCTGATTGGTTACTGCCCCCTCCTTTATTGACAGTCTACGCACAGAGCTCATATTATATGCATGTAACACAGCTATGTTTTGTCGATTATTCTTCCCTGAATGGGAACATACTTGAACATACAATTTGTTCAAATATAATGAAGAGGGGATTTCCCTGGTGGCTCAGTGGTTAGGAATCCGCCTGCCAGTGTAGGGTACACGGGTTCAATCCCTGGTTCGGGAAGATCCCACAGGCCATGGAGCAACTAAGCCCATGTGCCACAACTACTGAGCCCGCATGCCATAACTACTGAAGCCCATGCACCTAGAGCCCATGCTCTGCAACAAGAGAAGCCACCACAATGAGAAGCCTGCACACCACAATGAAGAGTAGCCCCCACTCACCACAACTAGAGAAAGCCTGCACGCAGCAGCGAAGACCCAACAACGAAGACACAATGCAGCCAAAAATAAATAAATAAGTAAATTTATTTTTTAAAAAACCACATATATAATGAAGAGAGACAATGGAGCATGCACTGGGCAGCCGGAAGTTTAAATTCAGGTTTGTTGTCTCAGAAACTCAGTGTGTTCTCTCTCTTAGGGAGGTATCTCCCCTTAGTGTTCAGGATACCCTGCTTAAGGAAAAGCAGACCATTCCAGAAAGTAAGAAAGAACAATCAGAGACTATCAACATAATATGAAAAGCACCCAAGAGCCAATCTGAAGAAGTGTCTTCTGACCAAAGATGGAAAAATTTGAGTAACAATAAGGATAGTAACTATAGTAGATTGAAACAAAAATGTTTGAATAAGTGAGTATTTAAAATACTTAACAGACTAATTGGCCACCATTGGAGAAGGCTAAATACAGGAAAAGACAAATAATAATAAAGAAAAAGGTGGCAGACCTTCAAGGTGGTGGAAGAGTAAGATGTGGGGATCACCTTCTTCCCGACAAATACATCAGATACATCTACATGTGGAACAGCTCCTACAGAACACCTACTGAATGCTGGCAGAAGACCTCAGACCTCCCAAAAGGCAATAAACTCCCCATATACCTGGGTAGGGCAAAAGAAAAAAGAAAAAACAGAGACAAAAGAATAGGGATGGGACCTGCACCAGTGGGAGGGAGCTTTGAAGAAGGAAAAGTTTCCACACAGTAGGAAGCCCCTTCACTGGCAGAGATGGTGGTGGAGGGTGGCAGGGGGGAAGCTTCGGAGCCACAGAGGAAAGCACAGCAACAAGGGTGCAGAGGGTAAAGAGGAGAGATTCCCGCACAGATGATGGGTGCTGACCAGAACTCACCAGCTTGAGAGGCTTGCTGCTCAACCCCTGGGAAGGGTGGGGGCTGGGAGCTGAGGCTCCTGCTTAGGAGGTCAGAGCCCAGGGAGAGGACTGGGGTTGGCTGCGTGAACACAGCCTGAAGGGATCTAGTGCACCACAGCTAGCTGGGAGGAGGTCCTGGAAAAAGTCTGGAACTGCCTAAGAGGCAAGAGACCATTGTTTCAGGGTGCGTGAGGAGAGAGGATTCAGAGCACCGCCTAAATGAGCTCCAGAGATGGGAGTGAGCCACGGCTATCAGCACAGAAACCAGAAACGGGTATGAGATGCTAAGTTTGCTGCTGCAGCCACCAAGAAGCCCGTGTGCAAGCACAGGTCACCATCCACACCTCCCCTCCCAGAAACCTGTGCAGCCCTCCACTGCCACGGTCCCATGATCCAGGGACAACTTCCCTGGGAGAACACACGGCATGCTTCAGGCTGTTGCAACATCACACTGGCCTCTGCCGCCGCAGGCTTGCCCCACATTCCATACCCCTCCCTCCCCCTGGCCTGAGGGAGCCAGAGCCCCCGAATCAGCTGCTCCTATAACCCCGTCCTGTCTGACTGAAGAACAGACACCCTCAGGTGACCTACAAGCAGAGGCAGGGCCAAATCCAAAGCTGAACCCCAGGAGCTGTGCAAACAAAGAAGAGAAAGGGAAATTTCTCCCAGCAGCCTCAGGAGCAGCAGATTAAATCCCCACAATCAACTTGATGTATCCTGCATCTGTGGAATACCTGAATAGACAATGAATCATCTCAAAATGGAGGCTGTGGACTTTGGGAGCAATGATATATATATTTTTTTCCTTTTTCTCTTTTTGTGAGTGTGTATGTGTATGCTTCTGTGTGTGATTTTGTCTGTATAGATTTGCTTTTACCATTAGTCATAGGGTTCTGTCAGTCTGTTTCATTTTTTTTTAATTTAGGATAGATTTCAGTGCTTGTTATCATTGGTGGATTTGTTTTTTGCTTTTGTTGCTCTCTTCTTTCTTTTTTTTATTACATTTTCATTATTTTTATTTTTAATAATTATTTTTTATTTTAATAACTTTCTTTTTTTTTTCTTTTTTTTCTCTTTGTTTCTTACTTTTTTCTCTCTTTTCTTCTGAGCTGTGTGGCTGACAGGGTCTTGGTGCTCCAGCCGGGCGTAAGGCCTGTCCCTCTGAGGTGGGAGAGCCAAGTTCAAGACATTGGTCCACCAGAGACCTCCCAGTTCCACATAATATCAAATGGCGAAAGCTCTCCCAGAGATCTCCATCTCAACGTTAAGACCCAGCTCCACTCAACGACCAGCAAGCTACAGCGCTGGACACACTATGTAAAACAACTAGCAAGAGGGGAACACAACCCCACCCATTAGAAGAGAGGCTGCCTAAAATCATAATAAGGTCACAGACACCCCAAAACACACCACCAGTTGCAGACCTGTCCACCAGAAAGACAAGATCCAGCCTCATCCACCAGAAGACAGGCACTAGTCCCCTCCACCAGGAAGCCTACACAACCCACTGAACCAACCTTAGCCACTGGGGCAGACACCAAAAACAACAGGAACTACGAACCTGCAGCCTGTGAAAAGGAGACCCCAAACACAGAAAGTCAAGAAAAATGAGAAGACAGAGAAATATGCAGCACATGAAGGAGCATGGTAAAATCCCACCAGACCAAACAAATGAAGAGGAAATAGGGAGTCTACATGAAAAAGAATTCAGAGTAATGATAGTAAAGATGATCCAAAATTTGGAATTGAATGGAGAAAATACAAAAAACGTTTAACAAGGACCTAGAAGAACTAAAGGGCAAACAAACAATGATGAACAACACAATGAATGAAATTTAAATTTCTCTAGAAGGAATCAATAGCAGAACAACTGAGGCAGAAGAACGGAAAAGTGACCTGGAAGATAAAACAGTGGAAATAACTACTGCAGAGCACAAAAGAGAAAAAACAAGGAAAAGAGTTGAGGACAGCCTCAGAGACCTCTGGGACAACATTAAACACATCAACATTCGAATTATAGGACTCCCAGAAGAAGAAGACAAAAAGAAAGGGACTGAGAAAATATTTGAAGAGATTATAGTTGAAAACTTCTCTAATATGGGAAAGGAAATAGTTAATCAACTCCAGGAAGCGCAGAGAGTCCCATATAGGATAAATCCAAGAGGAAACATGCCAAGACACATATTAACCAAACTATCAAAAAGTAAATACAAAGAAAAAATATTAAAAGCAGCAAGGGAAAAACAACAAATAATTTACAAGGGAATCCCCATAAGGTTAAGAGCTGATCTTTGAGCAGAAACTCTGCAAGCCAGAAGGGACTGGCAGGACATATTTAAAGTGATGAAAGGGAAAAACCTACAACCAAGATTACTCTACCCAGCAAGGATCACATTCAGATTTGATGGAAAAATTAAAACCTTTACAGGCAAGCAAAAGCTAAGAGAATTCAGTACCACCAAACCAGCTCTACAACAAATGCTAAAGGAACTTCTCTAGGCAGGAAACACAAGAGAAGGAAAAGACCTACAATAACAAACCCAAAACAATTAAGAAAATGGTAATAAGAACATACATATAGATAATTATCTTAAATGTAAATGGATTAAATGCTCCAACCAAAAGACATAGACTGGCTGAATAGATACAAAAACAAGACCCATATATATGCTGTCCACAAGAGACCCACTTCAGACCTAGGGACACATACAGACTGAAAGTGAGGGGATGAAAAAAAATATTCCATGAAAATGGAAATCAAAAGAAAGCTGGAGTAGCAATTCTCATATCAGACAAGATAGACTGTAAAATAAAGACTATTACAAGAGACAAAGAAGGACACTACCATAATGGTCAAGGGATCAATCCAAGAAGAAGATATAACAATTGTAAATATTTATGCACCCACCATAGGAGCACCTCAATAAATAAGGAAAATGAGAACAGCCATAAAAGGGGAAATTTACAATAATGCAATAATAGTAGGGGACTTTAACACCACACTTTCACCAATGGACAGACCATTCTAAATGAAAATAAATAAGGAAACACAAGCTTTAAATGATACATTAAACAAGATGGATTTAATTGATATTTATAGGACATTCCATCCAAAAACAACAGAATACACTTTCTTCTCAAGTGCTCATGGAATGTTCTCCAGGATAGATCATATCTTGGGTCACAAATCAAGCCTTGATAAATTTAAGAAAATTGAAATTGTGTCAATTATCTTTTCCGACCACAGCGCTATGAGAATAGATATCAATTACAGGAAAAAAACTGTAAAAAATACAAACACATGGAGGCTAAACAATACACTACTTACTAACCAAGAGACCACTGAAGAAATCAAAGTGGAAATCTGAAAACACCTAGAAAGAAATGACAATGAAAAGATGATGACCCAAAACGTATGTGATGCAGCAAAAGCAGTTCTATGAAGGAAATTTATAGCAATACAATCCTACCTCAAAAAACAAGAAACATCTCAAATAAACAACCTAACCTTACACCTAAAGCAATTAGAGAAAGAATAACCCAAAAACCCCAAAGTTAGCAGAAGGAAAGAAATCATAAACATCAGATCAGTAATAAATGAAAAAGAAATGAGGGAAACGATAGCAAAGATCAATAAAACTAAAAGGTGGTTCTTTGAGGAGATTAACAAAATTGATAAACCATTAGTCAGACTCATCAAGAAAAAAAGGGAGAAGACTGAAATCAACAGAAAAAAGGAGAAGTAACAACAGACACTGCAGAAATACAAAGGATCATGAGACATTACTACAAGAAAATATATGCCAATAAAATGGACAACCTGGAAGAAATGGACAAATTCTTAGAAAAGCACAACCTTCTGAGACTGAACCAGGAAGAAATAGAAAATATAAACAGACAAATCACAAGCACTGAAATTGAAACTGTGATTTAAAATCTTCCAACAAACAAAAGCCCAGGACAGATGGCTTCACAGGCAAATTCTATCAAATATTTACAGAAGAGCTAAACCTATCCTTCTCAAACACTTCCAAAATATAGCAGAGGGAGAAACACTCCCAAACTCATTCTACGAGGCCACCATCACCCTGATACCAAAACCAGACAAAGATGTCACAAAGAAAAGAAACTACAGGCCAATATCACTGATGAACATAGATGCAAAAATTCTCAAGAAAATACTAGCAAACAGAATCCTACATAACATTAAAAGGATCATACACCATGATCAAGTGGAGTTTATCCCAGGAATGCAAGGATTCTTCAATATATGCAAATCAATCAATGTGATAAACCATATTAACAAATTGAAGGACAAAAACCATATGATCATTTCAATAGATGAAGAAAAAGCTATTGACAAAATTCAACACCGATTTATGGTAAAAACCCTCCAGAAAATAGGCAGAGAGGGAAGTTACCTCAACATAATAAAGGCCATATATGACAAACCCACAGCCAACATCATTCTCAATGATATAAAACTGAAACCATTTCCCCTAAGATCAGGAACAAGACAACGTTGTCCACTCTCACCACTATTATTCAACATAGTTTTGGAAGTTTTAGTCGCAACAATCATAGAAGAAAAAGAAATAAAAGGAATCCACAACGGAAAAGACAAAGTAAAGGTGTCACTGTTTGCAGATGCCATGATACTATACATAGAGAATCCTAAAGATGCTACCAGAAAACTACTAGAGCTAATCAATGAATTTGCTAAAGTAGCAGGATAGAAAATTAATGCACAGAAATCTCTTGCATTCCTATACACAAATAATGAAAAATCTGAAAGAGAAATTAAGGAAACACTCCCATTTACCACTGTAACAAAAAGAATAAAATACCTAGGAATAAACCTACCTAAGGAGACAAAAGACTTTTATGCAGAAAATTATAAGACACTGGTGAAAGAAATTAAAGACGACACAAACAGATGAAAGGATATACCATGTTCTTGGATTGGAAGAATCAACATTGAGAAAATGACTATACTACTTAAAGTAATCTACAGATTCAATGCAATCCCTATCAAACTACCAATGGCATTTTTCACAGAACTAGAACAAACAATTTCACAATTTGTATGGAAACACAAAAGACCCCAAAAGGCCAAAGCAAACTTGAGAAAGAAAAACACAGCTGGGGGAATCAGGCTCCCTGACTTCAGACTATACTACAAAGCTACAGTAATCAAAACAGTATGGTACTGGCACAAAAACAGAAATACAGATCAATGGAACAGGATAGAAAGCTCAGAGATAAACCCACGCACATATGGTCACCTTATCTTTGATAAAGGAGGCAAGAATATACAATGGAGAAAAGACAGCCTCTTGAATAAGCGGTGCTGGGAAAAATGGACAGCTACATGTAAAAGAATGAAATTACAATACTCCCTAATACCGTATACAAAAATAAACTCAAAATGGATTAAAGACCTAAGTGTAAGGCCAGACACTATAAAACTCTTAGCAGAAAACATAGGCAGAACACTCTATGACATACATCACAGCAAGATCCTTTTTGACCCACCTCCTAGAGAAATGGAAATAAAAACAAAAATAAACAAATGGGATCTAATGAAACTTAAAAGCTTTTGCACAGCAAAGGAAACCATAAACAAGATGAAAAGACAACCCTAAGAATGGGAGAAAATATCTGCTAATGAAGCAACTGGTAAAGGATTAATCTCCAAATCATACAAGCAGCACATGCAGCTCAATATCAAAAAAACAAACAACCCAATACAAAAATGGGCAGAAGACCTAAATAGACGTTTCTCCAAAGAAGATATACAGATTGCCAACAAACACATGAAACGATGCTCAACGTCACTAATCATTAGAGAAATGTAAATCAAAACTACAATGAGGTATCACCTCACATCAGTCAGAATGGCCATCATTAAAAATCTACAAACAAAAAATGCTGGAGAGGGCGTGGAGAAAAGGGAACCCTCTTGCACTGTTGGTGGGAATGTAAATTGATACAGCCACTATGGAGAACAGTATGGAGGTTCCTTTAAAAACTAAAAATAGAACTACCATACTACCCAGCAATCCCACTACTGGGCATATACCCTGAGAAAACCATAATTCAAAAAGAGTCATGTACCACAATGTTCATTGCAGCTCTATTTACAATAGCCAGGACATGGAAGCAACCTAAGTGTCCACTGACAGATGAATGGAGGAAGAAGATGTGGCCCATGTATACAATGGAATATTACTCAGCCATAAAAAGAAACAAAATTGAGTTATTTGTAGTGAGGTGGATGGACCAGGAGACTGTCATACAGAGTGAAGTATGTCAGAAAGAGAAAAACAAATACCTTATTCTAACACATATATATGGAATCTGAAAAAAAGAAAAAGAAAATGTTTCTGAAGAACCCAGGGACAGGACAGGAATAAATACGCAGACGCAGAGAATGGACTTGAGGACACGTGGAGGGGGAAGAGTAAGCTGGGAATAAGTGAGAGAGTGGCATGGACTTATATATACTACCAAATGTAAAATAGATAGCTAGTGGGAAGCAGCCGCTTAGCACAGGGAGATCAGCTCGGTGCTTTGTGACCACCTAGAGGAGTGGGATAGGGAGGGTGGGAGGGAGAGGCAAGAGGGAAGATATATGGGGATATATTTATATGTATAGCTGATTCACTTTGTTATAAAGCAGAAACTAACACACCACTGTAAAGCAATTATACTCCAATAACGATGTTAAAAATAAATAAATAAATAAATATAAATAAATAAAGGAAAGAAACAAGTACTTACCCTGCCTTTCCTATATGAACTATAGCAGCAAATATCCAAATAGCAGCTGTGGATAAATTCCTGCTAACTAATGAAAAATGAATGACACAATACTATTGTTTTGGCAGCCCCAATAAATTAATGGTCATTAAGCATCACTGGCAGCCAATATCACAAAAGAAGAGACAACCAGTTATTTTGTGCCACCTGAGAGAACCAGCACTTCCCATGAAATGTCATGATAAGAAAAATCAAACTAGTGTTGATTAAGCCTGTAGACATAACTATCAGTTTTAGGAAATACAAGGACATAAGAACCTGATAAACCACACCATGGGATCCAGTCAACACAATCCAGATAGGAACTCCACAAGACAATGTTTTCTTCTATAAATAAATTTTAAGGAAAAAAAAAAGAGAGACACGAGGAAGAGAAACTTTCAGATTAAAAGAAATTTGTGACATTTGGGCAAATCACAATGGTCCTTATTTTTAAATCTTGTCTCCAAAAACTGTAAAAATAATTATGAGAATATTGCATATTGGATATTTAATGATAGGAAGAAATTTTGTTAGTTTTTAAGTATTGTGGACTTTTTAAAATCCTTTAGAGATACCGAAATACTTCTACATGAAAAGATTTGATGTCTGGGGTTTGCTTCAAAATAATATGGGAGAAATGAGTAAGGATATAGATAAAACAAGATTAGCCATGAGTTGATTATTGTTCAAGCTGGATGGTATTTACATAGAGGTTCATTGTACTATCCTCTCTACTTTTGTACATGTTGGAAATTTCCCATTAAGCAGTTATTTTTTGTTTGTTTGTTTGTCTGTTTAAATTTTCACTATGTCTTACTACTGGGTGAGAACGAGGCATGAATTCTCCCCGGGACTGCATCCTCCTGATCCAAAAGGACACCAACAAATTATTTTGCTGCTTTCAGTACAAAAAAATAGATGCTTAATTTTTAAGTCATTTTCTTATATCATCAATGTTAAAAATTGTTGCATGGGGACTTCCCTGGTGATCCAGTGGTAAAGACTCTGCTTTACAATTCAGGGGACATGGGCTCGACCCCTGGTCAGGGAATTAAGATCCCACATGCTGTGGAGCAACTAAGCCCGTGCGCCACAACTACTGAGCTTGCACACCTCAACTAGAGATCCTGCATGCCACAACTACAGAGGCCATGTGCCCTGGAGCCTGCACGCCACAACTAGAGAAGAGAAAACCAGCATATCACAACTAGAGAGAAGCTCGTGCACTGCAACAAAAGATCCCAGATGCCTCAACAAAGATCCCGCATGCTGCAGCTAAGACCTGACACAGCCAAAAATAAATTAAATAAATAAACAATAAATAAATCTTTTTAATAAATGGTTGCATGACAGCCCACCAATTAAAAACAATGTAATCAAAATAGTAGACATTTTCAAGTGTGCTCCCTGCAAAATGACCAACAATTAAACAAAATAAGAAAAAAGAAACTGAACTCCAAAGTTTTTCTGTGCAGATGAACATAGCTGAAGAAAAAACACCTCACTGGTTGGTCTCATTTTAAGTTCGTGACCACAGATGTCAATTGGACTCTTGTCTGCATGTTGTCTACAATCAAGTCATGCATATCTGATCCATTTGCTCCCCTCTCTCCTGTATGCCTCTTAAGGGTTGTATTGTGTCCCCCAAAAAAGATATTTTGAAATTCTAACAGCCAGTACCTCAAAATATGACCTTATTTGGAAATAAGGTCTTTACAGAGGTAATCAAGTTAAAATAAGGTAGTTAGGGTAAGCTATTATCTAGTTTGACTGGTGTCCTTGTAAAAAGGGGAAATCTGGACATGGGGAACAAGCATGCACACAGGGAGATCAAGGCAGAGAGTGGAGTTGCCAGTCAACCACCAGAAGCTAGGAGAGAGGCACAGAACAGATGCCCCCTCACAGCCCTCAGAAGGACCCAACCCTGCCAACATCTTGATCTTGGACTTCTAGTCTCCAGAACTGTGAGACAGTAAATTTTTGCTGTTTACATCATTTAGTTTGTGGTATTTTGTTATGGCAGCAGTAGGAAACTAATACAAAGCATATTTCACAGCCTATCCTCTGTCCTCACACTCCCTCCTCTGTCCTCACACTCCCAGTGCCTCCTACCCATCTTCATTCTGTTTGACTTTGCTTCCTTCTTCACTGAGAAATTGCAGTCATCAGAAGAGAACTTCTGCAGACTGCCACCACCAAGCCACCAAATGGCCATCATATCTTGTTCCATAGCTTTGCTTTCTGATGGATACTACTGATAAACTACTTGGGCTCCTATCTTCAGCCAATCCCTCATTTTGCTCACGAAATCCCATCTACCAGAGATGATTTACAAAATCTAAAGGCAGAAACGAGACAAACATAAATCAACCTGGTACTCTCATGAACCCCATTTTATAGATATGGATATGAGGGTTTCGTTTCTCAGTATAACTTAGCTATGAAGTGGCAGAACCAGTACTGAAACTCACGTATGCTTAATACCAAAAATGTATGCTTTTCTCTAAGAATGGTCCTCAGACCACATGCAACAGAATCACCTGGGATGCTTTTTTTAAATGCATCCAGAACGAAAGAAAGAGACTGACAGACACAGGCTTGTGTGAAATGCCCCAGATCTTACAAGACAAGGAAAGAAAGAGTTTAAAGTGAAGGAGGTTGAAGAGTGTGTTAGCCAGCATGTGAGAAAAACTTCCTGAAACAGAATTAAGGCATGGACAGACACAGAGAGAGAGAGAGAGAGAGAGAGAGAGAGGATCTTAGCACAGGTGCAGCTCCCATGGGAGGATCAAAGAAGTAATAAGGATAAGGTATGAGAACCTTATGGTGACAGAGTCAGAGCCCATAACTGTTTAGCAGCTGTGTCTATGGTGGGGAAGGCTTAGGAAGAGAGGTGCTTGCAGATGGCATTGATGTGTGTAAACGTTTATAACTTGTGTTGAATCTAAAGGAGGAGGGTGTTTGGCATTGACACTGCCCACTTTTATCTATAGCCGTCTTTGCCCTTAGATTTGTAAAGTGTCTCTGACATGAATGGAGAATTGTGCTCTAGTCAAACATTTAGATTAGAGTAAAATCACTACACAATTGGTTAATCTATTTTAAGTAATCAATTGTAATTAAATATATATAATACTAACCATGGCTAAACCAAAAGTAACTTAATCCATTTTTGTTCATCTTATGTGTTTCTGCAATCATCAACAGTATCACTATTTATCAGTACATAAAGTACATAAAGTGGGTCTTCAACATATGCTTGTTGAATAAATGGAAACAAAACAAGGGTTTCCTACTTAAATGCAGGAACTCCATAGGAGGAAAAATTAGCATACTATGAGCCAAAACAGAAAATCATATAGTAACAGAACTAGAAGAGAGAATAACAAAGAAAGAAAATATTTAATCTTGTATATGACATGTACATATTGTGAATAAACAAAACTTCAATATAGATAAATTAGAAAATAAAAAGAGAAAATAACTCCATATGGGTTTTAACAAGGGAATTAAGCCTGGTACCTATTAGGGTTACTGATCATCAGAATACTGGTAGGAGAGTTTAAGCATAAGAGGATGGGGGGTTAGGGGTGGTTACAATCTGAAACAGGAACTAAAGACACAAACTAAGCCAAAGTTGGCCAGCTCTGCAGTGAGGAGGGATCTGTGGGTCTTCTCCCAGTGATCAAAAACAAAGATTTTTTTTTTTTTACTTTTTAATTGTAGTTTAAAAAACTAACATAAAATTTACTAATTAACCATTTCTAAGTTCAGTAGTATTCAGTATATTAATATTTTTGGGCAACAAATCTCCAGAACTTTTTCATCTTGCAAAATTGAAGCTCTATACCCATTAAATAACAGCTTATTTTCTGCTTCCTATGTTCCCCTGGAAACCACCATTCTTCCTGTTTCTATGAATTTGACTACTCTAGATACTCCATATAAATGGAATCATACACTATTTGTCTTTTTGTGTCTCACTTATTTCACTTAGCCAGATGTCCTTCAGGTCCATCCATGCTATAACATGTGTCAGAATTTCCTTCCTTATGAAGTCTGAAAAATATTCCATTGTATGTGTATACTGCATTTTGTTTATCCATTCATCCACTGATGGACACATTGGTTGCTTCCATTTTTTTTTCTCCTAATGTTTCCTTGAGAGCTTTGGTTGTGGTTACTTTGACCTGTTCCAATTTGTCATTAAGGTTACTGCTAGATGCAGCCCAGAGTCTGGAAATATGCTTATACATGAGATGAATTGACTACAACCTCTCATTCATAGATCTTTAACTTCTGATCTGGTTTCAAATATGGGTGAGCTTTATGTCATGTAAATAGAAGGTAGCTATATAATTGGTGGCACAAACATGGTTTAGAATTTCTTACAGCATCAGCCAGAGTCCTACCCTCTTAACCTGAAGCTTGAGAATAGATAGGCCACACTTGTGGTTCAGTCAGAGGATTCCTGTTGGACCCTTTCAGATTGTGTTATATCAGCCAAGTGACCATCTCTGAGCCTCAATTTTCTCAGCAATAGAAAAGGGACACTGGATGAGCTCCAGGATCACCAGCAACCTCTCTCTTTATAAAGCAGGCTCACTGGGTTGTTTTGAAGTGGAAGTTAGTAATAATGTTAGTAGTGGCATGTATCAGTCAGCTGTTACTATGTGACAACCAACCACAAAGTCTAATAAAATTGTTGTGAAGTGAAAGTTGGTAGTAATTGTAGTGTATTATACAAAAGTCAGCTGTTGCTATGTAACAAAAAAACACAAAATCTCAATGGCATATAATAGTCATTTATTTCTTGCCCATGCATCTGGCCATTGGCTTGGGTTTGGCTGATCTAGGCTGGGCTCAACTAGGCTTGGCTTCAGGCCAAAGTTTTTTTAGATCTACTCCATGTTTCTCATCCTCTTGGGACCAACAGTTTATGGGGTAGGGAGATAGAGATGTTTTCAACAGAAGTGCAAAAAGGAAGGCCATCAGCCCAATCACATATTAAGCCTCACATTAGTTAACACCCCATTGACCAAACAAGCAAAATGGCCAAGTGCAAAATCAAGGCATTGGGTAATCCACTCTGGCCACCATGAGACCATGGCAAGGATGTCATGTAAAGTATTACCACAGGGAAATGAAGAATTGTACCAATAGCTTGTGCACTGACCTAAATAATCATAGCTGTATAAAGACAGGAGGAATAGTATGCCAGTCAATTGAATGTCTGATGATTCTACCTTCATCTTCAGAAAGAATTTTCTAATGTGAAGTCTCTATTTTATTCTACCCTGTAAGTTTCCCCAAAATATTCATTCTTTGTCTCGCACATACATTAATAATATGCCTATCATTGCACTTGGCATTGTCTTTTTTAAAAGTCACGTCCCAAATCTGAAAAAATGTAAGGATGGAAGCACCAGAAGTGAAGAGATCTTGATGGTCCTTTCCATTTTACCCCCATTGCCAGGAGAGGAGAGAAGCTCAGTGTGCAGGCATTATTGTTCTTGTTGAAAGGCACCAAGGAGCCTGGAAGAGTGTTTAGATTTGGATTGACTTCTAGCTGGTCATCCAAGTTAGAGGTCGTTGACTCTATGATACATCAGGAGGTCTCAAGAGATTCAGGGAGGAAGAAGAGCACGTAACCTCACGATGAAATCTGAATGAGTCCTGGGCATTTCTAGAGAATTCTGTGGCTTGTTTCTGTTCTCCCTTTCCTCCATTAGGGAGGAAAACTTTCCTAGCAAACACACTCACAGACAGAGACATACACCCTCCGGCTAACACTTGGAAAACTGCAAAGACGAGGCTTTGTTGACACGAAAGGCTGTGATGTAGTGAGCCAGAATCACTGCCTGCTGGGTTGAGACAACAAGGCAGTTGTGAAGGGGCTGTATTTAGACAGGCACTTGAGCCCACCAAGAGTAAGAAAACCTACCACTGTCAGCCAGCCCTGTAGATGCACCCGACTTCCCAAACAACAGTATCCCCCAATGCAGCCCAACAGAAATGTTGATTTAAATTATTCGTGCTAATATGAGTGTGGGATAAGGTGATGTGATTCTTGGCTTGCTGACAGGAAGCTGTGAATGATGTGGTAATGGTGTATATATATCCCAGCCTGGATGCCCGAGAAGAAAGGCAGGACTGTGAAATCACAGCAGGACCCTGCCATTTGCTGCCCTGCTGAGTGCGACAGACACACACTGGGCTGTGTCCAGGTCTGTCGGGAGAGGTAACCAGACAAGCCCCAGGAGTCCAGAAAAATCCTCAATCTCCTCCCAGAAGATTGTGTGGAGAATATCAAGCAGAGAGAAAGCACAACTCTTTATATCTTAATTACAAGGAATAGAAAATTGCTAAACAGATAATGTCAGGGTCCACCGAAGAGCTTGAAAAATAACTACAATATGTAGGTTCCCACCTTTGCCACCAACTTCCTGTGTGACTTGCCTTCAGTGTCCCCATCTTTACACTAGAGTTTGGTGACTCTGAGACATTTAGTTTCATGAAGTCAAAAAGAAAAGAAATTTTACATTGAGTTTTAAAAGAAAATAATAGCTCCAAAATTATGGTCATTAATCTCAGAATGGTTGCAATATGAAGAGTGTACTTTAAAAAAAAATTAGTCTGGAAAATACAATACAACTGCCCCTCAAAATGTCCATAATTCCCATCATGAGAGATCTGAAGGGGTTCACTACAGACAGGGGAATTAGTTGGGGATGGAGTTAGAGGACTTTAAAAATCATTAAAAATCTTTAAAAATCACATCTACTTGGCAGATGACATGGCATAGATGTCATGACATATACAGCATTTCTTTCTTTCTTTTTTTCAGTCTGATGGTCCTTCAGCGATAAATTCTACCCCCCCCCCCAACCCAGTGTTACCAAACTATAACTTGTGCGGAGATGGCATGGTTATGCAAGTAAGGATTTGATTTTCTAATTTCTATGTAAGGAGTATAGTGTGACATTAAACTCACTCGTGTCACAAGAAGAACCTTCAAGCAGGCTTGACATAAGATACACAGACGAGTTGCTCCATCCTAACTCATGCAATGAGAATGTCTCTGTCGCACCCCAATGCCCTCGCACCCACCCCAGCACAATGATACCACATGTGCTTGTTGGACACTGAGTGAAATCAATGCTGCTCATTCTGCTACTTTCAAAGTCACATTAAACATCTTCCAGAAGCTTCTGCTGTGGGATGGGTTTAATTTGAATCTCACACACAGCCTATGATTTGGAGGCAGCCCCCAGCCTTTTTATTCCTGGTCTTAGGCTTGTGAGGCAGGAAAGATGGTTTTGTCATACAATACAGGAATAACTCAAATTCTGTTTTTATTTTTAAGTGTGACACATCTAACCCTTAGCACTTTTTCACCAAGCATGGTTCTTTCCACTCCTTTCCAAACCTCACAACTGATCTCAACCCCAGCAGTAATTCAGTAGATCTAAGATCTGGTAAAGAAATGATCTCTTAAACTTGGCTTGTTCAGAAGTGGGGATGGGGGGAACAACCATGTTGATTTGGAAAAATTTCTTAAACTATTTAAATGCCCATGAAAACCCCCCTTCCCTTTCCCACACCTAGGGTCCCAGAAAGTCTATACAAGAAACATGGCAAAAACACCAGCTATAGCCCTGGTGTTTTCTTAAAGCATACATTTAGCTAGAAATTAGAGGGATAAAAAAACTATGAAACTGAATCAGATTTTATAGTAAGGTGGTAAAAAGCAAATCCATTGAGACTGAATTAAATCTGGCAAATTACAGAAGAAAAAAAATTCAGGTAAGTAGTTTTAAATTTATACCCGAGCAAACAAATTAATTTTGTTGTGATTCCAGACCACTTTTTGCCCTCATCTGAGGGGAAGAAGTAGCTCATTTTTACAAGCTGGGATGTAACAACTGCTGGTCTTTATGCTCTCGATAATTCCTTGAGGTTGCTTTGTTTTTGTTTTTGTTTTTGTTTTTTTTAACTCTAAAAATGTTTGAAATTGAACTACACCCTCATTAGCTGGAAACCTTAAATTGGTAGCAAGGCCCAGCTTCTCTCCTAGAAAGGTTTTTTTCCTAACATCTGACCCCAGCGGCTCCTCCCCACATGACCCATCTCATTCGATCCCATAAAGACTGGCACCCACAGCTGAATTTGAGTCCAGACACCATATTTTGGGGAATGACTAAAAATACCAGCCCACCTATTTTTAGCATGGAGAATAAACATTATCTGTGTGTTTCTTTGGCTCCCAGGAGATTGTTTTTAGTCACAGAATTGAATACCCCTTCTTCCCGCCATGGATTATTTTTAAAATGCAGGCTCAGAAATAACCCACATACACAGCATCGAAGGCCTGACTGCCCTCAAAACTAGAAATATACTGTCCAGAATCAAAGCTAATTCATTAAATGTGCAATCAACAAAGGTCAGAGGCTTAGAGGACCAACACAATTTTACTGAAGACTTACAACACTCTGATACTGTGCTAAAGACCAACAGTTTGGGGCGGGTTGGAAAAAAGCAGAAACACATAATCTATAAAATGACCTGCATGAAAAGTTGTCATGGGAATTAGGGGTGAAGAGGGAATGAACTTATAGGATGGAATAGATCGGAAGGACAGTCCAGAGGTAAGGGAAGAGGCTTCATTAATTTGGTCAACTGGGGAAATTCAGAGAAAGTTAAAGTTCATGCCCTTTCTATTGCTTTTTAAACTATTAGATCTTCCATGTCAAAGACTGCAGCGATACTGGTGATAAGGAAAGAAATTATGCCCAGCGCTTCCCTTAGAGGGGTCCCTGCTACATCCTGCCTGGCAACAACTTTACCAATACGATAGAATCCATGAGACCAAGAGGAAGTGCCCACAGGAGCCCACACTTGCCCTCTGTCATAGATTGAAAAACTTCCCCCCAAAATTCACACATTGAAGTCCTTACCCCCCACACCCCAGAATGTGATCTTATTTGGAAATAGAGTTTTCTCAAGTTAGGATATAATCAAATTAGTATGAGGTCATTAGGGTGGGCCCTAATCAAATGTGACTGGTGTTCTTGTAAAAAGGGGATATTTGGACACAGACACGAGCACAGGGAGAATGCCATGTGAAGATGAAGGCAGAGATCAAGGCGATGCATCTACAAGCTAAGAAATGCTAAAGATTTCCAGCAAACCCCCAGAAGCCAGGGGTGAGGGATGGAATGGATTCTCTCTCACAGTCCTCAGGAAAAAGCCAAACCTTGCTGACACCTTGATCTCAGACCTCTAGCCTCCAGAACTCTGAGATAATACATTGTTGTTGTTAACATTACCCAGTTTGTGGTATTTTGTTAAAGATGTCTTAGCAATCTAATATACCCTCCTTCTAAACTACACCCGGGACCCAGGGCCCGAGAGTCTCCTGAGCCCCCTTCCAGGGCCTTCATTGGCCAATTCCCCAAGCCCATCCTCCTGAGGGCAGAATATGTGACCTTTACATGCCCCTCTAGGCCCAAGATATGGCCATGGAGCAGCTGTTTCTGTGGCATATATATTGGCATGCATGTGAGAGGCCACTGCTGGTGCAGGAGCTGGAGGTGGGGAGAAAAGAGCTGCAGGTTGAAGGCTGAAGGCCCAGGGCTGAGGTCAACTCTCCCCAAGTAGCACAATTAAACAGAGAATCAAGTATTTTAAGAATCCTAAATTTAAACCTCAAGACAGGAAGCAAAATTATATTTATCTTTAATGATTTGTTAGCTTGATTTCTAACTTTTAAATATTCCTACATGGAGTACATGGGTCTCCTTCTATAGTTTGGTCTCAGTCTCACAAAGGAGGTTGGGGAGGGTGGGCCTGTTGACGTCATACCAAGATGCCACGGTCCACTCCCTCCATCTGAAATATGCCCCACACGGCATCAGCCTTACAGTTGGAAATGCAATCACTGTACATCCAAGGGTAAACGCTATGCCCTCCTGACTGATGACATGTTATTTGCTTTGCCAAAAAAAGACATGTTGAATGCAAAACCTAAAAATAAAATTTCTTTAGCTAAAATTTCCCAACGGAGATGATTTTTTTAAGAACTTTCAAGTCCTAAATGAAAAAGAAAAAATGTTTTAGGAAGGCCCAATGTTAGACAGCAAAGCAATCTGGGTCCATCTACCTTCACTGAAGCTCAGTTCCTAAGAATTAAGTGAATTTCAGACCAGGACCCTTACCCTCCATTTCAGAGGCCTGCCCTTGGCTCACCCAAACATCTGTCAGGCCAAGACCATCTGTGGGAAACCCTGTTAAAGGATATAGTACAAATTAGATTAACTGATACCATGGCCTGAGATCTTGAAATCTGGAGGAAATTGATACCTGGGCCACAGGAATCTAAGCACATAATAGTGCCAATTGCCTCATGTTTTCAGGGGATTGGAATCTGATTTCAAGAGATGTATAACTAAAACAGAAAATTTTTTAAAAGGAGACTCTTAAGAAAATTATGGAAGTAAACATAGTTAAGCCAATGGCTAAATCAGGTCATAGTTTCCCCCAAGGATATACATAAAAGGAGAATTACACAGCAGCATTAACTGGGCCACAGTCACAGTTTTTTGTGGGTCATGTGTTTGTGCAACATTCTGAGAGCAATAAATGAGAATGTTCTGGGTACAATACAGGGAAAAAAACGGCTTTATAGAAATGGTTTGAGACTTGCCTGAGAGACCACCAATTAGCATTTAGATCTGGCTCTGTTAACAGGTAAATAAAATAATCCAAATTCAAGACAAAATTATGTAGAAATAGATGCTAGGGTCTCAAATCTGTTAGATTTTTTTGTCTCTCTTTTTTTTTTTGTAAAAAAAAGAAAAGAAAAAGAAAACTTGTTTCCTGACCTAGTGCTCAGCCCATGAACAGTCTATCCAGTTGCCTTGGAAAGCAAGAAATGGTTAATAAAATAAGCAAGCAGGCCAGTTCGTAAAAGTGGGCAACAGACTCCAACACCTCATATTCTCACTACTTTCCCTTATAAAATAATAGAAAAAGCATCATAAAATCAATATTAACTTATTTAAGTAGCTATAAAAGAGCTCTCTGGTCATTTGGTCCAACTATAAAATTATCTCACCATCTCTGTGAACTGTCAGTCCTTTGAGAATATCTACCGCAGCTGTCTATTAGTTCTTAACGAAAACTATTTTGATTACTACTGGCATATCTTTCTTAAGGTTGGAGAGGAGTTTTTGAAGCAAACATATCAGGTATTGCAATGGAACTCTTTCAAAGTTACCAAAAGTTACTCAATATATTCATACAAACCCACAGTGAAACAGTAATAAAACTCAAACACTTTTTCCCAAAGAAAACACTACATGGCTTCATATAGCCAATGCAGTATCTAGAAACTACCTTCCCCAAATTTTCTTGTACTTCTCATGATATACTTGAAATATTAAATCATGGACTCCCTCACATGGTGATTTTCAGGTTAAAGAATAATGCATATGCATGATTTCTCAGCTTTTATGGTTTATTTTTGTTTGGATGGTAGCTCTCAGCTTCTTCTAGCCGCTTGTACTGCTGAGATTTTTTTCTTCCTCTTTACAGTCCCTAAATCACACTCCCCTAATTTTGCAGACCCATGTTAGGAATTTCCATCAGACCTAGTGGCCAGGAATGGCTCTGCTTTTCCAAACAACTGGCTTGTTTCTTATATTATGGACACTGTCATTCTTGATGACTGATGGTATTTCTCTCTTTGCCTTGGCCACCAGGCAACCTGCTCATCCCTCTTATCTCTGCTAGACAATTTTTCTACCTTTATTTCCTCCTTCAGTCCAATTATCTTCAATCATTCTTTTTTATATCCTAATGGCGTGATTTTTGCCTTAATTTCTTTATATAGAAAGATAGTACATATTTTGTCTTCTACTGCCTTAAAACTATTTCATGAAATTATTTTCCTCAGGTTCCATCCCTTCCCCTCAACTTAGAGCAGATTTTTTTCAGGAAACCCTTCCAGAAAACCTGACTCAAGTGTCTCCAAAAACATACCCACCCCTTACCTTAATCTCTTCACCGTTGTGTTAAATAAACACTTATAAGCACATATCCTCAACAGGCAGGTAGACCTTTAGGTTGTTAGAGTTAGTTGTGTGTGTTTTACCTCATTCTTCTATATTTGCATTTAGTTACAGTATTTACTTTATTTCTCCTGGGGGAGGTAAAGCTCCTTGAGATAGGGGATTGTACTTACACAACCATTGCTTGCTGTTTAACAACTTCCTAATTCCTGGACAGTTCCCCATTGCCTACAAATCTATTTTGCACACCATTAGCTTTTAATAGTAATAGTCAAGATAAGGTAGGTTATGCTGCAATAACAAAACCAAAAAAAATTCCCAATGGCTTTTCACACCAAAAACTTTATCACTCAAACAAAATAAAACTCAAGTCCAGGTGACCTTCCAGGACAATCATCTTCCATATGGTGCCTCAGCCAACCATTCTGCTCTGATTTATGAGGCAAAGTCATCGTAACATGAAGGTGTATCCATGATCAGAAAGAGGAAAAGAGAAACAGGAGAATTTAGAGGGTCTGAAAGCAATATACTTCACTTATGCTTATATTTTATTGGCCAGAACAAGTTACACGTCCCTGCCTAATTGCAAAGGGGCTGAGAACATAGTCTACTGTATGCCCAGGGAGGAAAGGAGAACCAGATGGTAGCAAACCCTAGTAACGCCTGCTGCATATGCCTACTTTACAAAAACAAGAAGAAAATTCAAGTTGCTAACTTGCTGCAAAGGCTTAGGAATAAATTCAACATTTTACTAGCTGAAATTATTTTAAGTGATTAAATCCAGGAATGTGTCAACCATTGCAAGATGCATATTATAAAATCAAGCCCATTCATCTAAACAAAAATGACCATTTCAACCAATCAATAGACATTTAGTGATCACCAACTGCATGTGAAAGGTAATGTTAAATGCTGCATATCATTTGAAATGACATGCTTATTGGAAAAATAATTGAAAGGCCAATCTATTGTCAGTCCTAGAAACAAGAATAAGGTCAAACTGGAGTGTCAGACCATCCCTCCAAATTTTGAAGCAGTCAAGATGTAAACATTCTAAATAATTTGTCAGTCAATATAGGCATGATGGATATGTGCCCAGGAGTGTGGATGATTTAAAGTTATCAGAAACGTTTTTAATATTTAGGGAGGTAGAAATTAGGTTAAAAAAACACAACTGAAACACTTGAGAAAGTAATGAAAGTAAATGAAAACCAACTTATGCAATAGATATTCAGAAAAAAAGAGGTATTAAATACACATGGAAAATATCTGTAGGAGGTTTCATGGAGAACATGATAATAGGTCAGAGTGAAAAGACAGTAAATTTAAGATAAGCAGTGACAGAAAGATATAACAAGATAAATAGGAGCTAGGTCTCAAGCACTTGAGAAAGGCAATATTATTTAGCAGTTATGGGCACCTTAGAATCTGGAATATTGCTCTACTAATTATCCTCTCTTCCTGGTATTTTGTTTCCTTTCCCTAATCCCAGCATTTCTTTGATCCAGCCTTACCTGAAGCTTAATTCTCTTACTCCCTGCACCATTAGTTGTCTTGTTTCCTGGCTGCCCTTCATCACATCCACTCTCTCTACTTATTTCAGCTGCCTTATTCCCTAACCTCTCCATTGAAATTGTTCTCTTGGCTATGACTAATGAGCTGGTCATTGTCAGGTTACCCATTCATTGGAGAAATGCTCTCCGGCCTGTGCTCTGTGACTCTTCCCCACCCTTCTTCCTTATTTCTCCCACTGCTCCTCCTCAATCTCCACTGATTCCTTGTCCACCTCCTTCCTCTCCGAATGTAGCATTTCCCAAGGTTTTAGGAAATCCATTCCATCCTATGACTTCAAACAGCACCTCTCCGAAGACATCAAACTCTATCACCAGCCTTGATGTCCCTTCTGAGCTCTTTCCAGTGGTCTAGGACCTCTACCTGGGTGTTCTATCAAGCATGTCCTAATGAACACAGTGTCTCCAAAGCCACTCTCAGCCTGGCTAGAATTCACTCTCTGTTAATGACAGCAAATTCCATGCTTTCCTCTCCTTTGACCCCCATCCAAAGTTTTCCCAAGTGTCAGCTATAACTTTTCAGAGGCTCCTCACTCAAACTCTGCTTTCCTCTTGCCTAATCAGTTGCAACTGTCCCTGCTGGCTTTGACATCACCTCATCCAACTCAACTTATACATGCAGTGAAAGCAGACATCCCTACGCTCTGGTTGAATCACCCTCCTCCAAAACCTTTGCTGGCTTTCCAGTGGCTCGACAAGAATTCACACCTCTCCACTTAAGCAAGCAAAGCCCTTCCAGCTCAACTTCTCTTTCCAGCTTTATCTGCAAGTCCTCTTTCAATGAGCATGTTGCTCTAAACAAATGAGATAGTTCACAGTTCCCTAAATATAATTTGAACTTCACATTTTGAAGTTTTCACAAAAAAGCTTGATGCTGGTATAACTTACAAACCACAAAACTAATCTATTCAACATGTAGAAAACAACTTAACTCTTTTTTTAGGCTTACTACCTTTAATATTTCAAATAATTGTTCAGAATTATTTCCTCCGCAACATGAAGAATGCTTCAAGATGCAAAACACTCTCTTCTAGAATAAAAAATACGAAAAACAAATTTAAAACAATCTAGACAACTTTTTGATTTTCTAATCTTCATTTTTAGGATTATAAAAATAATACATACTTATTTCAAAAACTTCAACCATTACAGAAACATGTAACATGAATAGCTACTATTTATTAAGTGCCAGGTAATGTGCCAAATGCTTTATGTGAATTATGTCATTTAATCCTCACAACAACCTTATGAGATAAGAACTATTATTATCACCATTTTATAGATGCAGGAACTGAGGCTTGAGGAGGTTAATAACTTGACCTAAGTTAAAAAGTTAATAAGTGGTACAGCTGTGATTTGACTAAACCACATTCCCAGGATTCAAAATTTCTTATAATCCCACCCTCAGATTAGAATTTTATCCTAGCTAAAATTTTCTACTTGGGCTTTTAGAGACCTGGAAAGTCCCTGGCTCACTCAACTCTACATAAAGGTTGAATTTTTAAGAAGCACCTACAGCACCACCTGTCCAATGCCTTCTCTCCCCATCACTGACTCTCTGACCTGACATCTCTCTTTTGGTTTAATGTACCGATCTCTCCCTCTGGTGAGAGTACTTTCCAAATGTCATTTGTTCATATTATTATTAATAATAGTAAGCTTAATGCCTAGAATGTGTAACACAAATAACTACTAAACCACCATATACAATATTTCACATATAATTTCAGGAGGTTCTGGACACCAAATGAAAAACCAGTGTCATTAACAGTAAAAGAAGGAAAATGGACAATGCCTTTCTGTAAGATATGCTCCCTAAACCTTCACAGTGCCAAGGGGAGAAAAAGATTCATAAACTCACTTTTTATCTTCTTAAGTGTCTTTGGATTGGAAAGAAAGAAGATTGATAAGTAAGACAGACAGACATGCAGCCACCTCTACCTAGTAAGGCTGCTTTGTGCAAAGTAGAGAAAGCATCCCCTAGACCATTCTAGATTCTTTACTACCACTTGCCAATATATTGTTTGTCATTGTGATCATGATCATGTCAATGTCATTGTGTCATTGTGATCATATCAATCTATAATGTCTCCATGTGAATGTTCTGGGGTTGTCCCAAGGACAATTCACACAACCTATGTAGAGCCTAGAAGGTAATTAAATAATCAGAGAATAAAATCCAGAAGGATAGGTTCATTAAAAAAACATGATATATTAATCCAAGTGAGAGCATGACAAGCATCTCTTATACAAAAGGCAACAACCAGAGTGTCCGTCCACCTGAACCAGGAACAAAGCAAAAGAAAGAATATGTCAGGTACAGCATGAAAAATCCAGGCTACAGAGAGGAAGATGTGCCGAACAGGAGTGATGGAAACAATCTAGCTGGGGTTGACTAAGATGACCTACCATTTCCTTCTGGGGATTCAGAAACATATATTCATTTGCATGTGCATACCTGCTCTTGAGTACACATTCACAATTCTCCCTCAATTTTGAGAAGAATGCCAGGTTTTTTTTGGCTGACACAACTTCTAAGCTAAGCTAAAGATTAATAGATTAGAGTCCAAAACACCTGTGTACGCATCCCAGCTCTAGCCCTTATCAGTGGAGGGTTTAGTCCATCCATTAGGTTTATTTAAGTCTCAGATTACATGTCACCACCTCATAGAAGACTTCCTTATGAAACACCTAAAGTAGGTTTCCCACCACTCCCCAATAAATGCTATCTCAGTCCACTTGTTAGTTTCCTTCCCATCATTTACCACAACTTGCACTTTTTATTCATCTACTTACTTCTTTTATTTTCTGTCACACCCATTAGAATGTTCGATGCATGAGAGAAATGTGTCTGTTTTAATCACACTGGTGTTTATTCCCAGCACCCAGAGCACTGCCCAGCATACAGTGGCTGCTCAGCATTGGATGAATCAATGAACCTTTCTGAGCCTTTTTCCTCATCTATAAATCAGAGGTTTGTTGTATTTATTGTGAAGAACACAACGTAAAGGAAGCAGCTGGCTTCCACAGTTGCTAAGTCTGCCCCACTGTCATTAGGCATCAGGGCTACTCTCCCCCCATCTACAAGTCACCATCACCAGCAGCATCTGGAAGAGCTGAAGGCAGAAAAGCCTGGTGTTTGCAAACTTTTATCCATCAAATCCTAGCAATGTCTCCCTTTCTGTCTCATCACTGTTTTGTGTCATAATTTACTGTCCCCAGGGAGAGGATGGAGCTAGCAGCCTAGCGCTGCCATCACAAGCATCCAGTGGCCTTCTCTTCACACAACACCCAGGGCAATGGTGTGCTTGAAAATATTTTTCATCATTTCTTTGTGGAGCTTCTGAGATCAGATCGTAGCAATGGGACCTGTACTAGTTATTTTCATCTATCAATATGGCCAGGCTATGGTGCCCAATTCTTCTGTCAAACACTAGTCTAGATGTTGCTGTGAAGGTGTTTGTACATGTGGCTAACATTTACAACCAGTAGACTTTGAGTAAAGCAGATGACCCTTCATCATGTGGGTGGGTCTCATCCAATCAATTGAAGACCTTAAGAGTAAAGACTGAGGTTTCCCAGAGAAGACGATATTCTGCCCCAAGACTGTAATGTAAAAATCATGCCAGAGTTTCCAGCCAGCTAGCCTGCCCTGTGAATCCTGGACTTGCCAAACCCCACAGTCACATGAGCCAATTCCTTAACATAAATCTCTCTCTCTCTCTCTCATCTCCATATATGTAAATATATATACTTAGATGTATTTATATAAACTATATGTGAAATTTTATTTATGTGTGTTTTTTCTGGAGTTAGGATCCATTTCTTTTATCACCTTCTCAGAGAGATATTCCCAAAAATTATACATATATATACATATATACATACGTATATACATACATATATATACATATATATGTGTGTGTATATATATATATATATATATATTTTATTTTTAAAGAGAGAGAGAGAACCAACAGTACATATAATAAGATACATACATATATATATATATATATATATATATATCTTATTGTGTGTATATATATATATATATACACATGAAACCATTAGGGTATTTCTCAGAACTTGTGATTCTAACGTGAAAAGAATCTACCTTTTTCACAATGATGGAAAGCTGTTTTTTTATTCTATCCCAGGGAAATGGTCAGGAATATCAGGGTACCCAATGAGAGAAATGGCCCTTGTGGTGACCAGTTACAAGTGCCCTCTGGCCTCCTCAGAATCACTTAACCCAGGCCACCCTCTGTAATTCAGAGAAAATCGAAACCACAGCTTAGAGCCTCAAAAAAGCTCATCGAGTGGGGAGTGAAGAGCTCCTCAGAGTTCTGACGCAAATGGAAAAGACTTTTTTCCACCCCTGGTTACCCCTCTGGGCCCTTTCACCACCTGGAAAAAAAAAATTGTACATGATTGCACAGAATAAGGGCCTCTCCCTCCCTCTTGAATTCATTTTTTTTTTTTAAAGAATCTCTTGTCTAAGAATACAAAGAATTCTGTGAATCTTTCTGCTTCTGAAATATTTTCTACAGAATCTCTCTAGTACTTGCAAAGTGGTGATTATGAATGACTAAACAGTCTTGCATATATTTCTGGAATACTTGGAAATGCCTCTGTTATTTTTGGAAATATGTGCTTGTTCAGGTTATTCCAGCAAAGGGCAGCTACTGAAAGAATTCTTTCGTGACAAAAAGCCTGTAGCTCCACCTACTGCTTCCTCAAAGATGACAACCCGGTTTCAGCACTAAAAAATAAAAGTGAAGATCTAGGGAAACAGCTTTACCTTCCAAATAAAGCTCATATATTTAACTGCTTTTAGTAACAGTTAGCTAATATGTTTCCACCACTGGCAAAACAAACATATACAGCCCATACATTACACATTACACATCAAAGAATGGGAAATAAAAGCAGGCAAGGAGTAAATTGTTGAGTATTTTGAAACATCTATCAAAGTCGTTGCCAACATCTGCCGAGAGCGAGATGGATCAGGGAAGTCCTTGGAGAATACACAACTTTGGGGAAAGAACTGACTTTAAAACACAGGCAAAATAATCACAAACATGAGGCCTGGTGGTATCATCGTATCTTGTTTTGCCTGGATTTGAAGAAAAGGTGACATGGGATCCTAAGCAAGAGAGAAGTGAGAGAATCCAAGTCTTTAGCTGAATGTTCCTGGTGAAATGATCCAACTCTCCGCTGCCTTGTCCTTCCTCGTGGCTCACTCCACAGGATCTGGTCCAAGAAACAATTTCCTATGGAATTAATTCTTTTGTTTTGACTTTTTCCACTGCTACCAAACCCTCCAAATGGACGCCCCTACATTGCAGCAAAGTTTCTTGTCTAATTTCTACAACCTCAACCACAATAGATTATGCTATTCTTCTCTCAATGTGAGACTAAGAAATGCCAAGTAGGAAACATGTTTTCCTTCTCTACCCTTTTATTCTTCCTGTGAGTCTCAGATGCTTTTCAGGTAAAAGCCAGTTTCTCTTCACCACAGCTAAAAAGAAATACACATTTCCCATTTTCCATTTTCAACAGTGAGGTGTAACTGAACTAGGACATAAAACTGGGAAGAACACTGAGAACTACTAAGTTGGTCGTGTCCAGGTGCACAAGCTTTTTATTGTTAAATCTAGAGGGTATTTTTCCCTGCTTTCATCAATCAGGTTTAGCTGTTTAAAACCTTTTTAGCTGTATGTACAGCTTTGGTTTCGTGGTAATGCAATATTGTGTAATTATACTATCAATAACATTTCTATTTTGCGCCTTTACATTTTGGAGTGGGTTTTTTTTTGTGTGTGTGTTTTTATGGTGTTTGGGGGACAATTTTTAATTTGATATAATTTTAACCATCCGGAGAAGTTGCCAGAATACCAATACACCCATGTACCCTTTACCCAGATCCACAATGGGGCAAACTGTAAAAATTTTGTTCCATTAGTTTTGTCACTCTCTCCATATATATAATTTTTTTCCAACCCATTTGAGAATACATTGCAGACATCATGCTCCTTTACTCCTAAATACATCAGTGTGTATTCTTTTTTTTTTAATATTTATTTATCTATTTGGCTGTGCTGGGCTTAGTTGCGGCGTGCAGGATCTTTAGTTGTGGCATGTGGGAATCTTAGTTGCGGCATGCAGGATCTAGTTCCCTGACCAGGGATCGAACCCTGGCCCTCTGTATTGGGAGCAGGGAGTCTTAACTGCTGGACCACCAAGGAAGTCCCCAGTGTGTATTTCTTAAAAGAACATTTTCTTACATTAACCACAGTACAATTATCAAAATCTAGGCAATTTGGCATTGGTGTAATTCTACTATTTAATCCACAGTCAACATTCAGAGTTTGCCAATCATGTTAATAATGTCTTTACAGCTATCTTTTTTATCCCAGTCCAGGATCCAAACCAGATTCCTACCTTTCACTTCATTCTCCTTTATTCTGGAGTAGTTCTTCAGCCTTTCTTTACCTTACATGACCTGGAAATTTTTAAAGAGTCCAGGCCAGCTCTTTTATAGAATGTTGTCCATTTGGGGTTATTGCTCTTTTGCCTTCTCCTACCACAGGACAGATGTTCTGTTCTCAGTTTATCACATCAAGACAGACATGATGTTGGCGATGCTAACTTTGATCACTTGGTATGAAATGGTACTTGCCAACGTTTTCCCTTCAAAAGCAATAAATATTTGTGGAGAGATACTTTGAGACTATGAACACATCCTATTCCTCATCAAATTTCAACCACTAGGATGTATTGATGTTTTTTTCTGAATTAATTATTAATAATGATGCAAATGTTATTACAAATGTTGCAAAGTAGAGATTTTCTAACTCCATCATCCTTCCTACATATACCAGTCGGCATACCACTTTTAGCCCACGTTATTTCAACATCAGCCTTTTGCAATGTCAGTTACAACCCAGAAGCATGTTTGCAAAGACCTAAAATCCTTCTTGATTTGAAGAAATCAACTTTTCTTGATTCTGAAAAGTTTGTGGGTATTAAATCCCAAAGGAAAATGTTAAATACACCCTGCAAAAATCCCTCCAAACAGTTAAGCAAATTCTTCCAAAAACTAGAAACTATCAAGTCAAAACAAAAACAAACAAACAAAAACTTCACCTAAAAATAACATTGGATTATTTGATTGGGAAAATGACACCTATCAAATTAAAAATAAAGTCTTCTCTTTTGATTCGTGAGAAAAAAGACGTAAACCTCAAGTCTGTTGAGAAGCCAGGAGAAGGTGTCTCCTCCGTCTGAGAACCAAAGGAAACATACATCCTGAGATGTTGCTACTTGAGGCCACTATTAATCCATGTAGTCCTGCAACTTGAAGGAACCTGGAAAGATCATGTAACTCACCTCCAACCTTGCCCTTCCTCCCAATAGGCTCTCACCCAACAGTCTCCTCAGATGAAGAATGAACCTACCTTTAAAATCTTCAGAAACACCTGCCCTCTACCAAACAGCAATCCTTCCTGTCAGAATGATTGTATAACTAACCAAGGCCCTTCATGCCCCCTTCCTTTCAGTATTATCCTCAGTGTAACTATCCAGCAACAAGCCTTAATAGCCTGTGTAAAAAAATGCTAATTCTTGAATCCTGTGAGAGTCCGGCTTATTCAGCAAATATTCACTCCCTTTCTCCTTCCTCTGTGGGTGAAGTTTACTCCTCTGCCCCAATGACATTTGTTTGCCATATAACTTGCCTTGTCCAATGGGATGTTAACAGATGTGACACAAATACAGGCCTTAGGTAAGCTCCCAGTTTGTCTTGGCCTCCTACGCTCCTGGGACAGCTGTGGGAAGAGCACGCCCTGGGCAGATACCACTGCTTTAGCCTGAGCCCTCAGAAAAAAATACATATAGAGCAGACCTGAACCCAACTCCCAGCATGGATCTAAGACCATGGTAGAGGGGACTTCCCTGGTGGTGCAGTGGTTAAGAATCCGCCTGTCAATGCAGGGGACACGGGTTTGATCCCTGGTCCAGGAAGATCCCACATGCTGCACAGCAACTAAGCCTGTGAACCACAACTACTGAGCCTGTGCTCTGGAGCCCGTGAGCCACAACTACTGAAGCTCGCATGCTTAGAGCCCATGCTCTGCAACAAGAGAAACCACTGCAATGAGAAGCCTGCACACTGCAACAAAGAGTAGTCCCCACTCACCACAACTAGAGAAAAGCCCCTGCACAGCAACAAAGACCCAATGCAGCCAAAAAATAAAAAATAAAATAAGACCGTGGTAGAGTAACCCACCTGAGCCCACTTCAGACCAACCAAACCACAGCTTCCCTGCAGACCCATGAGCACAAGAATAAACAGCTGTTGTATATCACTGAGTCTAGGGATGGTTTGATTTGTCACACAGCATTGCTATGGCATCACTGACTAATACAAATACCATAATAAAGTCTTCCTCTACTATCTCCTCCAGATTAAATAACCCCAGTTTTATATCACCCTATCCTAAGGCCCTATTTTAAAATTATTCCATTATCTTGTTCTCTCCTTTCTCAGCTGTCTAGATAAGAAAATCCAGTTCTGCTGTGTGACTTAGGAACACCTTTCCTCCAGGAAACTTGTGGGAGATCCTAGTCAGCCTGGCTTATCTCCTAGTATGACAACTCAAAAGAAGATTACATAAGATAAAAATCTAAACAAATGGCAGAGGACACAGAATGAAATGACCTGAAAAATGGACCCTCTCCCCAAAATGTATAATCTTATCAATTGTAAACAGTCTTCCCAGCTATGATCACAGCATACCTAGAAGGAAATAATGTAACGACTCCTCTGCTCAGGGTCAACTTCAGGGGCATGAGACCCATGCAGCCACACAAGGCCCCATGTTTAGAAGGGCCCACACCTGGTTTGTTGCTCTGTTGTCACCATCTTGAAATTATTGTTTTAAGAAAGAGCTCCTTGATTTTATTTTGCACCAGGCTCCACAAATTATGTAGCCCATTCTGATTCCACCTACAAGTCCTAGCCTGAAGCTTACTCCTTCATTTGCTCTGCTAAGGCTTTTGTTTCAGGTTCTCACCGCCTCTTCCTTAGATATTTTCAAGAGCTTCTAATTAATTTGCTTGCCTTCTTTCTCTTGCCTCCATTTTCTCCTCCATAATACACAAATCATGTCCTGCCACAGCCTTAAAATCTATCAGTGAATCCTCAATGCATGCAGAAAAGAGTTCACATTCCTTAGCAAGGCATAGATGTCCACTGCAGAATGGTGTGACCTCAGTTCTAGCCCTGCCACTCTCTCCCCTTGCCTCCTTCACTCATCCTGTGTTACTGCCCCAGGGCCATTGCCTCCAGATGTCCTTGTCCTTCCCTATCTTTGCTCATTCCTCTGCCTGGAATGTCCTTCCCCTCAATTCTCTTATCTTGAGAGCACTAAGACCAAATGTGACCTCTGTAGTCTTCCCTGTCCTTTTTCTTACTCCATACTACTTTTTACCTCCTCTTTTGGATAGCATCTGAATATACTTCTATGATAGCGCTTAACCTAAACACTGTAATGGCTTATTTACTCTTTTCCAAACAAACTGTGAGCTTCCAGAATCAGGACTTATATCCTGTTCTTTCTGTTCTTAGCTCAATGACTAGCACATAGAGGCACCAACAGTAGGCATTCGAGAGATCATTGAATTTGAATTGTCACTTAAGTAATGAGGAAATTTAAGCGCAAAGTCACCCAGGAAGTTAATGGCAAAGCCAGAATTCAATCCCAGGCCACCTAATTCTTGGTTCAATACACCGTGTTGTCTTCTTCTGGCAAATTTTCCAATAAAATACCAGTCATTTCCCCCATCAACCCATGAAGTAACATATCCCTTTTGTGCTTATCCAAGATATAGGGAGATAGCAGCAATGCTGTGCCCCTCCTAGAAAGTTTTCCAAAATATAGATTGTCTGATCTCGGTGAGCACATGGGGATTGCTACTCCAATTCTTTATGCCACCCCAGAGAAAGTAAAGATGAGAGAGATGAAGAGGCTCTCCCTGGGTTACACAATTAGTTACCAGGTGTGCGGAGTCTCAGGCCAGTGCTAATTCCACTGACCACATTGTCTTGTAATTAGAGGCAAGAATTCAGATTAATATGCTTGGTTATGGCAAATAAGTGTATTGGTTCCCTAACAGTTGCCATTGGACTAATTTGCTTCTTTCTTGGACCGAACAGGGTACCATCTGATACTCACACAGTGCCATGAAATCTTTCAGCTTTCATCTCCACCAAAGTGTAGGTTCCATCCAAGCACATTTGGGATCCCCTGTGCTCAAACACAGATGGAGAAACCTCCACATCCTCTCCTTGCTCTGCACACCCTCCCCCATCCACAAGAGCATGTCTCAACTTATTTGATTTTTCCATTCTAAAAAATTAGCTCTAAGGGAAAGGTTCATGCTAATAAAAGCTGAAAGGGGATTCTCTAACTACCTCCAAATATCCAGTGGGTGTTTTTCAGAGAATAACTATTGCCTCTTTTCCAACAGCTCTGAAAAGAGAATGAGGGAATTATTCCAACTCCAACCAGGAGGACCCAAAGTAGACACCAAGAAGAAGAAAGACCAGGGACACATAGTGGGGGACTGGAAACAGATTTCTGATAACACAAGCTCTTTAGAAAAGAATGGATTAAAATTTCATAAATCCACAAAGGGTTAAGCAAACAAGAATATTCCAAATAGCCTCATCAGCAACTTTGGAAACACCTTAAAAATAAATGATGTTTGTTGGTCTCTGGGATTTGTTGCCATGGAAAAAAATGGGATTAAATTTGCTGACTAAGGGTACATAATCTGGGAAGAAGAATTGAACTGGGGTCCAGCGCGCCTGCTTCCTCCTAGTCCCTCGTTGTGGACACAGTCAATGTGAATTAAGAGAAAGACAACTGAGCCATGGATCAGAAAGCTTGTTTGAAATATGTCATCTCTCTACACCTTTGAGTCTTATCTGAAATATGCGGATCAGGAAAGAGCAAGCGCATTGATTATAGAGTGACCAGTTCAAATCCCAGTTCAGCCACTGACCAGTAATGGCATTTAATGTGTCTGAGTTTCATTTTCCTCTTCTCTTAAATGGAAAATATATCATCTATCTTACAGGAATTTTGTGAGAATTCAAATTACTCAAAGGTACAATGTCTCCATTGTACCCAAATAAAAAAATACTTTTTCACATATTCCTTCCCACCTTCTCCCACACAGAGTTTTTGGGAGAAGTAAATAACATAATATACATGCCTGACACATAATCATAACATAATAAAAGTTAGTTTTCTTTTTCCTTCTTTCCCTCCCCACCATTATTATAATGAGGATTTTGTAATAGCTAATTCCTAAAATCCCATCTAATTCTATAATTCTACTAATAAATTCTCTGCTTCACCACTTTGCTTTATTTGTATATCTTTGGATCCAGCACCTTAGCAAGTTAGCACAGTTATTTAATTAGTATTTGCAGCATTAATTTAAGTTTCCCCACTATAAACCAGGTTTGAGATAAGACACCTGATCTCTGTATTTCTAGAACTATACACTGAAGGAAGTGACTTAGCTTCCTAACTCATGGGGAGGTTACAAGAGGGAAGGTATACCTGGCAGAGCACAGCACCGACAGGACTCACCTCCACAGGGAAGAAGCCCACACCTCACCCTGCCCCCCCTTCACATGAGGAGCATCTTCATGACTTCAGATGGCTGCTTCCAGAATTCAGCAGCAATCTCTAGCAGTACTTGAAAAAGTATCATATCAGAGTGCTATTTTTAGACATTGCCCACAGCTCAAAGGGACCCATCAAGGGTCTCCCTTTGAACCCATATTTGATTATTGGCCAAATTTTCCATATCCTGTTCTAGGCTGTTTCAGAAACATCTGTTTTGATTAAAGAGTGATCAGGAAAGTGCTCGCACATTATAGAGGAAACAGGCTTTGTTTAATATGAATTGCTGGCACTGTAAAGCCTTGTTTCAAAGCTGAAGGAGCGATCATCAACATTTGTGCCAAATCCAGTAAGACAGGCCAGGCCTCGCTGACCACAGACCACATGACTCAGTTCTGGGAAGAATTTCCCTAAAATGTGGGACTGGGGGAGTTCCAGGAGAAGGTCTCTATCACCCAAGTGTGGCATATATCACCCACTAAATACAAGAAAAGAAAAGGAAAATCATGGAGAAGCTATGCTCAGTCCTGTGCTGGGGCCCTCTTGATCCCAATCAGTCTGCAGTAAGATGATTCTCAGATATACTTCCTCCACTGCTTCCTTTACTTCTCTCTTCTTCCTCTGCCTCTTCTTCAAGGATTAAATACTGAATTTGAGTCACTTCAAAAAAATTAAAGAATTTACCTTCTCTCCTGTCCAATTTCCACCTTTATTATTGTAAGTCAGCATATAGTCTTGATTTATTGTCTGATATCTATACATTTACGTTAACAGTATAAAAGACATTTATTGTACATCTACAGTGCATATAGCACTAAGACGGTCAACATGTGGTCTTGTTGTAAAGGAGTCAACAGGACTGGAGAGGAACTATGACATATACAAGAATAACTACCATGCAATAAGGCAAAAGTTAGTGTCCTCAGAGTGGTACAATTCAGGAGAGAAAGATGATTTCCAACTGGGTCAGTCAGTAAAGGAATGGCCCGTGAACAGGTCTTTGAAGGATTTTAATAGGTGATGATTGTTGGGTGAAGTGCTTTGTAGGTAACAGGAAATGCATAAGAAAAGAAACATCCTAGAAACCAAAGGCAAGACACGAACCTGACCATCAAATAATTCCAACCAAATCCTTTCTGTAACGAGTTAGATTACAGATAAATACAGAAAACCACTTGGAAAAGCAAGGTTTACAAGCGTCACATATTCATAAGTCCTAAATGGCATTGTGCATGGTGAGTTGGGGAGAAGATACCTGGCAGAGGTAGGTAATGAACTGGTCACTAAAGAGTGGATTGGTGTGGGCCTCAGAGAAAGTATTCCAGGAAAGTAAAACAACTGAGCTAAGATATCACCTCTATGAACCCCTTCCTTCCATTTTCCTAAACACACTCACTCATTCCTCCCTTCATGAATATTTATTGAGCACCTACTATGTGCTAGGCATGAGAAATACAGAGGTGCTTGTGTGGAATTGTGAGCCTCCTCCTGGCTTTTACAGTACTGTGGAGTTGACATTAAATAGGCACAGAAATAATTAGAATTTAATTGCAATTGTGATAAATACAGTGAAGAAAAAGTACAGGGTATTGTGAACACCAGTAATTGGAATACAGAATGTGGCTTTCCCTTTAGAGGTGGCTTTTCAAATTCCAAACAGGTGTCAGCATACCCCGCTTTCTCCAAAGCAAGTCCACTACCCATGCCATCTTCTCCCAGCACTCTGGGACTCTGTGGACCTCCTATGTAGGTTCTCTAGTTCCCTTGCCTTGTGAGCACCTGAAATGGCATTACCAATTTATCCTCAACACCGGCTGCACCAGGCCTGTGATGGCCTCAGGAGCTGTCCGTGCCCCGCCCAGATCCCCTAGACCAGCTGGGTGTCCTCATCTCCCAGAGGCTGTCAGTGTCGGCGGTTGACAGCTCACAGCAGCACCTGTCTCAGGAAAAGTACAGGAAATGCCTAGAGGTTGCCCCACACATAGGTACATGTGAGCACACATGCACACAGGGCAGCCCCCCAGTGACTGACAGACCCAGGGACGCAGAAGCCCAAGCCTCTTGCCTCTGGCAAAACAACGCTGTGGAGCCATTCACACTCCAGCGCCCTCTGGCTGAGGCCAGACACCACCCAGCCCACATCTTTGCCCAGCGTCTTCCTGGGCCCCATCCTGCTTCCCTCAGAGGTTTGCCTGAGACCTCTCCCTCCATAAATCACTTGCTCAAGAATCCCCATTCCAGCACTGCTTTTAGGAAACCCATCTAAAACTCTGTCCATTTCTGGATGCTGCAGTACCTTCCAATTGCAAATTTCCTCCCTTTTGATTTCTCCTCCAATGCTCTGCTTAAGGTGCCAATAAACAGTGAAATCAGGAGACCAACAGCCAAACAAGAGAGAGATATGAACAAAAGGTCCTTAGCTAATCAGCCCCTGAAATAAATCCTTGTTAACAATACAGCCAGATGCATTATATAAGAATTCTTACTCTTAAAGGCTTCTCATTTGATAAAGCATTTTTAAACATTCATTTTTATTTCCCTCATAACACATTTTCCCTGTTCTAAAAGTTTTTAATATGCTAATAGTACTTTATTGAGCTATGATTTACATACAGTAGCATGCACAAACCTCGAGACTACAGTTCAATGAATTTCGCCATTTAATTCATCCAAACATCACTGAGGTCAAGACATAGCACTTTTACTACACCCCAGAAAGTTCCCCAGTTGCCCTTGCCTTTATGCTACCCCCCAACAGAGGCAACTTCTGTTCTGATTCCTCTCACTATAACAAGTTTTCATATAAATGGAATCATACAGTACACTCTTTTCTGCCTGGCTATTTTTATTCAATAAAATGTTTTTTTACCTCCATCTTTATTGTTGTGTGTGTCAGTTTGTCCCTTTTTATTGCTGAGTAGTATTCCATTGGTTGGATACACCACAATTTGTTTTTCTCCATTATCTAATTGATAGGTATTTATGTTGTTTCCAGGGCTTGGCGATTACGAATAAGTCTGCTAAGAATCTCCTTGAATATCCCATGTTAGAAGGGTTTATAATTAGCTATAGAAAGGCTATATTGTCAATCTTCCTTTCCCCTTTTGCAGTTAGAAAGCAATACAATTATTCCACTGGGGAAAAAATCTCCAAGGTAATACATCTGCAGGCTAAGATTATGGGAGGGAGATTAGGCTTGGGTTCAGTAGGCAGCTTTGAGATACCCAGGAGCCAGGAGAGCAGGGTCTGGAAGGCTGGCACAGAGCAGGTGCTCCATCCCAGTGCTCCTTCGTGTTCAGGGCCTTTATGTACTTGATCTCAGCATGGGATTGACAGCTGTGTTCATGTACCTACATGGAATAGATTATCAAAGCTTGGGCCTTTCTCTAGAACTGCATGAGGACAGCAGATTGAGCTCACAGTAGAGTCAGCAATTCAAATACATACCCGGTTCAATGTGAAATCCTGAGAGGAACCTCTAGGGGACAGCCCCCACTTAAGGGATTTATCTTCCAGTAGAGGAAATTCTCAACATCCCACATGAGTTTTTACAGCCTATACTAAACTCACTCCTTACTTTATTAGTTTCTTTACAGCAAGCTTTCACATATTGAGTATCACATATTTGTCTTGAATTATAAATGCACTATCTTTACAAAAACTCAATTATTTAACCTTTACAGCTACATTAAGAGCTAGGTCCCATTATTATCCCCATTTTATAATTGAAGAAATAGGCACAGAGAGATTAAGTAACTTGCCCAAGTTATGCAGACACTAGAATCATGCTGCTATGTCCATTGGCTTAGCACTATGTCATTCTTAGCACTGAACCATGCAAAAATGGGTGCTCTATAAAATAGCAACTGTATTTATCTAGAAGTCACAACCTCAAGAATATAGCACACAGTTAAGACAAGGAACAAAAAAGGGTTCTGAAAAGCTGGTGGTGGACATATAATAATACGTCCAAGTCTTTAAGATGCTGGAAAGTCCAGGAGAGGGATGTGACTTTGTTGCTCCTGAGGTTGGCTGGAGAATCAGGAAGGTCCTGAATGCCATAAACAGTTCCTATTTGGGGCACAGTTTGTTTGCAGCAAGTTTCCCCTGGGCAGAAATAGAGGCCCCATGTGTTAAAGAGCTGGGTGTTGAGAGCAATGCACTTGGCCTATGGCAGGGACCTCCAAGCTTGGCATGGAGAGAAGCAGCAGTGGCTTGGGATATCAAGGTCAGCATGAACCCCTGTAATGAGTAGTCACTTGGCTTCTGATGAGATTCCATGTCCTTAGAAACAATCTATCTTTACAGTGGTGAGGGGTGCTCTCTTCCCAAACATTGATAGCCCACCAGAGATGTCATAATGAAGGCTAATAGAAAAGCAAACACCTTAGGCTCTCAGTTAGAGCCTTTTTACTATTATTTGATATATAATTCTAACAAACATAAAATAGAGAAGAAACAGGGCAGACGCAAACCTACACACAGCAGGAGAAAGGATCCCTGAACCCTGACAAGCAGAGGGAACTCAAAGATTATAATTCAGCTTAAGTCCTACCTACCTTTCTGAAGACTCCATTGTATGTATTAATCATACTTTTTTATTTTCTATGTTTCTAGTGATTTTCCACCAAGGACCTTGCAGGACCTCCCAGGGCAAGCCAATTCCTAGAGGCAGCAGACAACTCACTTGGGAACATGTCATTCATATCAAACTAATCAACACAGATCCCAAACCCCAACCACCTCCTTTATCAGGCTCTCACACTCAGGGCACTACCCACCTGCCCTAATCACCCCACGGCCAGGTACCAGGCAACCAGGGACAGCACTATGCCCCAGAGCTTGCTGAAATTATTCCAACTAGCCAATCCTAAAACTATTTACCCTGCTTCATTCATTCCTTCCCACAGAAACTACAATAAATGTTATTGCCCAAGTTTTCCATTCCTTCTGCCTCCTGACCAACACTGGTGCTTCCCCATGTGGCCCTGCATGACATGCCATGCATCCTGTTTCTAGGGATCTGTGAGTATAAAAATTTCTTCCTTCATGACAGTCATTTCCATTTCTTCATGTCTTACCACACCTGATTAAAACAAATCCCAGCTACTCTTGAAACACATCATATTACATCATAGTACATAACATGAAATTCATAGTGACAACACTAAGTCATCAAGAAAATGATTAAATCCTGGTAAAATCTAAAGTGCAAATGTACATATTCCATTCTACATAAATGGAATAATATTTCTTGCTGTTTTGTTTTGTTTTGTTTGCTTTGCTGCTTTCATTGTAAAAGTGATGCATGCTCATGGTAAAAATATAGATAGATGATAGATAGATAGATGATAGAGAGAGAGAGAGAGAGATACAGATGATAGATCACTAAACAGTAAAGAAAGACATACAATGTGTTAAATGAAAAATAATAGTTCTCCTCCACCTCCTTCTTGCTCCTATTTTCACCATTAACAGTGTTTTGTGTATCTTTTCAAGTATTTTCATATAAGGACTCACATTTCCACTTATTTTTATTTTCACCAAATCAGATGGTACTATACATATTGTTCTGTAATTTGCTTTAATTTACTTAGTTCCTGTTACTCTTCTTTTTTTAATATCAGACCCAAAAAAGATCTACATTTTAGAAAATGATTTAAAAGTTTTAAAAGTAATGAAGCTGATATGCAGATAGCAAGACCATATTTTACAGCACAGAGTACAGAAAACCTCTTTATTCATTTCCATGCCAATTTCAGGATTGATTCCTAAATTTCAACAGCTGTATATTAAGCGGGGTCTAACCCTATACTGTCCCATGCAGTAGCCATTAATCACATGTGACTATTGAAATCTAATTTATATTAAATTAAATTAAATTAAGTTAAACTTATAGTTCCTTAGTTGCACTAGCTGTATTTCAAGTGCTGAATGGCCACATGTGGCTAGTGGCTGCTGTATTAAACAAGGCAGATACAGGAAGAACTTTTCCATCATGACAGAAAGTTCTATTGGACGTCAGTGGTATAATCTTAATGCATTTACCATAGAAAGAACTTTATGCAGGATATTGATAATAGAAGAGCTAAGAAGCCAAATGGAGCCAGAGAAGCAGCCAGATACTAGAGACAGCCGGAAGCCACATCTGCCCCTAGGGCAGCAGGGACCTCAGGAAAATGTGATGTTTCCAGTGCCCTGTGACCGAGAGATCTGGCAGAAGCTGAGAACACAGCAGGCCTGTCTGGCAGAAGCTGAGTCCATGGAGAAGACACAACCACTGCTGGAGATGCTGCTCAAAGAGTAGAGAAAGAGAAAGGAATAGATCTTCCTCCCACCACCTTCCCACCTCCTTCAAGTACCTCCAATTGGCCCAAGCCAGCATGAAGCTGGCAGTCACAGGAGCCTGGAAAGGGCAGCCTGCAGGATAAAGGGGGAAGTGTGCAGTCGGCAGGGCACCCAGAGGGGAGGTAGAGCCTAGTCCATCAGGAGAATGGCAGGCACCATGAAGGAAGCAAAGGCCTCATCGATGGAGCTGGGATGGTACCCATGGAACAGACCATGAAGGCCCTTGGAAGGGGGCCTTAAGGAGTTTAAACTTTATCCAGAGGGCTCTCAACAGCTATAGGCAGGTCTTATGAAAAGTGTCATGATCAGATTGGTGTTTCATTATGGGAAGATCATTAGGCTAGGGCAGCAATCTTCCAAGTGTGGCCCCTGGACCATCAACACCTACATCACCTGGAAACTAGTTAAAAATGCACATTCTCAGGTCCCAACCCAGGCCTGGTGAGTCTGAGTTCTGAGGGTGGGGCCCCGCAGGCTGTGCATTAAGGAAACCTCCAGAGGACTCTGATTCCTGCTGGAGTTTGAGAATCCCTGTGCTAGCCTGGAGGTGGGAAGTCTGGATGAAATCTAAGTGAGAGATGATGAAGGTCTGGGACATGGAGGGGTGTTTGAGAACAAAGAGGTGGGACTGGTAGGCCTGATGACAACCTGGTGGCAATGGGGAGAGAAGAACCCATCAGGAACAAGAATAGGAGGTACCGCCCATGTGAGGAGGTTCATGGGACACCAGACAGAGGCCTCTCCGACCCAAATACGTTTAATCACTGAAAAGCTACTGATCACTCAGGATTCCGCTTTAGGCGCCAGGGAATTGCCAAGAAGGCGCAGCCTCTGCCCTCCAGGGCCTGACAGCTCACGCTGATCCTGCAGCCCAACGTTGATGCCTGAACTCCCTCCCACTAGATTAAAGTGTCTGCCTTCCATTAAAATGTAGAAGCTCACCACGGGGACCCCCACAGGGTCTGCATCCTTCATGAGCACCAGAGTCCAAAAGAGGCCAGACGCCCCACACCTGGGAAATCCCTTAGGGTGGGGCTGCGCCTCTCTCCTTTCTTTACCCCAAACATGGAGCACAGGGTTTACAGCAGTGCTGTCCAAATGAAACATTAATGCAAGCCACACTGGCAATTTTAAATATTCTAATAACCTCATTAGAAAATGTCAAAAGAAACCAGCAAAATTAAGTTTAATAATGTATTTTACCTAAGCCATCATTTCAACCTATAGTCAATATTTAACAAATTATTAGCAAGATATCTTACATTCTTTTTTTCCCTCATACTAAGTCTTCGAAATTTACACTCACAGCACATCTCATTTTCAACTCCCCCTATTTCTAGTGCCCAACAGCCACATGGATCTGGTGGCTCCTGTATTGGGAAGTGTAGGTTTAGAAGATAGTAACTGCTTATTCGGGCTTTCCTGAATAAATAAAATAAATGTGGGCACGCTTTCCCATGGAAGAGAAAACCAAGGATTTGTTACAGGTAGTGGTGTCATTCTGATAGCTATTGTTCTGTGGGAGAGGAAATGGGGGACCAGTGGAGGTGAGGGAAGGGGCATGAAAACAATTTGGAAATCTAAGGTGGGAGGGAGTGGGCATGAGAATATCCCAGGAAGAGACAGATGTGGGTAAGAAGGTAAGAGGCCCATAAAAATAAGGACACCTGCCTCCATTGCCCTTTGCAACAAGTAGAATGTGCCCCCAGCAGTACTGCTGTTTCCACCATGAGTATCTCTCTGATGCTACAAAAGCCTGGGTCTGTACTGTTTACATTTATTAAGCATGGAGCGAATAATGCCAGCCCAGCTTTTCCACCTTCATGGTGTGACCTTAGGGAAGGATGTAATTTCTGTGTTCCTCTGTTTCCTTGTCTATAAAATGGAGTTCATAGTAATATCTTCCTTAGAGAACTGTCATGAAGATTAAACAAAACTATGGAAACAAAGTGCTTAACATAGGACCAAGCCACATGGAAAATGTTTTAAAAATATAAACTATTATAATTATTTTTGTTAAAATGGAAATATTTGATTCTTTGATACTTTTCAAAATAGAACAAAATAACCATGAGTGTTATTACCATTGATGGGATTTTTTTTTTTTAATCTTTGCTTTTAGTTTTTAAAAGATAGACTCTATTTGAGAGCAGAGAGAGAACATAGAGGTTGAGGGCAAGATCTCAGCCTGGAACTCAGGACTCACCACCTTTCAAGCTCAGATGGGCCTGGGCAAGGTGAGAAAACACACAAGTGACACAGCACCACAGGCTCCCCATGGAAAGAGTGAGGAAACCAATACCAGCAAGCGAGACCCCAGGCTGGGTCGTGAGGGCTGCTCTGCTGGGAACACAGGCAGGAGACAAGGCCACTCACTGTGCGTGGGAACTGGACTCCCACACCCTGCTCACAGGCAGTGGCTTCCCAACCTCCTCTCGGCCTGGTCTCGGCCAGTGCCTCCTGACTCCATTCCTTGGGGAAGACCCACACCTGTGACTTTATTTGTATTGCAGGGTATGCCTATATCCCATCACACAGGCCTCAGGGCTCTACCAAATTAAAAAGAAGTTCCCAGCCCCTTGCAAGGCTGGGAACACCTAGCTTCCCATCCTGCCCAGAAGATATGTCCCAGCCATCACCACGAGTGTGGCTGTGAGTTCCAATGCAGCTAGGAGGTGGCTGTGGTGACCATGGTTGACCTCCACCCTGCTTAGCAACTCTGCTCCTTCTCAACTCTTACAGATAACCATGGAGCCTCCATGGAGACAGCCAGGAAGTACCATGCTTTCTCCATTCCACCATACTGCCCTGACACTAGGAAGTTCTAGGGGATGATGCTGAAGTTAAGGAGAGCAGCTTCAAAAAACTGGAATCAACCCCCCCATGCTAGACCACGTATAAACTGGTGAAATTTGCTTGCCACACCCCTTCCCTGGGACTGTAGATGGGAATCTGCCTCCTAGAATGGAGACATTTCCACAGGGAAGGGAGCCAAAGCCCATACCCAAGCCCCAGCACCAGGAAAACAGTATCCTCCCCACAAGTCCTCCCTCAGAAGGACAGAGCTGGGTATTTTGGCTGCTGCATACCATGTTCCCCCATAGAGGTACAACTAACAAACAGAAATCCAGGTACCTTCCAAGCCAAGATCAGACAGAACTAAACATTGTTTTATTTTACTTTATAATTTTTCTTCCACTTGAATTCATTGACTCCAAGTCTTAACAAAACAAATCTGGGGACAGGGATGAAATAAATCCCAGAGAACTGGAGTTTCCTGCAAATTTACATGGAGTTTCCTCCATGTCCTCCTACATGTTCAGCAAGGGCTAAGAAGTATATCCATTGCAAAGAAATCCAACATGGCAAAATAAGTAGGTTCAACAATGAAGCATCAGAACAAATCTTTTTCGATATAAAATACTTAGTGATTATTTTAATCACATTCTCCCACCAAACCTCTGGGTCATGCAACCATCACGATCAACTTGTCTCTCTTCATTAAGCAGTTCTTATGGGTCAGGAAAATAAAGAACCTCCTCCCAACCTTCAGCCCTGCCATATTTCCCAGAGCAAACTTCCAGAGGACAAACTGAATGGCCAACTTGTCCCTGTCAGGATCAAGTATTGATTTCATGCCTGGTGCTAAGCCAGTGGCTGGGAATCATAGGTGGTGAGTTCTCTCAAGGAACTTGCAGTGCAGTGAGAAAAGTTGATACATTCATGCACCAATAAACAGAGATAAAGGCACTCGTGGAGATAGGTACAAGGTAAAGGGATGGGATGAAGAAGCCACCTCTGAGAGTGATCACCAAAGACTGTTTCAAAGATAAGGTAAAGTTTATTTTGTCTTTAAATTGTGCTGAAGTTCACAGGTGGACAAAAGTGGAGTGTAAATCCCACACTGCAGCCACAGAACATGTGCAACAGTCTGGGGCTCAAGAAGGGTGTGGAACGGAAAAGCAAAGGCTGGGTGATGAATAGCCCGAGTCATTGGGAGGTTTGAGGCTGGGAAGTAACAGGATCAGGTGTGCCTCTTGGAATGTTATCTCTGGCAGCACTGTGAAGACTGGTTATGGGGGGAGAGATTAAAATGGAGACACCCTTAGAATGCCACTGTGATCGACTGAGATACTACGGATTTGAACTAAATTCTAGAAGTAGAGAGGGAGATAATTCAAGGGTTATGTAGAAGTAGAGCCAAAGCACTTAGTAGCCCACTGAGAAGAGGTGGGCTCCCTGGTGGGTTGCTACATTAAGTGCTGCCTTAGTTTGGGTTAACTCAACACCAGACCCCAGATCCCGATATAAGAATTTGGGTGCAGGTAGTTTATTGGGGAAGTGATAGCAGGAATCCCAAGGGAGGTACTGGGAAGGTGAGAGAAAGAATTAGGAGGAGTGGGGCTTCCCTGGTGGCGCAGTGGTTGAGAGTCTGCCTGGCAATGCAGGGGACACGGGTTCGAGCCCTGGTCTGGGAGGATCCCACATGCCGCGGAGCAACTAGGCCCATGAGCCACAACTACTGAGGCTGCGCGTCTGGAGCTTGTGCTCCGCAACAAGGGAGGCCACGACAGTGAGAAGCCCGCGCACCGCGATGAAGAGTGACCCCCGCTCACCGCAACTAGAGAAAGCCCTCGCACAGAAACGGAGACCCAACACAGCCAAAAATATATTAATTAAATAATTTAAAAAAAAAAAGGTTTAGGAGGAGTGTGTTAAGGATAGCAGACTGCTATGGGCACTAGGGCTCAGTCTTACTAGGCGCCCTCTCAGGCACTGTGCAGAATACTGCTCAGGGCTGACCCAGGTGGTGAGGAAGCCTAGGTTCATATCCATCCCTCAATGGTTGAGGGCCAATCCTGATTCCCCTGCTCTGACCCAAGCCAGGATGAGTGAGCCCTAAGGCCAAAGAAAGCCTCAGACAGAGAATACAGGTGCTTGCAAGAAGTCATAGGTATGACAGAAAGTGTCCACCAAAGGTGCCCGTGACCTCTAGGGTGGGTGAAGACTGTAAAGACAGAGCACAGCACAGGCAGCTAGGTATCTAGAAGATCATAGACTCAGATTGTCTAGCAAGGCAATAGTAAATAATTTCTGAGATATCATGTCACGTTCACCCCTTAAAATTTTAAGTGAGCTGTAATATACACTAATCAGGCTACATTAAGAAAGCTTACTAGGTGAGTTTCATCTGGTCATCTTGTGTGTATTAGAGTGTTGTGCCATGGCTACAGAGGCTCCAAGAAATACATCCAGAATGGGGGACTGATATTAGAAGCATCATGACTGCAACCATAATACTACACATAACTACTTATGATTAGGAGAGTGGATGAGAAATTTGGTGCAGGATCTGAAAATGTCAGTAACGTAAGAAGCTTCCAAATTACGAACTGACTCTGGCTAAATGTGGATGTCTCATGCCTGGAGGGAGGGAAGCCAAGTATTGTTTGATACTCATCTTTTGAGGCTTGGAACTGTCGGATTTTGTTTCTAGATCAATCATACTCTGGTAATCTTCTGAGGACATTTTCTTTTTCTTTTTTTGGCATTCCTATGGATCCCAGTCTCTCCCCATATTAAAGAAGGTGGCTGCCAAGAGACCTCAAGAGACCGTCCCCAAAGAAATACATATGAATGTGAACAGGATTTGTAGCCCTAGAGAAACCTCCACACACTTTTAAACTTATCTTGGGAAAGATCAGACGTTTCCTACTCTCAGATTTGAATCAGCCTGAACCTAAGGTATTTAATTTCCATATTTAGAGCAGTAGTTGCCATTGGTATGTAATACAAACCATCCCATGCAGCTGTGATTCAGGCATATACTGATTACTGCTAACCTACCCAGAATTCGAGCTCAATTTCACAAGACAGAAATATGACTTTTTTTTTCTTTTGGTCATAAAAGATCACCCAAGGAAGTAGCATGACAAAATGTTTCCTGATGCTGTTACAAGCGTATGGCTGAAACTCAACCTCACACACATCTGTACAAAAACGTACTGAGAAACCCACAAATAGCTGAGATTTCTGGCAACATTAACACCAGAGCATCAGCAAGCCTTCTGTCGCTAATTATTTGAGACATCGCCTGCTTTGCTTTTATAATATCCTGAGCTGTTTATCAAAGAGGTCATAACATGAGAAAGTATCGTGGCATCTTTAATAAAGAAAAAATCTGCCTGGACAGGGAGAGAAGGAAAAATACTGTTGCAATTGAGCAACAATCAAATTATGTCTATAATGGGCTTTAAATCTTTAGAAGAAAAGATCTACAGTTTAGCAATACAAAGCAGTATTATTCCTGTCGTTATTAAAAACTGCCCTCTAATCCTTCACACATATGTAATACATCTCGTCCAAGGATCTCAAAGTCCATTATAAATAAACAAGTGGCTACACTTTATAAAATCCAGACAAGGCCACAAAAGGGATGGAACTCTCTGGTCATGAATAAGCCAACACTTTTTGAACGACTCACCAGCTAATGATATAAGGTCTCTTGGTCTCATCAAGGTTTGGGGAAATAATTGGGTTTTGGTTTACAAAAGGCACTCAATAACTGCTTGTAGATATAAAGATTAATAAAAGATCTGCTACAGGAACATTGTGGAGATTAGTTAATTCATGCAGTTTTTTTTAACAAATGTATCTTAAGCATAAATGTTTCTGCAAACCATGTAATCCCTTGTAAATTCACTGTTATCCAGAGGGCCTAGTAATCTTAGTATCAAAGCAGAGAAATGTTAGTTACTTACAGAAATCAAGATGGCAGAGGAGTAGGAGGACGTAGAGTTCATCTCTCTGAATAAATGCATCAAGAATACATCTGCAGGGACTTCCCTGGTGGTCCAGTGGTAAAGAATCCACCTTCCAATGCAGTGGACGTTGGTTTAATCCTTGGTTGGGGAACTAAGACCCCACATGCTGCAAGGCAACGAAGTCCATGCGCCACAACAAATGAGCTCAGGTGCCTCAATGAGAGAGCCTGCGGGCCGCAAACTACACAGCCCACATGCTCTGGAGCCCATACACCACAACTAGAGAGAGAAAACTCGCATGCCACGACTAGCAAGAAGCCCGCACCCTGAAACTAGAGAGAAGCTTGCTCTCCACAATGAAGACCTGACACAGCCAAAAAAAATAAATAAAAATAACAAATAAATAAAATAAAATTTAAAAAACACATCTATGGATGGAACAATTCTCACAGAACACCAGCTGAACACTAGCAGAAGACCTTGGACACCAGAAAGGACAAAAAAGATCCCCACATAAATGGGTGGGGCAAAAGAAAGAAGGGAAAAAGAAGAGGAGAGGAAGTGGGATGGGATCTCACCCCTGGGGCAGGGGGAGCTGAAGCAAAAGAGAGGTTCTCACTGACGGGGAAATCAGTTGGGAGAGAAGGGGAGCATCTGATACTGTCAGAGGAGGGTGAAACGGCCAGTCTGTGCCAGACAAGACAGAGTGAGACCTACACAGACTGTCCATGCCACATTCCAGCGTGCCCCAGACTGGGATGTGTGTCCATCGGTGCACACAGGGACTGAGAGCTGGAACATGCGTATTGGAGAGCAAACCAAGGGAGAGGACTGCTGTTGGCGGTGAGGAGACAGCCTGAGGGGACAGGAGGGAGGAAATTTGCAACCTGGAATGCTTATGGAGGAAGCATAAGCACCACTGTTGAGTGACACTCAGGGGGTGGAGCCACCACTGCAGCCTCTCTCTCCCCATGTGTCAGCCCCCTGCCCTGCCAGGCACTAGGCAAAGCCCTCACCAGGGTTGGCCTTCTCGAACCTACCTCCAGGCACTAAGAAAAGCCCCCACCAGGCTGACCTTCTTGTGCCTGCCACCAGGCACTAGGAAAAACCCTCACCGGGGCTGGCCTTCTCCTGCCTGCTGCCAGTGGCTAAGAAAGACTCCCACTAGGGCCGTATCTCTCGCAGCCATGGCTGCCGGTTTTCCTGCGCACCTGTCACCACCGGGGGCCCCATGACCCAGGCAGTTGTGCCACCTCCATGCCCTGTCCTCACCGGGGCAGACCCAAGTGCTCCAGGGTAGCCTCAGGAGCAGACTCCTATGGGTGGCCCACACACAGAGGTGGGGCTAAAACCACAGCTGAGCCACAGGGGTGGGGTGACTAAGAAAGAGGAAAAAAAATCTTTCCATGCAGCTGCACAAACCACAGATTTAATCCCCCTGATTGGCTTGGTAAACCCTGCATCTATGGAATATCTGAATGGACAACGAGTGTTCCCAAACTGAAACCAGTCCAGCTCTACACGCTGTGGACTTCAGGGACTAGTACACGTGGGAGTTGGGCCAGGTGAGACTGTGAGTTGCCCCCACAGTGCCCACAGAGGGACCAGAAACCTACCTAGAGGTTGGGGAGGTGGCAGTTGGCTGTGAGTCATGGTGGGGACAAGGACACTGACAGCTGAGACCCCAGGAAAATATAATTATTACTATTTTTTTATGTCTTGTTTTTTCTGTTGTTTTTTAATTATTATTTGGGTTTTTTTTAGTTTTTTTTAATTTTTTATGTATTTTTTATTTTTTATATTTCTATTTCCATGTCACTTTTTTGTTGTTCTGTGTTTTTTCCCTTTTTTTTTCCTTTGTTCTATTTTGTTTTCTTCTTTTTTTTCCTTTGTTGTATTTGTTCTTATATTTTTAAATTTTTTTTCATCATTTTTGTGTGTTTGTATCATTTGCTTTGCTTTTTCCTTCAGTTTGCACTCTGGTTTTTTTTGTTGTTTTTTATTTTTTGTTTTTGTTAGTTTTGTTTTTAATTGTTTGATTTCATTTGGGGATTCTTCTGTTTGGTTGTTCTCTTGTTTTTTGTTTTCTCTGTTTTTGTTTTTGTTTCTTATTTTGTATGTGTGTGTGTTTGGTTTTTTTTTGTTTGGTTTTTGTTTGGTTTTGCTTTTACCATTCATTGGTCTGGGGTTTTGTTTGTCTGTTCATTTGTTTTTCATTGTTATTATTGCTGTTTGCCTGTTTTTATCTTTGCTATTTGTCTTCGGTTTTGTTTCTTGGTTTGTTTTCAATTGTTTTCATCCTGCCTTTTTTTTTCTTTCTTTTTCTTTTCTTTTTTTTCCCCCCCTTTTTTGGTGAGCCGTGTGGCTTGCAGGGTCTTGGTTCCCAGGCCAGAGGTCAGGCCTGAGTCTCTGTGGTGGGAGCATTGAGTCAAGGACACTGGAATGCCAGAGAATTCCTGGCCCTGGGAATATTAATCAGTGAGAGCTCTCCCAGAGGTCTCCATCTCAACTCCAAGATCTGGCTCCACCCCACAGCCTGCAGGCTCCAGTGCTGAAGGCCCCACGCCAAACAACAAGCAAGACAGGAACACAAACCTAGCCATCAGCAAAAAGGCTGCCTAAAGTCATATAAGCCCACAGACACCCCAAAACACACCATCTGATGAGGCCCTGTCAATTAGAGGGAAAAGATCCAGCTCCACCAACCAGAAAACAGGCACTAGTCCCTCTCACCAGGAAGCCTACACAAGAACCTGGACCAACCTCACCCACTGGGGGCAGACAACAGAAGCAGGAGGAACTACAACCCTGAAGCCTGTAGAAAGGAGACCTCAAACACAGTAAGTTAGACAAAATGAGAAGAAAGAGAAATATGTTGCAGATGAAAGAGCAATGTAAAAACCCACAAGACCAAATAAATGAAGAGTAAATAGGAAATATACCTGAAAAAGAAATAAGAGTAATGATAGTAAAGATGATCCAAAATCTTGGAATTAGAATGGAGAAAATACAAAACACGTTTAACAAGGACCTAGAAGAACTAAAGAACAAACAGTGATGAACAGCATAATAAATGAAATTAAAAATACACTAGAATGAATCAATAGCAGAATAACTGAAGCAGAAGAACAGATAAGTGAGCTGGAAGATAGAAGGGTGGAAATAACTGCTGTGGAGCAGAATAAAGAAAAGTGAAGGAAGAATAAAGAAAAGTGATAAATAAGAATAAAGAAAAGTGAAGAACTGAGGACAGTCTCAGAGACCTCTGGGACAACATTAAACGCCCAAACATTTGAATTGTAGGGGTCCAAGAAGAAGAAGAGAAAGGACCTGATAAAATATTTGAAGAGATTAGAGTCAAAAACTTCCCTAACATGGAAAAGGAAATAGTCAACACCAGGAAACACAGACAGTCCCATACAGGATAAACCCAAGGAGAAACACGCCAAGACACATATTAATCAAACTAACAAAAAGTAAATATAAAGAAAAAATGTTAAAAGCAGCAAGGGAAAAGCAACAAATAACATACAAGGGAATCCCCATAAGGTTATCAGCTGATCTTTCAGCAGAAACTCTTCAGGCCAGAAGGGAGTGGCAAAACATATATAAAGAGATGAAAGGGAAAAACTACAACCAAGATTACTCTACCCAGCAAGGATGTCATTCTGATTCAACAGAGAAATCAAATGCTTTACAGAAAAGCAAAAGCTAAGAGAATTCAGCACCACCAGACCAGCTTTGCAACAAACGCTAAAGGAACTTCTCTAGGCAGGAAACACAAGAGAAGGAAAAGACCTACAAAAACAAACCCAAAACAATTAAGAAAATGGGAATAGGAACAAATATATTGATAATTACCTTAAATGTAAATGGATTAAATGCTCCAACCAAAAGACATAGACTGGCTGAATAGATACAAAATCAAGACCCATATATATGTTGTCTAAAAGAGACCCACTTGACACCTCAGGACACATGCAGACTGAAAGTGAGGGGATTGAAAAAGATATGCCATGCAAATGGAAATCAAAAGAAAGCTGGAGTAGCAATACTCATATCAGACAAAATAGACCTTAAAATAAAGACTGTTACAAGAGACAAGGAAGGACACTACATAATGATCAAGGGATCATTCCAGGAAGAAGATATAATAATTGTAAATATTTATGCACCCAACACAGGAGCACCTCAATACATAAGGCAAATGCTAACAGCCAGAAAAGGGGAAATTGACAGGAACACAATAATAGTGGGGGACTTTAACAGCCCACTTACACCAATGGATAGATCATCCAGACAGAAAATTAATAAGGAAACATAAGCCTTAAATGACACATTAGACCTGACAGGCTTAATTGATATTTATAGAACATTCTATCTGAAAGCAGCAGAATACACTTTCTCCTCAACTGCACGCAGAACATTCTCTACTATAGATCTACCTTGGTTCACGAATCAAGCCTCGGTATATTTAAGGGAATTGAAATCATATCAAGCATTTTTTCCAACCACAATGCTATGAGATTAGAAATCAATTACAGGGGAAAAAACTGTAAAAAACACAAACACATGGAGGCTAAACAGTGCACTGCTAAATAACCAAAAGATCACTGAAGAAATCAAAGAGGAAATCAAAACATACCTAGAAACAAATGACAATAAAAACACAATGACCTAAAACCTATGGGATGCAGCAAAAGCAGTTCTAAGAAGGAAGTTTATAGCAATTCAATCTCACCTCAAGGAATAAGAAAAATCTCAAATAAACAATCTAACCTTATGCCTAAAGCAACTAGAAAAAGAAGAACAAAGAAAACCCAAAGTAGGTAGAAGGAAAGAAATCATAAAGATCAGAGCATAAATAAATGAAATAGTAATGAAGAAAATAGCAAAGATCAATAAAACTAAAAGTTGGTTCTTTGAGAAGATAAGCAAAATTGATAAACCTTTAGCCAGACTCATCAAGAAAAAAAGGCAGAGGATTCAAGTCAATGAAATTAGAAATGAAAAAGGAGAAATTACAACTGACCACAGAAATACAAAGGATTATAAGAGACTACTATAAGCAACTATATGCCAATAAAATGGACAACCTGGAGGAAATGGACAAATTCTTAGAAAGGTACAACCTTCAAATACTGAACCAGGAAGAAATAGAAAATATGGACAGACCAATCACAAGTAATGAAACTGAAACTGTGATTTAAAATCTTCCAACAAACAAAAGTCCAGGGGCAGATGGCTTCACAGGGAAATTCTATCAAACATTTAGAGAAGAGTTAATACCTATCATTCTCAAACTCTTTGAAAAAAATTGCAGAGGGAGGAACACTCCCAAACTCATTTTACAAGGCCACCATGACCCTGATACCAAAACCAGATAAAGATATCACACACACAAAAAATTACAGGCCAATATCACTGATGAACATAGATGCAAAAATCATCATCAAAATACTAGCAAACCTAACACATATATATGGAATCTAAAAAAAAAAAAAAAAAAAAGGTTCTGAAGAACCTAGGGGCAGGACAGGAATAAAGACGCAGATGTAGAGAATGGACTAGAGGACACGGGGAGGGGGAAGGGTAAACTGGAAAGAAGTGAGAGAGTGGCATGGACATATATACACTACCAAATGTAAAATAGACAGCTAGTGGGAAGCAGCCACATAGCACAGGGAGATCAGCTCAGTGTTTTGTGACCGCCTAGAGGGGTGGGATAGAGAGTGTGGGAGGGAGAAGCAAGAGGGAGGAGATATGGTGATATATGTATGTGTGTGGCTGATTCACTTTGTTATACAGCAGAAACTAACACAACATTATAAAGCAATTATACTCCAATAAAGATGTTAAAAATAAATACTACAAACCAAATCCAAGAACACATTAAAAGGATCATACACCATAATCAAGTGGGATTTATCGCAGGGATATAAGGATTCTTCAATATAAACAAATCAATCAATGTGATACACCCTATTAACAAATTGAAGAATAAAAACCATATGATCATCTCAATAGATGCAGAAAAAGCTTTTGACAACATTCAACACTGATTTATGATAAAAAAAGAAAAAAACTCTCCAGAAAATGGGCATAGAGGGAACCTACCTCAACATAATAAAGGCCATATGTGAAAAACCCACAGCAAACATTATTCTCAGTGATGAAAAACTGAAAGCATTTCCTCTAAAATCCGGAAAATGACAAGGGTGCCCACTCTCGCCACTCTTATTCAACATAGTTTTGGAAGTCCTAGCCACAGAAATCAGAGAAGAAAAAGAAATAAAAGGAATCTAAACTGGCAAAGAAGAGGTAAAACTGTCACTGTTTGCAGATGACATGATACTATACATAGAAAATCCTAAATATGCTACCAGAAAACTACTAGAGCTAATCAGTGAATTTAGTAAAATTGCAGGATACAAAATTAATACACAGAAATCTCTTGCATTCCTATACACTAACAACAAAAGATCAGAAAGAGAAATTAAGGAAACACTCCTATTTACCATGGCAACAAAAAGAAGAAAATACCTAGGAATAAACCTACCTAAGGAGGCAAAAGACCTATATGCAGAAAACTATAAGACATGATGAAAGAAATCAAAGATGACACAAACAGATGGAGAGATATACCATGTTCTTGGACTGGAAGAATCAATGTTGTGAAAATAATTATACTACCCAAAGATTCATACTTCAGATTCAGTGTAATCCCTATCAAAATTACCAATGGCATTTTTCACAGAACTAGAACAAAAAATTTTACAATTTGCATGGAAACACAAAAGACCTCAAATAGCAAAGGCAATCTTGAGGGAAAAAAAACGGAGCTGGAGGAACCAGGCTCCCTGACTTCAGACTATACTACAAGGTTACAGTAATCAAGACAGTATGGTATTGACTCAAAAACAGAAATATAGATCAATGGAACAGGATAGGAAATCCAGAGATAAACCCACACAACTATGGTCTCCTAATCTGTGACTAAGGAGGCCAGAATATACAATGGAGCAAAGACAGAGTCTTCAATAAGTGGTCCTGGGGAAACTGGACAGCTACATGTAAAATAATTAAATTAGAACACTCCCTAATACCATATACAAAAATAAATTCAAAATGGATTAAAGACCTAAATGTAAGGCCAGACAGTATAAAACTCTTAGAGGAAAACATAGGCAGAACACTCTTTAACATAAATCGCAGCAAGATCTTTTTTTAACCCACCTCCTAGAGTAATGAGAATAAAAACAAAAATAAACAAATGGGACCTAATGAAATTTAAAAGCTTTTGCACAACAAAGGAAGCCATAAACAAGACAAAAAGACAACCCTCAGAATGGGAGAAAATATTTGCAAACAAAGCAACTGACAAGGGATTAATCTCCAAAATATACAAACAGCTCATGCAGCTCAATATCAAAGAAACAACCCAATCAAAATATGGGTGAAAGACCTAAATAGACATTTCTCCAAAGAAGACATACAGATGGCCAACAAACACATGAAAAGTTGCTCAACATCACTAATTATTACAGAAATGCAAATCAAAATTACAATGAGATATCACCTCACACTGGTCAGAATGACCATCATCAAAAAGTCTACAAACAATAAGTGCTGGAGAGAGTATAGAGAAAAGGGACCCTTCTTGCACTGCTGATGGGAATGTAAATTAGAGGTTCCTTAAAAAACTAAAAATAGAACTACCATATGACCCAGAAATGCCACTACTGGGCATATACCCTGAGAAAACCACAATTCAAAAAGATACATGTACCACAATGTTCATTGCAGCACTATTTACAATAACCAGGACATGGAAACAACCTAAATGTCCACCAACAGATGAATGGATAAAGATGTGGCACATATACACAATGGAATATTACTCAGCCATAAAAAGGAATGAAATTGAGTTATTTGTAGTGAGGTGGATGGACCTAGAGTCTGTCATACAGAGTGAAGTAAGTCAGAAAGAGAAAAACAAATACTGTATGCTAACGAACATATATGGAATCTAAAAAAACAGTACTGATGAACCTAGTGGCAGGACAAGAATAAGGCACAGACATAGAGAACAGACTTCAGGACGCAGTGGGGAAAGGGGAAGCTGAGACAAAGTGAGAGAGTAGCATTGACATATATACACTACCAAATGTAAAATGGATGGCTATAGGGAAGCTGCTGTGTAGCACAGGGAGATCAACTCAATGTTTTGTGATGACATAGAGGGGTGGAATAGGAAGGGTGGGAGGGAGGCTCAAGATGGAGGGGATATGGGGATATATGTATATATATAGATGATTCACTTTGTCGTACAGCAGAAACTAACACAACATTGTAAAGCAATTATACTCCAATAAAGATGTGAAAAAAAAGACACATGCACCCAAATGTTCATTGCAGCACTATTTACAATAGCCAGGACATGGAAACAACCTAAATGTCCATCAACAGAGGAATGGATGAAGAAGATGTGGTACATATATACAATGGGATATTACTCAGCCATAAAAAGGAATGAAATTGGGTCATTTGTAGAAACATGTATGGACCTAGAGACTGTCATACAGAGTGAAGTAAGTCAGAAAGAGAAAAACAAATATTTATATTAATGCATATATATGGAATCTGAAGAAATTGGTATAGGCGATCTTATTTTTTTATTGGAGTATAATTGCTTTCAATGTTGTGTTAGTTTCTGCTGTACAGTGAAGTGAATCAGCTATATGTAGACATATATCCCCTCCCTCTTGGACCTCCCCCCCATCCCACCTATCTAGGTCATCACAGAGCACCAAGCTGAGCTCCCAGTGCTCTACAGCAGGTTCCCACTAGCTATCTATTTTACACATGGTAGTGTATTTATGTCAAACCTAATCTCCCAATTTACAGAGCAGAAATAGAGACACAGACTTAGAGAACAAAAGTATGGATACCAAGGGGGAAGGGAGGGTGGGATGAATTGGGAGATTGGGACTGACATATATACACTGTTGATAATATGTATAAAATAGGTAACTAATGAGAGCCTACTGTATAGCACAGGGAACTCTACTCAATGCTCTGTGGTGACCTAAATGGGAAGGAAATCCAAAAAATAGGGGATATGTTTACACGTACAGCTGATTCACTTTGCTGTACAGTAGAAACTAACACAACATTGTAAAGCAACTATACTCTAATAAAACTTTTTTTTTCTCTTTAAAAATCAAAAAGTAAAAGTAAACTCTTAGAAATAGACTCACAGGCAGAAAACAAACTTATGGTTGCCCAAAAGGAAAGGGGGGAAGAGGTAAATTAGAAGGTTGGGATTAACGTACACACACTACTATATATAAAATAGATAACCAACAAGGACCTGCTGTATAGCACAGGGAAATCTGCTCAAAATTATGTAACAACCTAAATGGGAAAAGAATTTGCAAAAGAATAGATACATGTATATGTATAACTGAATCACTTTGCTGCACACCTGAAACTAACACAACATTGTTAATCAACTATACTCCAATATAAAATAAAAAGTTTAAAAACAAAACAAATCAAACAAAAAAGAAATGTTAGTTACTTACCTCCCTACTACCTGTAGCTTCATTACTATCTTTCCAAATCCCTGCAGAATATATCTCTTGGGTAATTGCAAGTCTGAGTCCCAGTGAACACGGAGGAAAGCTGTCTAAGGCAAGAAAACAGAAAGCTCACAATGTTTGAGGAGCACAAAACTGCAATTAGCTGGTAATGTTAGACCCTTTACTCATCTAGCAAATGTTCACCAAAGTCACAGAACACAAGGAGAAATGTTTGAGTGTCCAGTATATGCCAGGCCTTGTGTTTGACATTGGCTTAGACTACAAAACAGCAAAGGTAGAGATAGGGGAGGGAGAAAAAAGGAACTTTTAACCCAATGACTGCTATCTAGGGTGATGGTCAATGGGACTCATATCCCTAGAGCAGGGTTTTCAACTCTGACCCTATTGACATTGAGGGCCAGATAAGTTGTAGTTATGAGGAGCTGTGCACTGTAGGATGTTTAGCAGCATCCTACCCACCAAACACCTGTAGCACTCTGCTCCCTCCCCCAACACTGCCCCAGTTGTGACAATGAAAAATGTCTCTAGACAGTGCCCAGTGTCCCTTGGAGGGCAAAACTGTCCCCTGGTTGAGAACCACTGCCCTAGAAATCTCAGAAAATAATTAAGCTTCTTTCACTTCTATATTGACATTAACTGGACAATTCTGATTAAAATACTTAATTGTATCTTCAACCAACACATCTCCAGGTATTTTCAAAATCTGTGGCATCCAGAATAATCAGTGTCCAAGAGCCACTTATATAATGACACATCCTATTTCAACAAGGCATCTGCCCTCATTTCTGTATTATAAAATCAGGCTCCAAAAGTAGCATTTACATTGAAAAATATCAAAACAGAACATTTACTAATATTGTAAGGGACTGAATATAAGATGACAGTAACTCTCCATAATGTCATATGTCGAAGAATGACTCAGAGACACATAGTTAATTATCTGCATGCCAAACAACTCACTAGTATGTAAAGGAGATGGCCATTGGACTGTTGTCAGTGAACAAAGGTAAAAGCAGGATTTATTTTAAAAAAAAAACAAAACAGTGGTGAGAGAGAAGAGGAAAAAACAATAAGAACAGTAGGCCTTATTTTGCATTTTGGAGGCAAATTAATTAGCTGGCAGCTAGCAAAGAGGTCTGTCTGGGCCATCTGCCCTTGAACAGGCCATGTAAGTTTTCAGACATAGCATTTTCAGTTGACAATGGATTCTCCAAGAAACCTTGAGAGTGTTGCTGAGTATGCATGAGGGGCTGGGTGACACATCCGCTGGGTCCTTCATCAGGTGGGTGAGATCTGCGCCATTTCTCTATTCAGAATAACTCTCATAGGAAGACTAGCTTTAATATAGCAGCCTTATTTTTTGTTCTATAACTGGATAGAAGTTTCTGGTGGCCCAGTGGTTAGGACTCCGTGCTTTCACTGCCGAGGGTGCGGGTTCAGTCCCTGGTCGGGGAACTAAGATCCCACAAGCTGCACAGCACGGCCAAAAAAAAAAAAAAAAGAAAAAAGTATAATTGGGGATAGAAAGGAATTGCTACATAAAACAAGCTTCAAATTCCCAAGAACTAGAAATCTTAGACCCGGAGATTTCTCTTCAGACGTGTATTTTTCTGTTCTAAGTGACAGACAAGCAAGTACCAGGTTTTTCCACCTGTTCACCACGTTGCAAAAAGTGCCAATCTCACGCTCACCTGCCCTTCCCTCCTGCACTGGAAAAGATTCTAGACACTGAAAGTGCTGCTGAAAAATGACAGGAGAGAGCTCCTTGAAGTGCCACAACCTCCTTGTTAATGTTTCCAGAAAGGCTACCCTTCTTTTCTTGCATCATGTAGAATTACTCTAGTAAACAAGCAACCATTGTTTGGCATCCATATTATCTCTGAGACCAGTTCCTGGCACAACGTGGTCAGTCAATAAATGGCAAATATTGTTGGAGTTTTCATTATTATAGTTAGCATTTATTGAACATTTACTATGCTCCAGGCATTGGTCCAAGCACTATGCATATTTTATTTCATTTACTTTTCAATCAACCTTAAATTTTTATAAGAACTATTTTATCCCCATTTTACAGATGAAGTCTAAAAGGTTAGACATTCCTATTGTTGCAAGTTCATATATTTTTTTTTCCAGGATCATAATTTATTGTACAAATTGAGTATCACATGATGAGTTGACATTAGCTTCTTCAGGCATGGGAACTTAACAGATGAGGTACAGTTGAGAATCCGTTTATGTTGCTTTCACAGCTGGAGTTTTTTTAGACCTTAACTTAAAGTATATAACTATCAAAGCAATACCTCCGTATGTGGCCAGTACACAATTCATTCTCCCTGTGAGAGTGTAAGAGTTGAAATATTTTTTGATACCAGTGAATTGGTACTGGGCATCAGTTTCTGGACCTGCCATGATTTCAATCTTCCAGAACGCACAGACCTCGCTGCAGGTGTCCTTCAACTGACGAAGCTGCTCCTCGGCCCAGCCGGAAGAAGCCGCCTCCCCCGCAAACGTTCAACGGGCCTTACGGATTCGGCCCTCTGCGCCGACTGGCTCTATTTTTAACATTTCACTAATCTCCATGTTTTTCTTTGGAAATAACTTCCTTTTTCTTGACTCTGTCTTTTCTTGATCTCTGTCTTTGCCTGCCCCACCCCCGCTCCAAGGTTTTTAGTCATAACCTCTCCTTAAAATGTACTTAAAATTTTTCATTTCTCTGTTGAGCAATGGAGCCCAGAATTAGAAGTAATTGATTCCATTTTTGAGTGTTTGTCTGTTCTAAGCCATGGCTCTGTTTCTGAGCATACATGCCAGACACTGGAAGTCATTCAAAGATATGACTAAGATATGATTTTTGCCCTTTGAGGTCCTCCCAAAATGAAACCAAGAAATGCCCAACACAACGAGACATGAGCAATGGACCAAGGGAGCCAGGAGGAGAGAGCAACTGGCCCTGCCTGGGGCCATGAAGGAAACAGAACTTAAACTGAGTTTATTATTTTTTTAACATCTTTATGGGAGTATAATTGCTTTACAATGTTGTGTTAGTTTCTGCTGTATAACAAAGTGAATCAGCTATACGTATACATATCCCCATATCCCCCCCCTTGCTTCTCCCTCCCACCTCCCTATCCTACCCCTCTAGGTGGTCACAAAGCACCGGGCTGATCTCCCTGTGCTATGTAGCTGCTTCCCACTAGCTAGCTATTTTACATTTGGTAGTGTATATATGTCCATGCCATTCTCTCACTTCATCCCAGCTTACCCTTCCCCTTCCCCGTGTCCTCAAGTCCATTCTCTACGTCTGCTTCTTTATTCCTGTCCTGCCCCTAGGTTCTTCAGAACTTTTTTTTTTTTTTTTAGATTCCATATATATGTGTTAGAATACAGTATTTGAGGATGAGTGAGAGTTACTCAGAAAGGGAGAGAGAAGGAAGTGCTCTGGTCAAAGGAAATGGTCTCATACAAAAGTCACACACTTTCCCTTTGCACTATATACCCATTTACTTTTGCAATAAATATTTTCACAGGTAGCACATGCCAAATACGGCAATAGCTGCTGGGGATCCTGTGGTGAACAAGAGAAGCAAGGCTGGGGCCCGTGTGGACCTAATATTCTAATGAGGGACAGTGTGGTATCTGCTTTCCAAAGATGGCCAACATCAATTCTCTCCCCACCTGTATGCACATGCCGTTCCTCCTTCCTCCCATCAGCAATTGGGGCTTATGTCTCCTCCCCTGAAATTGGGGCTGAGCCTGTGACTGCTTTGTCCAATCAAATGTGGATGAAGTGACATTCTGAGACTTCCAAGCTCGGACATGAAGAAGGCCTGGAAGTTTCCACTTTCTCCCTTTTGGAGCTCTGAGCTTCCATGAAAGGAGTGTAAGCTCCCATTTTGGAGTGAGAGGCCACCTTGAGGAGTACAAGGCACTGTACATCCTACTCCACACCACCAACAGACTGCAGCTGCATGAGAGGGCTTGTTCCAGTTATCCTACAACTGCATAACAGACCACTCCAAAACTTTTGGAGTGGCTCAAAACAATAACATTTACTTTACTCATACATCTTCAATTTGGGCAGAGCTTGGCATCGCCACATGATGCTGCACATGGTGTCAGCTGGAGTAAATTTGACTGCGGGCTAAAGGATTCACATCCAACCTGGCTAAATTGTATGGCTGGCAGGTTGGTGCTGCTTATCAGCTGGAATTTCAGCCAGAACTGAGACTCCATATAACCTGGCTTCTTCAGGGCATGGCGACTGGGTTCCAAGTATGAGTGTCCCAAGAGAGAGCCATGGGAAACTGCACTGCCTTTCATGAACTAGCCTTGAAGTTATATAGCATCTCTTCTGCTATACTCTGTTCTATTAGTTGAGCAATTCACAATGGCCTACCTAAATTAAGAGGAGGAGACACAGTCTCCACCATTTGATCAGAGTGTGGCAGGATTCTGGAATAGCATGTAGAACAGGGAATATTGTTGTGGACATTTTTATCTACAGAGTCCCAGCAAGGCCAGTAGAATAACTGACCTGCTTAACCATGGACAATCCATGGAATCATGAAATATAATAAAATGTATGGGGACTTCCCTGGTGGTGCAGTGGTTAAGAATCTGCCTGCCAATGCAGGGGACACAGGTTCGATCCCTGGTGCAGGAAGATCCCACATGCCATGGAGCAACTAAGCCCATATGCCACAACTACTGAGCCTGTGCTCTAGAACCTGTGAGCCACAACTACTGAGCCCACACACCACAACTACAGAAGCCTGTGCACTCTAGGGCCCACATGCCACAACTACTGCGCCCTCTTGTTGCAACTACTGAAGCCCGCACACCTAGAGCCCATGCTCCACAACAAGAGAAGCCAACAAAATGAGAGGCCTGTGCACCACAATTAAGAGTAGCCCCCACTCGCTGCAATTAGAGAAAAGCCCACGAACAGCAACAAAGACATAACACAGTCAAAAATAAATATTAAAATTTAAAAAAAATAAAAATAATAAATAAAATGTATGTTTTTTAAGACAGTGGGTTTGGAATGATTTGTAAACAGAACAAAAAGACCACCAGAGAGCTGAAACACATTTAAAAATTACGCATAGAGACCTTCAAGATGGTGGAGGAGTAAGATGTGGAGATCACCTTCCTCCCTACAGATACATCAAAAATACATCTACTTGTGGAACAACTTCTACAGAACATCTACTGAATGCTGGCAAAAGACCTCAGACTTCCCAAAAGGCAAGAAACTCCCCACGCACCTGGGTAGGGCAAAAGAAAAAAGAAAAAACAGAGAGAAAAGAATAGGGACAGGACCTGAACCTCTGGGAGGGAGCTGTGAAGGAGGAAAAGTTTCCACACACAAGGAAGCCCCTTCACTGCCGGGGACGGGGAGTGGGCAGGGGAAAATTTGGAGCCACAGAAGAGAATGCAGCAACAGGGGTGCAGGGGGCAAAGTGGCAAGTTTCCCGCACAGAGGATTGGTGCCAACCAACACTCACCAACCTGAGACGCTTGTCTGCTCACCTGCCAGGAGGAGTGGGGGCTGGGAGCCGAGGCTCAGGCTTTGGAGGTCAGACCCCAGGAAGAGGACTGGGGTTGGCTGCATGAGGACAGCCTGAAGGGAGCTAGTACACCACGGCTAGCTGGGAAGGAGTTAGGGAAAAAGTCTGGATCTGCTGAAGAGGCAAGAGGCAATTGTTTTGGTGTGCACGAGGAGAGGGGATTCCTGCTCTGTGTGCCCATATAAGGCAGAGCACCACCTAAGCGAGCTCCAGAGATGAGCGCGAGCCATGGCTATCAACTAGGACCACAGAGACGGGTATGAAATGCTAACGCTGATGCTGCTGCCACCAAGAATCCTGTGTGCAAGCACAGATCACTATCCACACTTCCCCCGACCAGGAGCCTATGCAGCATGCCACTGTCAGGGTCCCAAGATCCAGGGACAACTTCCCCAGGAAAACACATGGCGCACCTCAGTCTGTTGCAATGTCACACTGGCCTCAGCCCCCAGAGGCTCACCCCGCATTCCAATTATGACTACCGTACCCCTCCCTCTCCCCAGCCTGAGTGAGCAAGAGAGCCCTAATCAGCCGTTGCTTTAACCCCCTCCTGTCTGGGCAGGGAACAGACGCTTGAGGGCAGCCTACACACAGAGGCAGGGCCAAAACCAAAGCTGAAATCCAAGAGCTGTGCAAACAAAGAAGAGAAAGGGAAATTTCTCCATGCAGCCTCAGGAGCAGCAGATTAAATCCCGCAAACAACTTGATGAACCGTACAACTGTGGAACACCTGAATAGACAACGAATATTCCCAAAATTGAGACTGTGGGCTTTGGGAGCAACTGTAGACTTTGGGTTTGCTTTCTGAATCTGATTTGTTTCTGTTTTTATTTTTATCTTAGCTTAGTTTTTAGTGCTTGTTATCACTGGTGGATTTGTTTATTGGTCTGGTTGCTCTCTTCTTTTATATATATATATTTTTCTTTTTTCTCTTTTGTGAGTGTGTAGGTATATGTTTCTTTGTGTGATTTTGTCTCCTTAGGTTTGCATATACCATTTGTCCCAGGGTTCTGACTGTTCGATTTCTTTTTGTTTGTTTTTTGTTTTCTTTTTATGAGTGTGTGTGTGTATGTTTCTTTGTGTGATTTTGTCTGTTTAGTTTTACTTTTCCCTTTGGTTTGGGGTTCTATCTGTCCTTTTTTTTTTTTTTTTCCTATCTTTCTTCCTTTTCTTCCGAGCCTTGTGGCTGGCAGGTCTTGGTGCTTCAGCTGGGTGTCAAGCCTGAGCCCTTGAGGTGGGAGAGCCGAGTCCAGGACATGGGACCACCACAGACCTCCTGGCCCCACGTAATATCAATCAGCAAAAGCTCTCCCAGAGATCTCCATCTCAACACTAAGACACAACTCCACCCAACGGCCAGCAAGCTCCAGTGCTGGATGCCCCATGCCAAACAACTAGCAAGACGGGAACACAGTCCCACCCATTTGCAGAGAGGCTGCCTAAAGTCATATAAGTTCACAGACACCCCAAAACACACCACCAGATGTGGCCCTACCCACCAGAAGGACAACATCCAGGCCCACCCACCAGAACCAGGAACCAGTCCCCTCCACCAGGAAGCCGACAAAAGCCACTGACCCAATCTCACCCACTGGGAGCAGACACAAAAAACAATGGGAACTACAAACCTGTGGCCTGCAAAAAGGAGAAGCAAAACAGATAAGTTAAACAGAAAGAGAAGACAGAGAAATATGCAGCAGATGAAGGAGTAAGGTAAAAACCCACAAGACCAAGCAAATAAGAGGAAATAAGCAGTCTACCTGAAAAAAAATTCAGAATAATGATAGTAAATATGATCCCAAATCTTGGAAACAGATTAGAGAAAATACAAGACATGTTTAATAAGGACCTAGAAGAACTAAACAGCAAAACAAAATGATGAACAACACAATAAATGAATTGAAAAATTCTCTAGGAGGAATCAATAGCAGAATAACTGAGGCAGAAACATGGATAAGTGACCTGGAAGATAAAAGAGTGGAAAAAACTGCCACTGAGCAGAATAAAGAAAAAAGAATGAAAAGAATTGAGGACAGTCTCAGAGACGTTTGGGACAACATTAAATGCACCAACATTAGAATAATCATTGTCCCAGAAGAAGAAGAGAAAAAGAAAGGGACTGAGAAAATATTTGAAGAGATTATGGTTGAAAACTTCCCTAACATGAGAAAGGAAATAAACAATTAAGTACAAGAAGCACAGAGAATATTATACAGATAAATCCAAGGAGAAACACAACAGGACACATATTAATCAAACTATCAAAAATTAAAAACAAAGAAGAAACATTAAAAGCAGCAAGAGAAAGGAAACAAATAACATACAAGAGAATCCCCATAAGGTTAACAGCTGATCTTTCAGCAAAAACTCTGCAAGCCAGAAGGAAGTGGCATGACATATTTAAATTGATGAAAGGGAAAAACCTACAACCAATATTACTCTACCCAGCAAAGATCTCATTCAGATTTGATGGAGAAGTTAAAATCTTTACAGATAAACAAAAGTTAAGAGAATTCAGCACCACCAAACCAGCTTTACAACAAATGCTAAAGGAACTTCTCTAGGGAGGAAACACAAGAGAAGGAAAAGACCCACAAAAACAAACCCAAAACAATTCAGAAAATGGTAATAGGAAAAAACATATCGATAATTACCTTAAATGTAAATGGATTAAATGGTCCAACCAAAAGACACAGACTGGATGAATGGATACAAAAACAAGACCCGTATATATACTGTGTACAAGAGACCCACTTCAGACCTAGGGACACATGCAGACTGGAAGTGAGGGGATGGAAAAAGATATTCCATGGAAACGGAAATCAAAAGAAAGCTGGAGTAGGAATTCTCATATCAGACAAAATAGACTTTAAAATAAAGACTATCACAAGAGACAAAGAAGGACAATACATAATGATCAAGGGATCAATCCAAGAAGAAAACATAACAATTATAAATATTTATGCACCCATCATAGGAGCACCTCAATACATAAGACAAATGCTAACAGCCATAAAAGGGGTAATTGATATAACATAAAAATAGTAGGGAATTTTAACACCACAATTTCACCAATGGACAGATCATACAAAATGAAAATAAAGAAGGAAACAAAAGCTTTAAGTGACATATTAGATCAGATGTACTTAATTGATATTTATAGGATCTCCCATCCTAAAACAACAGAATACATCTTCTTCTCAAGTGCTCATGGAACATTCTTCAGGATAGATCATATCATGGGTCACAAATCAAGCCTCAGATAATATAAGAAAATTAAAATCATGTCAAGCATCTTTTCCAACCACAACGTTATGAGACTAGATATAAATTACAGGAAAAAATCTGTAAAAAATACAAACACATGGAGGAAAAACAATACACTACTAAACAACCAAGAGATCACTGAAGGGCTTCCCTCGTGGCGCAGTGGTTGAGAATCTGCCTGCTAATGCAGGGGACACGGGTTTGAGCCCTGGTCTGGGAAGATCCCACATGCTGTGGAGCAACTGGGCCCGTGAGCCACAACTACTGAGCCTGTGCGTCTGGAGCCTATGCTCCGCAACAAGAGAGTCCACGATAGCGAGAGGCCCGCGCACCGCGATGAAGAGTGGCCCCCGCTTGCCACAACTAGAGAAAGCCCTTGCACAGAGACGAAGACCCAACACAGCTAAAAATAAATTAATTAATTAATTAAATTAAAAAAAAAAAGAGATCACTGAAGAAAACAAAGAGGAAATCAAAAAATACCTAGAAACAAATGAGAGTGAAAACACGACAACCCAATACCTATGGGATGCAGCAAAAGCAATTCTAAGAGGGAACTTTTTAGCAATACAATCCTACCTTAAGAAACAAGAAATATCTCAAATAAACAACCGAACCTTACCCCTAAAGCAATTAGAGAAAGAACAACAACAACAAACAAAAAAAAAAAACCCCAAAGTTAGCAGAAGGAAAGAAATCATAAAGATCAGATCAGAAATAAATGAAAAAGAAATGAAGGAAACAATAGCAAAGATCAATAAAACTAAAAGCTGGTTCTTTGAGAAGATAAACAAAATTGATAAACCATTAGACAGACTCATCAAGAAAAAAAGGGAGAAGACTCAAATCAACAGCATTAGAAATGAAAAAGGAGAAGTAACAACTGACACTACAGATATACAAAGGATCATGAGAGATTACTAAAAGCAACTCTATGCCAATAAAATGGACAACCTGAAAGAAATGGACAAATTCTTAGAAAAGTACAACCTTCCAAGACTGAACCAGGAAGAAATAGAAAATATGAACAGACCAATCACGAGCACTGAAATCGAAACTGTGATTAAAAATCTTCCAACAAACAAAAGCCCAGGACCAGATGGCTTCACAGGCGAATTCTATCAAACATTTAGAGAAGAGCTAAACCTATCCTTCTCAAACTCTTCCAAAATATAGCAGAGAGAGGAACACTCCCAAACACATTCTATGAGGCCACAATCACCCTGATACCAAAATCAGACAAAGATGTAACAAAGAAAGAAAACTACAGGCCAATATCACTGATGAACATAGATGCAAAAATTCTCAAGAAAATACTAGGAAACAGAATCCAGCAGCATATTAAAAGGATCATACACCATGATCAAGTGGGGTTTATCCCAGGAATGCAAGGATTCTTCAATATACATAAATCAATCAATGTGCTACACCATATTAATAAACTGAAGGATAAAAACCATATGATAATCTAAACAGATGAAGAAAAAGTTTTCAACAAAATTCAACATGCATTTATGATAAAAACTCTCCAAAAAGTAAGCATAGAGGGAACCTACCTCAACATAATAAAGGCCATATGTGACAAATCCACTGCCAACACCATTCTCAATGGTGAAAAACTGAAACCATTTCCTCTAAGATCAGGAACAAGACAAGGGTGCCCCTCTCACCACTATTATTCAACATAGTTTTGGAAGTTTTAGCCACAGCAATCAGAGAAGAAAAAGAAATAAAAGGAATCCACATCGGAAAAGATGAAGTAAAGCTGTCACTGTTTGCAGATGACATGATGCTATAAATAGAGAATCCTAAAGATGCTACCTGAAAACTACTAGAGCTAATCAGTAAATTTTGTAAAGTATCAGGATACAAAATTAATGCACAGAAATCTCTTGCATTCCTGTACACTAATGATGAAAAATCTGAAAGAGAAATTAAAGAAACACACCCATTTACCATTGCAACAAAAAGAATAAAATACCTAGGAATAAACCTACCTAGGGAGACAAAAGACCTGTATGCAGAAAACTATAAGACACTGATTAAAGAAATTAAAGATGATACAAACAGATGGAGAGATATACCATGTTCTTGGATTGGAAGAATCAACATTGTGAAAATGACTGTACTACTTAAAGTAATCTACAGATTCAATGTAATCCCTATCAAACTACCAGTGACATTTTTCACAGAACTAGAACAAAAAATTTTGCAATTTGTATGGAAACACAAAAGACCCTGAACAGCCAAAGCAACCTTGAGAAAGAAAAATGGAGCTGGAGGAATCAGGCTCCCTGACTTCAGATTATACTACAAAGCTACACTGAAGAAGACAGTATGGTACTGGCACAAAAACAGATATATAGATCAATGGAACAGGCTAGAAAGCCCACGGATAAACCAATGCACATATGGTCACCTTATTTTTGACAAAGGAGGCAAGAATATACAATGGAGAAAAGACAGCCTCTTCAATAAGTGGCGCTGGGGAAACTGGACAGCTACATGTGAAAGAATAAAATTAGAACACTCCCTAACACCATACACAAAAATAAACTCAAAATGAATTAAAGACCTAAGTGTAAGGCCAGACACTATCAAACTCTTAGAGGAAAACATAGGCAGAACACTCTATGACATAAATCACAGCAATATCCTTTTTGACCCAGCTCCTAGAGAAATGGAAATAAAAACAAAAATAAACAAATAGGACCTAATGAAACTTAAAAGCTGTTACCCAGCAAAGGAAACCATAAACAAGACCAAAAGACAACCCTCAGAATGGGAGAAAATATTTTCAAATGAAGCAATGGACAAAGGATTAATCTCCAAAATATACAAGCAGCCTATGCAGCTCACTATCAAAAAAACAAACAACTCAATCCAAAAATGGACAGAAGACCTAAATAGACATTTCTCCAAAGAAGACATACAGATTGCCAACAAACACATGAAAGAATGCTCAACATCACTAATCTTTAGAGAAATGCAAATCAAAACCACAATGAAGTATCACCTCACACCAGTCAGAATGGCCATCATCAAAAAATCTAGAAACAGTAAATGCTGGAGAGGGTGTGGAGAAAAGGGAACTCTCTTGCACTGTTGGTGGGAATGTAAATTGATACAGCCACTATGGAGAACAGTATGGAGGTTCTTTAAAAAACTAAAAATAGAACTACCATATGACACAGCAATGCCACTACTGGGCATATACCCTGAGAAAACCATAATTCAAAATAAGACATGTACCACAATGTTCATTGCAGCACTATTTACAATAGCCAAGACATGGAAGCAACCTAAGTGTCCATTGACAGATAAATGGATAAAGAAGATGTGGCCCATATATACAATGGAATATTACTCAGCCATATAAAGAAATGAAACTGAGTTATTTGGAGTGAGGTGGATGGACTTAGAGTCTGTCATACAGAGTGAAGTAAGTCAGAAAGAGAAAAACAAATACCATATGCTAACACATATATATGGAATCTAAAAAAATGAAAAAAGGTTCTGATGAACCTAGGGACAGGACAGTAATAAAGACACAGACGTGGAGAATGGACTTCAGGACACGGGGATTAGGAAGGGTAAGCTAGCATGAAGTGAGAGAGTAGCATGGACATATATACACTACCAAATGTAGAATAGATAGCTAATGGGAAGCATCTGCATAGCACAGGGAGATCAGCTCGGTGCTCTGTGATCACCTAGAGGAGTTGGATAGGAAGGGTGGTAGTGAGACGCAAGAGGGAGAGGATATGGGGATATATGTATACATAGAGCTGATTCACTTTGTTATACAGCAGAAACTAACACAACATTGTGAAGCAATTATACTCCAATAAAGATGTTAAAAAAATAAAATGAATAAAATAAAAATTATGCATACATATACATATTTGAGTAGGAAAGATCAGATTTTAAAAATATATTTAAATACACATTCAACAGAGTGATGGGAAAGACAGAGATTCAAGTCTACTCTAGATTGGACATCAAAGGTGGTCTTTCTTATCATTTTTTTCTATGGTTTGAAATTTTTACATTGAGAATGGATTAATGGATAATTTCAAAAACAAGATTTTTCTAACACAAGTAGATGGAATTTTATTAATATAGTAGACAGAACAGAGAAATATTCCAACCTAAAATAGAACTTGCAAAGAAATTTATATAGGATAAATAACTTCCTTCCTAAAATGCCCCACAGAATCACCAAGTTCTGAGCTAACAATGCAGGGGATGGGGACAGGTTATGGGGCATTCCCACAGGAGTTTAAAAAGTCCAGCCCATGTGGGTGAGTGAGACTTTCAAGGAGGTTGCTTTTAAGGTCATTATGTAAGGCAGAAATTTCCTGGTGTCATTACTGTCTTGAAAATATCTTCAATCACCATGGAGACTACAAATTGATAGATTTTCCTCCAGCACTGGGACAGATCGTAACTTTTCACTGGAGCACCAGATAGTTTGTGACATGCTTTAAGAGTGTACATTGTACAGAAAATAATAGATGGCTTTAAATGTTAGAATCACACTCAGCTTGATGAGACACTCAACCTGAGTGGCATATGGGAACCAAAATACAATGAAGGAACAGCAGATTCACACCTGCTCTTTGCCACTGAGTAGACTGGAAGGTTCATCACTGTAATACTTTTAGTCCTCCCTCCCTCCCTCCATCCCTCTCCAGATAGTTGATAGTAAAAACACCAAATGAACATACATCCTGACCTCCTGTGTGCAGAGTTGCAGAGCTGCTGGCTGTTGCTTTTGCCTCCAGGTCACTCACAATAAATGTATTCTCAACAAAGTGTGAGGGTCCCTCTTTAGATGTAACTTCCAGTGCAGAAATTAGGTCCAAAGAGGGAAGTCCATATCTCCACAATAAGCATGAAGAAAAAAGCAAAGGGCAGCAATGTAGAGAAACTGAAAAAATCACCCACGCCTAGAGCAAAGCCATCTCAGCTTTGGATAACTTAGGGTTCTCCAAGTCTGCTTGCCAAACAAATGGGCCATAGATCCACAACATAGTATCATGTAGTGCAGATACCAAATAGAGTTTATTGAGTGAAAAAACAATTATAAGCAGAGAAGTAGTAGAGTGCACACAGTCTCTGAACCTCTCATTAACCCACACTTGGGCCAGGCATGGATAAAGTGTGTGAACACGGCTGACATTCCAATTATGGGACTCTGACCCATAATAATCTGTGTTTTTATAGGGCCAGGGAAAGGGAACAGCTATGAGAATATGTTACTCTGGAATCTTCTGCTCAGGGAAGAGGTCTTGTTATAAGAAATTTCGGGAGTGAGTGCCTGCTGTCAGCCAGCTAAGCTAACTCAGGCCTGCTGAGTCAGCTCTTTGCTAAACTATCAAAAGGAAATCAGACTCCAGGTTCATCCAGATTTCTCTCTCCTCACTGCTTTCTGTTCATGAAAGTTAAAAAGAAATGTGCCTGCTATGGAAAGAGACCTCCAGATGGTACTTGTGCCTCATACCTTTAGTAACCAATCTAATCCTCCTTTTATGAACAGGTGGTCACTATCACCAGATATTTGAAGATACAAAAGTACAGATGATATAAGCAGAAATCAATAATATAAGAAATAGATGAGAAATTTTTAAAGTTCTAATTATGAGAAGACAGTGGACCCATAACTTAAAAATAGGCTACTAAGAAAGGAAACATTCAGAGAACAACAAAGAGCTCTTTATCATTTTTAACATGACTTCCAAGATAATATATTGAACAGAAGGGCTGAATAATAGAATGGATATGGCTAAAAAAATCAACCCAAGTAGGGTGCTAGATGATAAATCTCTTCATAATAGCACAAAAAGAAAGAGAGAAAGAGAAAAAAAAAAGAAAGGAAAGAAGAAAGGGAAGGAGGGAGGGGAAAAGAAGGAAAGAAAGAGATTAGATTGAAAATGTAAAAATAAAATTTTAAATATACGGAAGAGAGTTCCAGGAAGCCAACGTTCATCTGGTAGGAATTCAAGAAAGAGAGAAGAAGAGAATGGGGGACAGAAAGAATAACCAAAGAAATAATAAGAAAAAAAAGTCCTGAGCTAAAGGACTTGAGTCATCAGTCTGAAATGGGCCATCAAAGAATAAGCAGAAATAATTTTAAGTCATATGTAGAGGTACAGACTGGTAAGATATTTATATTAAAAGATAAACTGAAAATCCCAAAAGTAAAAAAGTACCTTATAAACAAAAGAACAAATATTGAATTGCCATCTGATTTCTCATCGACAGGGAGTGCTAGTAGACAATGGAGCATTGTTCTCAGATTTCTGAAGGAATATTATTTAGAACTGAGAGTTCTATTCACAGCCAAACCATCATTCAATGTGTGAAGACAAAATTAAGGCCTTAGATAGGTAAGGGATCAAAATATTCAATATCTATTCTGAAAAATGATCCAAGGATATGTCTCAGTGAAATGAAACAATAAATCCAAGAAAGAGAAGGACATGGAACACCTGGAATAGTAGTGAGTAAGATAAACTACAAAACCACAAAACTTACAATTGAATCTAAACAACTGCTGGTAATATGCATAGGACACGTTCAACAGTATTAATAATAAAAATATTAAATAGCGAGGACATAATGTAACATATAATAACAATCCCAGATTTCCAATAAACCAAAAGGGAGAAAGAGGTTAATTTGCTAAAGATTTTGCCTTGTTCAGGTTATAGGTAATAAATATTGATTAATGCTTGATCTTATAGACATCAGTATAAACATAAAACTAACAAATAGAAAAATAAGATGTTGCTTCAGTTATCTACCACTGCTTTAGCATCTGTAACTTAAAACAACAATAATCATTCCTTTTTTCTCTCTCATGGTTTGGGGGATGACTGAGCACAACTAGGCATGAAGGCTCCTCACCTACACATGTCAGTTGATGCTGAGTCTCTGCTGAGACCTCAGCTGGAGCTATTACTCAGAACACCTGCCGTTACCTGCACGTGGCCTCGCCATGCAAATGGAGCTTCCTTGTAGCATGGTGTCTGGGTTCCAATGGCAAGGATCCTGAGAAAGAGAGAAAAAAGTTGAGAGAGAGAGAGAGAGCCAGACAGAAGCTGTGATGCCTGTATCACTTTCTATTTGTTAGAAATGCATCATTAAGGCCTGGCCCATATTCAAGAGAAGGGGGTTTAGACTCCACTTCTTACTGCAAAAGTGTCAAAGAACTTGAAGACAGATTTCTAAGTTGTTTCAGATATATTATTTCCAAAAAGCAGCTAGTGGTTTAAAAAGGAAAGAGAACAACAACAAAAAAAAAACATTTATAGTCCTATCAAAAGTCAGGGAGAAAAATGAAACAATAAAAATTAAACACTAGTACACACAAAATAATATGGCAGCTTTAATGTTTCAAAAATTACAATGAATATGAATGGCTAATTTCTGCTGTTAAAAACAGAGACTTTCAAATTAGATTCAAACCAGGGACTATCTACAGACTGTAAGCTATTTTAAGAGACATACCTAATGTATGAAAGGAAATATGAAAGTAAAGTGATGAACAAAAAAATCAAGCAAAGTAAATATCAGACAAAATAGAATTAATGGCAAAAATAACATTAATTGGGAATAATAAGCTAATAAAATGTTATAAATGCTAATAAAATTATCAAGAAGATAAAATACTCATGAATTTTTATGTAAGGACATCATTTTGAAACATATGAAACAAAAATGTTGGAAAGGTGAAGAACAGTCAGTTAACCACAGAATGGAAGCCTTTCACATCATCAGAGATTGACAGATCAAGCACACAATAAATAACTGAATAAGCAAGCTTGACTTAATAGATATGAATATACTCAAAAAGATACATATTCTTTTCCAAAACCCATGAAACATTGTAAAATTTGTCTGATGGCCTCAAAGAAGTTTTCAGGTAAATCCCAAAACTAAAAATCATCTATGCTACATTATATAAATGCAATGCAAGAAAACTGGAAATAGCAACCAAAAGTGGCCCAGCTTGGAATTTAAAACATTCTTCTCTATCACACAAATTAAAAGGTAGATCAAAATTGAAAGTATATACCATTTTAACTGAATGAGAGCACAGCAATTCCTATGGGATGCTGTAAATCAATATTAGGAGAAATATTTATAGCCTCAAACTTGACCATGCATCAGAATCAGATGGAGAGCTTGTTAAAATGCAGGTTTTTGGGCCCCATTCCCAGAGTCTCTGATCAAGAGTTCTGGGGTGGGGCCTGAGAATTTGCATTTTGAGCAAGTTTCCAGATAACATTGAGGCTGCTGGTCCTGGGACCACACTTTGAGAACCACTGTTTTATAGTTTCACTTAAAGGCAGAGGAGGTCTTCTCTGATTACCCTAGCCCACCACCTGGTGCATTCCATCCATTTCAAATTTTAGCGTCTCATTACAAGTTTTATTTTTGTTTAATTGTTTGCCATCATTTTTTCTCTAAGCACATAAGAGATGATAATCATAATGATATGAATAATGATGACAGTGAATGAGCAAAATTTTGTAAATATAGAGAATTTGCCAAATACAGCATAAATTTATATGAAATTAAATGCCATGAATGTCAACAAGTGTTTCCATGTCTATAACCAGAATTTCCTGTGATGATCCAGTGGTTCTCCAACCTGGCTGCACACTGGCATTACCTGGGGAGTTTTGATAAGGACCAATGCCTAGATCCCAACCCAGAGATTGTGATTTAATTGGCCTGGAGTGTGGCCTAAGCCTCAGGAGTTTTAAAAGCTCCCAGGTGGTACCTATCTGCAGCCAAGATTGAGAACCACTGATCTACAACAAGGAAATCAAGTCAGAGATGACTATATCTTTCCCTTACTCTTAAAGGACAATCAAGTTATACATAAATTTGGATACCAATTCCTGCCATCTCATGGATTCAATGGGAGTTTTGTCTGCTGAGGAAAAGCAGATACAACCCTCCAGCCCCTTCCAGCCACGGTTTCCACAGAATAGACATTGCTTTATGGTTCGTTGCTGCCCAACTCCCAACATATTTCACAGCAATTGTAACAACAGTATGAATTACAACTGATATGCTTTGAATGTAATTATCCATTTCCCCGTATCTTGACATTTGAGATGTAACCAAGAACGTTGCATCCCCTTGGACTGGTTGAAGGGGGAGATTCTGATTAATGTCCTTTCAACTCCCATAAGAAACACATGGCTTGTATTAAAGACAAGATGAATGAATTGATATATTGGGAACGGCCTGCACATTAGACGAACATGACTTACTAAAGCCAGGAATGTCCTAATGATTAAATCTATCCATATATGTGAATCAACTTATCTCCTTCAGGGAGAAGCTCTTTTAAATGGGTTGTGTTCTCTAGCAAAGCAAAAATCTTCTCCTTCACTGAACAGAAATCATCATTCATCCATGTAACTGTGAACATTAGAAATTTAATGAGCTGACAGTACAAAAATAAATTTACCTTATTCTTTGCTCTGATCACTTAAATGTATTATCCTTCAAATACTTAGCTTAAAAATACAAAAATCCATTGCCAAAATTTGTGTTTTTACTAATGTTAAACTTGTCAGATAAAATACAGGACCCCCAGTTAAATTAGAATTTCAAATAAACATCAAATAATTTTTTAGTATAAAAATGTCCCAAATATTGCATGGGGCATACTTATCTTAAAAAAATGTATTTTTTATTTATCTGAAATTCTAATGTAAATGGGTGTCCTGTATTTTTATTTGCTAAATCTGGCAACACTAACTACTGTGGACCACATGCTGGAGCCACATTCTTCAGTTTTAGGGGATTTTTTTGGTGGCTATTTGGTCAGAAGACATGGTCTTATCACTAAATCAATACATTAAATTTCTCTGCTGGTAAAAAAATCATTCTATAGACAGACAGTACCAACAAGTTAACCTCACTCTGACATGAATGAAAACCGTTTCTAAGTGGTTATAGTTTCTAAAACAGAACTCCATCTACAATAAATGTAACTATTTCACTAAAATTGTTTGCATGTGTTTCTTTTCTGCACTAGGCCATGTTCCTGTACCATCTTAGTTGCCTTCATCTGTTACTTTGCAGACCTTTCTTTGCCCATATCTTTGATTTAAATTTATCATGACACATTTTTAAACAATAGCAGGAAACCTCACTTATGACTTTAATTACAAAATGGTGTTATAAAATTATATCCACATTTTATTTTTGGCAGGCTCAGTCCTCATTGAACATGAATATCTCAAGTTGGCCTCCGCAGTTCTCTTTGGTTGATTTCAGTGCTTACTGTATGTAATTGATATAAAAACACAAGTTTAGGAAGCAGTTATTGGAACTTGTTAAAAGAAGTAGCCACATTCGTAAATACTTTCAGTTTGCTATGTAACATGCCAAGAGAATTAAATACACACTTTGGGGAATATGGGAGAAATTCCGACTTTTTAAAGAAAAACTGATGTATTTTGCTCCTATGTTAATTGTTTGACTGTAAGGTCCATAGCTTTGTTTCTTTTCAAATCCCAACCGTGTCTAATAAGAAAAAAAAACAAAAAAAAACAAAGTAAACTAGACAAACATGCATCTCTATAAATACCTGTTGGCACTTAAATAATTCTATTGTCCTTTCTTAGTGAAAAGAAATAAGAATGTGTCAGTCCTCTATTAGGTATAATAGAAAAGACCACAATAAAATCATAAAAAGCCATTATTGGAAGCCTCAAGTTTAATGCTGCCTGAGGTAATCTCAATAAATTTTAAAAGTAAGAACTTTAAAAATCAAAACTAGTGATTCTTTTCCATTAATGTAGGCAAGTTTCCACATTCCTTTGGCTTGAAGGCAAATGTAGTTTATAGCATAAAAGGGCCACTTCCTTGTTTGCATTTCTCATATATGTACTACCAAAGAATATATTTCACTTAGCACAGAACAAACAAGTAGAGGGAAAAAAAGAAAGAGAGAGAATTCAATAAATTGTATTTCTAGTACTAATAAAGTGGGCAGGGAGATATTCTCAGCCCTCAACCTTTTATTTTTAAAATACCTATTTATGGGGCTTCCCTGGTGGTGCAGTGGTTAAGAATCCGCCTGCCAATGCAGGGGACACGGGTTCGAGCCCTGGTCCGGGAAGATCCCACATGCCACAGAGCAACTAAGCCCGTGCACCACAACTACTGAGCCTACACTCTAGAGCCCGCAAGCCACAACTACTGAAGCAGGTGTGCCTAGAGCCTGTGCTCCATAACAAGAGAAGCCACCACAATAAGAAACCTGCCCACCACAATGAAGAGTAGCTCCCACTCACCACAACTAGAGAAAGCCCATGCACAGCACCGAAGACCCAACACAGCCAAAAATAAATAAATAATTTTTAAAAATACCTATTTATCCTTTGACAATTATAGGATCTAATCATGCATATGCTGAGGAACCTGAGAAATGTGTCTCAGAAAAGAGAATCTGTGACAAGCAACAGTATAATTTAGGTTAACATGAACTAAGAAGTTTCTCCAAGATATAGTCCCAACTTTCAAGTTGTTCATCATCTAACCTGAGCAATACAAGCAGGAAATAATAAAGGGCTAAATGGTGTGCTACAAACTCTCAGAACAATAAAGACCAGAAAGGGGAGAGAGCAGTATAACTCGGAAGGGTTTTGAGGCTTAAATAATACTTAGGCAAACATAGATTAAATAAGCCAGCACACGTGGAGATTGGCTGCTGGGGATAATACATCACCTGGTAATTGCCAAAATAGTGAAAAATAAATGAAAACTAAGACTTAAAGTGGTGTTGGTCATATACAGTACAGTCAGAGCATCTTCAAAGAATAACTATTTCAAGGAAGAAGAATATAAACCAGAAAACTCAAGGGAATCACATTAACCACTGACTTTCAGAAATGGAGTGACCTAAAAAAAAGCCAACTTAGTCTTGGAACCACCAAAGACTATGTCAGAGGAGCCATGGTCCCCTAAAAGACCTTGAAGATGCACTTTCTTTGCTTCTCTTCCTCTATTCCCACTTTACAACCTCTCACAACTCTGATCAGCAAGGCTACCTACAAGACAAATCCACAGTAAACACCAGCATTGCAGCTAATACTAAATAGCTTTCCTAATAAATTTTTATACTTACAAAGAAAATAGTAGCTGCCGTTCCAAAAATATAATCACTGTATACCAAGCATTGTGCTAAGTGTTTGATCGGCATTATATCATATCATCAGCAAAATCGTATTTAATCCTCATGCACATAATTCTGTTTAATTCATTTTAAAAATGAGAAAACAATGGGCAGAGATCGGGCATAACTTGTCTAAGGTCACACAATTAATAAGAGCTGAACTGAGACTGAAATCCATGTCTGCCCAGGTCCCAAGCTCACATTCTTTTCACTACATCCATGTCACAGAAATTGCTTGGAGAGCATTTATTTCCCCAACATTTTATTATGAAAAATTTCAAACACTAGGAAAGTCGAAAGAATTTGATAAACACCCATTTACCTACCCCCTAGATTCTACAATTAACACTTAACTATGCTTGCTTTGTCACATGTGTGTCTGTCCATCCATCCTTCTATCCATTCACCAATCTTATTTTTGATGTGATTAAAAGTAAATTGCAGGCATCAATGATTTTTACCTGTAAACATTTCAGCATGCAAGCCATTAATTGGAGTTCAACATTGTTTTCAGTTGTTTTTGTTTTGAGATAACCTTAAATACAATAAATGTACAAATTTTAAGTGTACAAGTCAATGAGTTTTGACAAAGACATACACCTGTGCAACCCAAGCCCCTATCAAAATACAGAACATTACCATCACCCAGAAGATTCCTTCTCAGTCAATCCCCACCCTATCCCATAGGCAACCATTGTTCTTATTTTTTTCCACCATAGATTATTTTGCTTGTCCTTGGAGTGTGTTTCTAATGTATAGCTCTGGGCTCCACCACAATCTGCTGAAAAAGAACTTTCATGTGTGAAGTTTAGAAATATGCATATTTAACAAGCTCATCTGAAGACTGAGAGCCACTGTACTATTCCAGTCTACCTCTCTCTGTGAGACGTGATATAATCCTCTGTTTTATTTATGATCTTTCTATGTTCACCTAACGGAAAATTTAATTCCAAATAGTTTTTCCCTAAATTGTTTTTATTCTCAGTAATTATGCTTACAACAAATTACACCTGTTTAAGGTAAGGAACAATCTGATTTACATAAGTATCACAGAAAGCAAGGTAGAGGCCATTAATTGTGAAAATGAGTCAACAAAACAGTGCTATTATTGGGAGGGTCCAATGGTATTCATGAATTAAGTGTGGTATTTTCAACAGCTGCATAGGCAGTGAGGAACATTTTGTAATATTAATATATATTACTTTTGAATTTGTATATTCACAGGTCTTGATGAAACATGAAGTTTGATGCAGATACTTTACACTGGCAACTAAATAGTCATTGAACAGTAGCTCTGAAAAGTTTTACTTTTATAAAAATATGACATTTTAATTACATTTTCACAAATTAAGTAAAGTTGATATCCGTTAGCTATAATTTTTCTTTTGGCTACTAATTTTGACAAGTAATTTTTTATATTTTAGAAGAAAAATAACTTTTGAAAATAAATGAATAAAATTTTAATTTTTGAAATTTTTTACATTTACCTTAATTTACATTTTGGTGAAAATATTAAAGTTTTGTATACTAATTACAATTTCATCTTATCTTTTAATCTTTTAGATCAATCCAATGACAATTCTGTCAATTCAATATCAATTTTGTGAAAATCTTGATTAAAAATAGATTTTTCTGAATAAAGGCAAAAAATTATCAAATTAATTTAATGATTATGTAGATCTTTGTTATTTATTCAAACATTGCTGATCCATCAATAGAATACTGAGACATTCAAGATAATTAAATTTGTCATCTTTGATATATTGTAGATTTTCAATCATGTTAGTTAAAATAGTAGGATAGAAAATAAGTTTGTGTGTTATCTTGATTTATTATTTCCAATTCTAACAACTAAAATAAATGCAGACTAAAATCATCCTTCTCCCACTATAGACACAAAACTTGTGGATAAAATACAAAAAGAAAGAGAGAGAGGGAGACAGAAGGAAAAAAAGAAATCTGCATATGCAAGAGGTAAAGAGGAATGAGTGCATGTGTTGACACCAGGCCTGTATCAAAATCCTTCATGTACACTCACAGCTGGAAGGGGGGGTCTTATCATCTGTGAGAAGACAAAGTTATGATTTTGGGCACAGAGGGGGCAAGGTGCTTCTGAACTATCTGCATAAAAGGATAGAGTGAAAAAGCTTCTACTTTTGTGAAAGGGGAACTAGAAAAAAACAGCATTGGGACCTAATAAAGGATCAAGGAAACTTGTCTTTTCCCAAAATTTTGAGTGAAATAAAGTAGAGTTTTCCCATGAGACATTAAAATGTCAAACCTGAGAAATCCTAGAGTTTGCACTATTCAAGTGATGTCAGAATTCCAAGCTGATTGGATAATTAAAAATCTCAAGGACCCTAGGAAGAGGCAAAGCAAAACTCCTATGTAAGCTGCACACAACACCCACAAACACACATACAAATAACTTTTAAACCTTGATGAAGATAAACTCATGTTCAAAAATTACTCAACACGTGAGAAAACAATCTTCCATAAGAGGAAGTCAGCACATATGTCAAACTGGAATATGTATCATACCAAGAATTTGCAATAACAGAATAAGCTGAGAAAGATTAGAAAATAAGTATGTTTCTAATAAAGAGCTAAGAGAAGAAATGGAAATTATAATGAAAGAACAGAGAACTCTGGGGAAAAAATAGCTAAAAGAGTTGGAGAAAGAAGCAATGACATTTAACTTAAATCTCAACAGGTGGGTTAAAATACAGATTAGTTAAATTGAAAAAGGAAAAAAAGAATTAGTATCATAGAAGAGAGAAGATAGAGAATTATCGAGAAGTTAAAAAAAAAGATAAGAGGTGTGGAAAGACAGAGCAGAATGAGAAGATTTAACTTACATAAAACTAGATCTCCAGAAAGAGAGAACAGAGGTGCTAGCTGAGAAGATAATGGCTGAGAATCTTCCAGAACTGATGAAAAAACATAAATCCTAAGAATAAAAAGCACAAAAGATTGGGATTGACACATATACACTAATATTTATTAAATGGATAACTAATGAGAACCTGCTGTATAAAAAAATAAATAAAATAAAATTCAAAAATTCAAAAAAAAAAGCACAAAAACTTGTAAGCGTAAAAAAATTTTAAAAAAATCATACCTAGATATATTGTTTAAATATTGTAAGCATAAAAATAAAAATAAATCCATACCTAGATGTATTTTAATTAATCTGGAAAATAAAAAGGACAAAGAGATTCTTAGAAGGGAAAATTTAACTACAAGGAACTATCAGAAGCCTTCTCCACAGTAACAGCAGGTGTCAGGAGACAGTGAAAAATATCTTCAATGTTTAGAAAGAGCTAACTATGGCCTTAAAGCACTCTAACCAGCCAATCAAGATGTAAAATGAAAGTGAAGCAGATGCATTTTTAGTTATCTAAAGTCTAAAAGAATGCATTATTCAAAGATTTGCCCTGGAAAAACCACTAAAGCATGATCTTCAGTAATAGGTTAATTGAACCCAGAAGGAAAATGTGAGATGCAAGAAGTAACTGTGAGCAAAGAAATTGTTAAATAAAGAGTGACAATAATAATAGTAACAATGACTAATTGAGGCATTTAGAAAAATGTAAAGCTAAACATAAGACAAAGGAATCCTGAAAAGTCACAGAGAGTGATAATCAAGAGTTTATAGTAAGAGTTAATCTTTCTAAGGGGCTTGTATTGATCAGCATAAGGGTAAAGGGGTTGATTATGTTTAGATTTGGTTAAATCAAGTATGCAAGAAGGAGGAGATAGGGGGATATATGTATATGTATAGCTGATTCACTTTGTTATAAAGCAAAAACTAACACACCATTGTAAAGCAATTATACTCCAATAAAGAGTATAATTTACTTACTGATTTATTAATAAATAAATAAATTAAATAAAATTTATGTGTAATCTTTAAAACCACAGGAATAGAATCTATAATTTCCAAACTAATAGAGAAGAAAAAGCAGAGAATAAAGAAAACTCAATAAAACACATACTGGGAAAAAAGAGAAAAGTAAAGAAGAACCATGAAAAACAAAAATATGAAGTAAGATGACAGAAATAAATAAATTCAAGTGTAACAATATTCACTATAAATATGAGTAAATTAAACTTGCCAATTAAAAAATAAAGGTTCTTGGGTTTTTAGTCAGATCTTTAATTGAGCTATGTGCTCTTCACAAGAGACGTGATGACATAGATGACATGGAAATTATCAAAGAAAAGGATGAAAAAGACAAATCAGGACTTCCAGTTAAACATAAGAAATTCAAATCAATTATTTATCTTTACTCTCCTCTAAAGCCCCCAAACGGAATAAAGGAATAAACCCACAAAGGCAACAGAAGAGATGAGAAATGTCAAGAAAGTTTAGGAAGAAGGAAAGCAGATGGATAAGTGGTAACTGACTCAGCAGAGCAGGGAAAGCTGACACCCAGCAGCGAGTTTGCAGGAGGCAAGAAGCAACATGAATGTCTGACTCACAGAGCAGAAGTCCAGAAGGGCCTAAAATGGAGGCATCAAGCACTTCTGAAAGCCCAGTGAAAACAGCAAGTCTGGTAAATCCTACATAAGAAACTGATGCCCTCTCCAAACATGCAGGGCCTCTCGACCCCAGCAAGAGACAAACCTCCCTGGGAGAGTTGTACAGAGAGCCTCACAAATGGGAGAACAGGAACAGCAAAGGGCAGGTGTGAGGTGCCAACTGAAACACGGAGATCATTTAATGATGAGATTACAAATGCCCTTCTTGTCTTGAAACTGAGATCACTGACTGTCAGGCCTAGCATGCAGGTAAGAGATTAAATGTTCCACCCTAGGGAAACAGAATTGTGCAAAAGAAAACCTACATACATTTAGACTTGAGTGTCAGACAAAGACCTTAGTAATTGGGTATCTACCCAATAACCTACAGTGAGCATCTACTTAATTGCAATATATTAGATACACTACCTTTAATAGGGGAAAAGCAAGAATTTCTGCTATCATCGCTTCAATTCAACACTGACCTAGACTTCTGAGCTGTACAATAAGATGAGAAAGGAAAAAGAGATATAAGTTAGAAGTAAAATCATGTCACATATAATTGCCTATGCAGAAAACACAAGAAAATACATAAATTGTTAAAAGTTTTTAAATAGAAAAATCTAACAGAACATATGAAAATCCTTACTGGGAAAAATTAATAAATATAGTCAAAGGCTGGAGAATAATACTTAAAGAGAATGCCTTAGATGGAAAGACAATATTTTTTAAAAAGTCAATTCTCTTCCAAATTAACCTATAATTCCAATCAAAATCTAAGTTAGAAAAACTAGCCAGTCCTCCCCTGTGTGTCTCCTTTACTACTCACACAGAACACTTCCCTTCTGACAGTTCTGGTCACCAAATGTGGAGGTGGTTTTCCCCACACCAAACAATTCTCTGCAACACCAGCTGGGTGTTCTACCATTTAACTCAATTCCGACACCATCTACCCAGAGATAGTGTCAGCTCCCAAGGGTTGGGGCTCAGTCCCACATGACTGCTCCCACCTCACTTCAAATGCCAATCACAAGTAGTAGGTCCCCAGGTTACCCACAACTTCTGTCCAATTTGGCTACAAATATGATGTTCCTACAACCCCCTCCTCAGTTTTGGTTAATTTGCTAGAGCAGCTCACAAAACTCAGGGAAACACTTATCTACATTTATCAGTTTATTAAAGAGTATGATAAAGGATACAGATGAACAGCCAGATGAAGAGATACAGAGAGCAAGGTCTGGGAGGGTCCTGAGCACATGAGCTTCTGTCCCCATGGAGTTGGGATGCATCACCCTCCCAACTGCATGTGTTCACCAACCTGGAAGTTCTCAGAATGCCCTACTGTTGGTATTTTATGGAGGCTTCCCCAAGTAGGCATGATCAATCATTAACTCCATTTTCAGCCCCTCTCTTCTCTCTGGAGGATGGAGAGCGGGATTGAAAATTCCAACTGGCTAATTATGGCTTGGTCTTTCTAGTGACAAGGCCCTATCCAGGAGCCCACCCAGAGTCATCTTATTAGAACAAAAGATGCTTCTAATGCTCTTGTCACTTAGGAATTTACAAGGGTTTTAGGAGCTCTGTGCCAGGAACCAGGGGCAAAGATGAATATATATATTTTTTTCTACCTCACAATTTCAGTGTTTTTTCAAGGACCTTGGCAAGCTAATCCTAAAATTCATTTTGGAGGATTACAAGACAAGAATAGCCAAGACAGTTTTGAAGAAGAAGAAGAAGAAGGAGGAGGAGGAGGAGGAGAAAAGAAGAAAGGGGATTAATCATAAAAGTTACTAAGACTTATTAAACAGCTAACATAATTTTTAAAATTGTATTAGCACAGGGATAGAAAAACATCTGGTTTTCAATCTCACTTTTTTAAGCATCGCACTTTCACCCATTACCTCCTACCTTTCCAGCTCACTGGCTCTAGTACCTCCAATGAGAACAATCCATTAGATCTTCTGGGCCCTAGAATTTGTGTATTTTACCATCTTTTCACTGTCCCTCACCATCCTTGTGTCCTTTCTTTTCTCTTTCACCACCTTAAACCCTCAAGACCATTATTCCTCTCATTCTCCCTTTAAAAAAAAATCTTTTTTTAAACATACACACTTAGAAGAACCTCATCCCTTGTTAGTTCTAACTCTTCATTACCTGTTAACTACATTTGGATTGCCAATATGGGAAGCAGAAAATACACAACCATGCTCACTAGTAACTTTAAATGGGCTTCTGGTGTGCTAGTGAACATACAACAGTTCCCCAACTCATTCATGCTCTTACTCTGCCCAATGACTATTTCTTATATTTTCTTCTCTTTTCAAACCTCCAGTACTTCCTCCTCCATCCTCACTTGGGAAATAACCACACTTCCTGATATCTTGAGTAAATTAAAGATTAAAAAATCATATTTTTTTCAAGTTGTCTACATAGAAAAACAATTTGACTGAAAGTTGACATTTCAACAACTATGCAAATTAGAAGACAGTTGTATAATATCATCAAAATATTAAGGGAAAAATAGTTGTTAACTTGTCCTCTATCTGGCTAAACTTTATTCAAGAATGAAGGTAAAACTTTTCAGAAAATCAAAACTGAGATTATTTACTTCTTAAAATCATTCACTAAAGGAGTGTACTCCAGGAAAGAGGAAAATAATCCATAAAGAGAGGTTGCAATGCATGAAGGAATGGTGAGTAAACAAATCAGCAAATATATGTCTCTATAAATAGAAACCATAGAAAATATTCATAATAACGTCTAACCATGGAGTTAAAATTAAAATACAATAAAATACTGGAAAACAGTGAAATGTACAATGGTGGGGGTGACTGGAGTTAAAGTAGTCTAAAATTCTTGAATTGTATAGAGGAGGATGGAAATGTTAACTTTAGACTTTAAGTATGCATATTAGTATTTTAATAATAACCATTAAAAGAAAAAGAGTGTAAATTTTACAGAGTAAAGAAAAAAATCACAAAGTTTACTGATCACAAAGAGGGCAAGAGAGCAAAAGAAAAGTGTCAGCTTAGAAAAAATCCATTTAAATTAAAAATAGAATATAAGATAGTAAAATTAAATCAAATATATTTGTGATCACAATTAATATTGGACTAAACTAGCACATTAAAAGAGAAAGTTGTCCGATTGGATTTACAAAAGACATATGTTATTTACAAAAGATATATGTCTTGGAAGCAACCTAAATGTTATCTGTTATTTACAAAAGACATATGCTGTTTACAAAAGACATATGTTATTTACAAAATACATATCTGTTATTTACAAAAGACGTATGTCTTGGAAGCAACCTAAATGTCCATCAGCAGAGGAATGGATAAAGAATATGTGGACAAATCTGGAAGGGAGGGGCAAGATGGCGGAAGAGTAAGACGCGGAGATCACCTTCCTCCCCACAGATACATGAGAAATACATCTACACGTGGAACTGCTCCTACAGAACACCCACTGAACGCTGGCAGAAGACGTCAGACCTCCCAAAAGGCAAGAAAATCCCCACGTACTTGGGTAGGGCAAAAGAAAAAAGAAATAACAGAGACAAAAGAATAGGGACGGGACCTGCACCAGTGGGAGGGAGCTGTGAAGGAGGAAAGGTTTCCACACACTAGGAAGCCCCTTCGCGGGCGGAGACTGCGGGTAGCAGAGGGGGGAAGCTTCGGAGCCACGGAGGAGAGCGCAGCAACAGGGGTGCGGAGGGCAAAGTGGAGAGATTCCCGCACAGAGGAGCGGTGCCGACCAGTACTCACCAGCCCGAGAGGCTTGTCTGCTCAGCCGCCGGGGCGGACGGGGGCTGGGAGCTGAGGCTCGGGCTTCGGTGCTAGCCGGGAGGGAGTCCGGGAAAAAGACTGCAGCTGCCGAAGAGGCAAGAGACTTCTTCTTGCCTCTTTGTTTCGCGGCGCGCAAGGAGAGGGGATTCAGAGCGCCGCCTAAACGAGCTCCAGAGACGGGCGCGAGCCGCGGCTATCAGCGCGGATCCCACAGCAACAGGGACGCAGAGGGAAAAACGGAGAGATTCCCGCACAGAGGCTCGGCGCCGAGCAGCACTCACGAGCCCGAGAGGCTTGTCTGCTCACCCGCCTGGGCGGGCGGGGGCTGGGAGCTGAGGCGTGGGCTTCAGTCGGATCCCAGGCAGAGGACTGGGGTTGGCTGCATGAACACAGCCTGAAGGGGCTAGCGCACCACAACTAGCCGGGAAGGTGCCCGAGAAAAAGTCTGCAGCTGCCGAAGAGGCAAGAGACTTTTTCTTGCCTCTTTGTTTCGCGGCGTGCAAGGAGAGGGGATTCAGAGCGCCACTTAAACGAACTCCAGAGACGGGCACGAGCCGCGGCTATCAGCGCGGACCGCAGAGACGGGCATGAGACGCTAAGGCTGCTGCTGCCGCCACCAAAAAGCCTGTGGGCGAGCACAGGTCATTCTCCACACCGCCCCTCCCGGGAGCCTGTGCAGCCCGCCACAGCCAGGCTCCCGTAATCTGGGGACAACTTCCCCGGGAGAGCGCACGGTGCGCCTCAGGCTGCTGCAATGTCACGCCGGCTTCTGCCGCCGCAGGCTCGCCCCGCCTCCTCCGTACCGCTCCCTCCCCCCAGCCTGACTGAGCCAGAGCCCCCGAATCAGCTGCTCCTTTAACCCCGTTCTGTCTGGGCGGGGAACAGACGCCCTCAGGGGACCTACAAGCAGAGGCGGGTCCAAATCCAAAGCTGAACCCCGGGAGCTATACGAACAAAGAAGAGAAAGGGAAATCTCTCCCAGCAGCCTCAGAAGCAGCGGATTAAAGCTCCACAAACAACTGGATGTGCCTGCATCTGTTGAATACCTGAATAGACAACGAATCATCCCAAATTTAGGAGGTGGACTTTGGGAGCAGGATATATTAAGTTTTCCCCTTTTCCTTTTTTTGTGAGTGTATATGTGTATGCTTCTGGGTGAGATTTTGTCTGTATAGCTTTGCTCTCACCGTTAGTCCTAGGGTTAGGTCCGTCCGTTTTTTTTTTTTTTTTCTTTGCTTAAAAAAATTTTTCTTTCCCTACTAAATGTTTTCTTAATAGTTGTTTCCTTATTTTCTATTTTTAAAAAATTAAAAAAAATTTTTTAAATAAGTTTTTTCATATTTTTATTTTAAAAAATTAAAAAAAATTTTTTTTCTTAATAAATTTTTTCTTAATAATTTTTTTCCTTTTTTTAGTATAAAAAATTAATAAATCTATTTTTAAAAATTAAAAAAAATTTTTTTCTTAATAAATTTATTCTTAAAAATTTTTTTTCTTATTTTTTATTATAATTGCTTTATTTTATTTTATTTTATCCTCTTTTTTTCTTTCTTTCCATTTTTTCTCCCTTTTATTCTGAGCCATGTGGATGAAAAGCTCTTGGTGCTCCAGCCAGGCATCAGGGCTGTGCCTCTGAGGTGGGAGAGCCAACTTCAGGACACTGGTCCACAAGAGACCTCCCAGCTCCACGTAATACCAAATGGCAAAAATCTCTCAGAGATCTCCATCTCAACATCAAGACCCAGCTTCACTCAACGACCAGCAAGCCACAGTGCTGGACAACCTATGCCAAACAACTAGCAAGACAGGAACACAGCCCCATCCATTAACAGAGAGGCTGCCTAAAATCAGAATAAGGCCACAGACACCCCAAAACACACCACCAAACGTGGACGAGCCTACCAGAAAGACAACATCCAGCCTCATCCACCAGAACATAGGCACTAGTTCCCTCCACCAGGAAACCTACACAACCCACTGAACCAACCTTAGCCACTGGGGACAGATACCAAAAACAACGGGAACTACGAACCTGCAGCCTGTGAAAAGGAGACCCCAAACACAGTAAGATAAGCAAAATGAGAAGACAGAAAAACACACAGCAGATGAAGGAGCAGGGTCAAAACACACCAGACCTAACAAATGAAGAGGAAATAGGTAGTCTACCTGAAAAAGAATTCAGAATAATGATAGTAAGGATGATCCAAAATCTTGGAAATAGAATAGACAAAATGCAAGAAACATTTAACAAGGACCTAGAAGAACTAAAGAGGAACCAAGCAATGATGAAAAGCACAATAAATGAAATTAAAAATACTCTAGATGGGATCAATAGCAGAATAACTGAGGCAGAAGAACGGATAAGTGACCTGGAAGATAAAATGGTGGAAATAACTACTGCAGAGCAGAATAAAGAAAAAAGAATGAAAAGAACTGAGGACAGTCTCAGAGACCTCTGGGACAACATTAAACACACCAACATTCGAATTATAGGGGTCCCAGAAGAAGAAGAGAAAAAGAAAGGGACTGAGAAAATATTTGAAGAGATTATAGTTGAAAACTTCCCTAATATGGGAAAGGAAATAGTTAATCAAGTCCTGGAAGCACAGAGAGTCCCATACAGGATAAATCCAAGGAGAAACACACCAAGACACATATTAATCAAACTATCCAAAATTAAATGTAAAGAAAACATATTAAAAGCAGCAAGGGAAAAACAACAAATAACACACAAGTGAATCCCCATAAGGTTAACAGCTGATCTTTCAGCAGAAACTCTGCAAGCCGGAAGGGAGTGGCAGGATATGCTTAAAGTGAGGAAGGAGAAAAACCTACAACCAAGATTACTCTACCCAGCAAGGATCTCATTCAGATTTGATGGAGAAATTAAAACCTTTACAGACAAGCAAAAGCTGAGAGAGTTCAGCACCACCAAACCAGCTTTACAACAAATGCTAAAGGAACTTCTCTAGGCAAGAAACACAAGAGAAGGAAAACACCTACAATAACAAACCCAAAACATTTAAGAAAATGGGAATAGGAACATACATATCGATAATTACCTTAAATGTAAATGGATTAAATGCTCCCACCAAAAGACACAGACTGGCTGAATGGATACAAAAACAAGACCCATATATATGCTGTCTACAAGAGACCCACTTCAGACCTAGAGACACATACAGACTGAAAGTGAGGGGATGGAAAAAGATATTCCATGCAAATGGAAATCAAAAGAAAGCTGGAGTAGCAATTCTCATATCAGACAAAATAGACTTTAAAATAAAGACTATTACAAGAGACAAAGAAGGACACTATATAATGATCAAGGGATCGATCCAAGAGGAAGGTATAACAATTGTAAATATTTATGCACCCAACATAGGAGCACCTCAATACATAAGGCAAATACTAACAGCCATAAAAGGGGAAATTGACAGTAACACAATCATAGTAGGGGACTTTAACACCCCACTTTCACCAATGGACAGATCATCCAAAATGAAAATAAATAAGGAAACACAAGCTTTAAATGATACATTAAACAAGATGGACTTCATTGATATTTATAGGACATTCCACCCAAAAACAACAGAATACACATTTTTCTCAAGTGCTCATGGAACATTCTCCAGGATAGATCATATCTTGGGTCACAAATCAAGCCTTGGTAAATTTTAAAAAATTGAAATCGTATCAAGTATCTTTTCCGACCACAACGCTATGAGACTACATATCAATTACAGGAAAAGATCTGTAAAAAATACAAACACATGGAGGCTACACAATACACTACTTAATAACGAAGTGATCACTGAAGAAATCAAAGGGGAAATCAAAAAATACCTAGAAACAAATGACAATGGAGGCACGACGATCCAAAACCTATGGGATGCAGCAAAAGCAGTTCTAAGAGGGAAGTTTATAGCAATACAAGCCTACATCAAGAAACAGGAAACATCTCAAATAAACAACCTAACCTTGCACCTAAAGCAATTAGAGAAAGAAGAACAAAAAAACCCCAAAGCTAGCAGAAGGAAAGAAATCATAAAGATCAGATCAGAAAAAAATGAAAAAGAAATGAAGGAAACAATAACAAAAATCAATGAAACTAAAAGCTGGTTCTTTGAGAAGATAAACAAAATTGATAAACCATTAGCCAGACTCATCAAGAGAAAAAGGGAGAAAACTCAAATTAATAGAATTAGAAATGAAAAAGGAGAAGTAACCACTGACACTGCAGAAATACAAAGGATCATGAGACATTACTACAAGCAACTCTATGCCAATAAAATGGACAACCTGGAAGAAATGGACAGATTCTTAGAAATGCACAACCTGCCAAGACTGAACCAGGAAGAAATAGAAAATATGAACAGACCAATCACCAGCACTGAAATTGAAACTGTGATTAAAAATCTTACAACAAACAAAAGCCCAGGACCAGATGGCTTCACAGGCGAATTCTATCAAACATTTAGAGAAGAGCTAACACCTATCCTTCTCAAACTCTTCCAAAATATTGCAGAGGGAGGAACACTCCCCAACTCATTCTACGAGGCCACCATCACCCTGATACCAAAACCAGACAAAGATGTCACAAAGAAAGAAAACTACAGGCCAATATCACTGATGAACATAGATGCAAAAATCCTCAACAAAATACTAGCAAACAGAATCCAACAGCACATTAAAAGGATTATACACCATGATCAAGTGGGGTTTATTCCAGGAATGCAAGGATTTTTCAATATACGCAAATCAATCAACGTGATACATCATATTAACAAATTGAAGGAGAAAAACCATATGATCATCTCAATAGATGCAGAGAAAGCTTTCGACAAAATTCAACACCCATTTATGATAAAAGTCCTGCAGAAAGTAGGCATAGAGGGAACTTTCCTCAACATAATAAAGGCCGTATATGACAAACCCACAGCCAACATTGTCCTCAATGGTGAAAAACTGAAACCATTTCCACTAAGATCAGGAACAAGACAGGGTTGCCCACTCTCACCACTATTATTCAACATAGTTTTGGAAGTGTTAGCCACAGCAATCAGAGAAGAAAAAGAAATAAAAGGAATCCAAATCAGAAAAGAAGAAGTAAAGCTGTCACTGTTTGCAGATGACATGATACTATACATAGAGAATCCAAAAGATGCTACCAGAAAACTACTAGAGCTAATCAATGAATTTGGTAAAGTAGCAGGATACAAAATTAATGCACAGAAATCTCTTGCATTCCTGTATACTAATGATGAAAAATCTGAACGTGAAATTAAGAAAACACTCCCGTTTACCATTGCAACAAAAAGAATAAAATATCTAGGAATAAACCTACCTAAGGAGACAAAAGACCTGTATGCAGAAAATTATAGGACACTGATGAAAGAAATTAAAGATGATACAAATAGATGGAGAGATATACCATGTTCTTGGATTGGAAGAATCAACATTGTGAAAATGACTCTGCTACCCAAAGCAATCTACAGATTCAATGCAATCCCTATCAAACTGCCACTGGCATTTTTCACAGAACTAGAACAAAAAATTTCACAATTTGTATGGAAACACAAAAGACCCCGAATAGCCAAAGCAATCTTGAGAACGAAAAATGGAGCTGGAGGAATCAGGCTCCCTGACTTCAGACTATATTACAAAGCTACAGTAATCAAGACAGTTTGGTACTGGCACAAAAACAGAAATATAGATCAATGGAACAGGATAGAAAGCCCAGAGATAAGCCCATGCACATATGGTCACCTTATCTTTGATAAAGGAGGCAAGCATATACAGTGGAGAAAAGACAGCCTCTTCAATAAGTGGTGCTGGGAAAATTGGACAGGTACATGTAAAAGTATGAAATTAGAACACTCCCTGACACCATACACAAAAATAAACTCAAAATGGATTAAAGACCTAAGTGTAAGGCCAGACACTATCAAACTCTTAGAGGAAAACATAGGCAGAACACTCTATGACATAAATCACAGCAAGATCCTTTTTGACCCAGGTCCTAGAGAAATGGAAATAAAAACACAAATAAACAAATGGGACCTAATGAAACTGAAAAGCTTTTGCACAGCAAAGGAAACCATAAACAAGACCAAAAGACAACCCTCAGAATGGGAGAAAATATTTGCAAATGAAGCAACTGACAAAGGATTAATCTCCAAGATTTACAAGCAGCTCACGCAGCTCAATAACAAAAAAACAAACAACCCAATCCAAAAATGGGCAGAAGACCTAAATAGACATTTCTCCAAGGAAGATATACAGATTGCCAACAGACACATGAAAGAATGCTCAACATCATTAATCATTAGAGAAATGCAAATCAAAACTACAATGAGGTATCATCTCACACTGGTCAGAATGGCCATCATCAAAAAATCTAGAAACAATAAATGCTGGAGAGGGTGTGGAGAAAAGGGAACACTCTTGCACTGTTGGTGGGAATGTAAATTGATACAGCCACTATGGAGAACAGTATGGAGGTTCCTTAAAAAACTAAAAATAGAACTACCATACGACCCAGCAATCCCACTACTGGGCATATACCCTGAGAAAACCATAATTCAGAAAGAGTCATGTACCAAAATATTCATTGCAGCTCTGTTTACAATAGCCAGGACATGGAAGCAACCTAGGTGTCCATCATCGGATGAATGGATAAAGAAGATGTGGCACATATATACAATGGAATATTACTCAGCCATAAAAAGAAATGAAATGGAGGTGTTTGTAATGAGGTGGATGGAGCTAGAGTCTGTCATACAGAGTGAAGTAAGTCAGAAAGAGAAAAAGAAATACAGTATGCTAACACATATATATGGAATCTAAGGAAAAAAAAAAAAAGGTCATGAAGAACCTAGTGGCAAGATGGGAATAAAGACACAGACCTACTAGAGAATGGACTTGAGGATATGGGGAGGGGGAGGGGTGAGATGTGACAGGGTGAGAGAGTGTCATGGACATATATACACTACCAAATGTAAAATAGATAGCTAGTGGGAAGCAGCCGCATAGCACAGGGAGATCAGCTTGGTGCTTTGTGACCACCTAGAGGGGTGGGATAGGGAGGGTGGGAGGGAGGGAGATGCAAGAGGGAAGAGATATGGGAACATATGTATATGTATAACTGATTCACTTTGTTATAAAGCAGAAGCTAACACACCATTGTAAAGCAATTATACTTCAATAAAGATGTTTAAAAAAAAAAAAAAAAAGAAGAATTGTGGTACATACATACAATGGAATATTACTCAGCCATAAAAAAGAACGAAATAATGCCATTTGCAGCAACATGGATGTACCTAGATATTATCATACCGAGTGAAGTAAGTCAGACAGAGAAGGGCAAATATATGATATCACTTATATGTGGAATCTTGAAAAAGGATAAAAATGAACTTATCTACAAAACAGAAATAGAGTTACAGATGTAGAAAACAAACTTATGGTTACCAGGGGGTAAGTGGGGGGTGGGATAATTTGGAAGATTGGGATTGACATATACACACTACTATATATAAAATAGATAACTAATAAAGACTTACTGTATAGCACAGGAAATTCTACTCAATACTCTGTAACAGCCTATATGCGGAAAGAATATAAAAAAGAGTGGATATATGTATATGAATAACAAATTCACTTTGCTGTACAACTGAAATTAACACAACATTGTAAATTAACTATACTCTAATAAAACTTTTTTAAAAAAGACATATGTCAGATATAAGGACATAGAAATACTGAGAGTTAAGTGATGTAAACAGTCCATTCCAAGTAAATACCAATCAAAGAAAGCTAGTATCACAATATTAACATCACAAGGCATAGGCTTTAAACAATACATTATCAAGTATAAAGAAATGATGATAAGTCATTTACCTAACCAGGAAGTTATGTAAGTCTAAACTTATATGCACCTAAAAAGCAAAAAGTATGGAAGAAAAACAAGGAGAAATGGAGATTTAAACACACCTCTCTCATTAATCAGTAAGCCATGCAGGAAAAAAAAGTATATAAAACATACAAACAACATAATTAATAAGTTGGATCTAATTGTCATATATAGAACCCCATTAAATGCAATTTTATCTCAAACACATGTGGAACATTTACAAAAACTGACCACATACCAGGCCCTAAAGCAATTTTAGTAAGTCTCAAAGCATCTTTATTATATAGATCATGTCTTCTGGCCATGACATAGTTAAGTAGAAATATGTTAAAGAAAAAAAAAGGATAACTAAAATGTTTTGGAGATTTAAAAACACAC